>NC_134480.1:41158313-41178313 GCF_964194025.1 Convolutriloba macropyga | reverse complement strand
ATTATTATTATTATTATTATTATTAGTATTATTAAATTGACTTGGTACCCGCGATGCGGGAATCGCTTTGTTAATTAACTACAAAAACAAGATCAATTAACAGGATACTGATAGTATTTAAAGTTCACAGCTTTTAATTTCAAAAGCGAGTTCAGCTGTTTCCGAAATAACACTGTTGGACATGTCCAGTCAAAGGTTGAGATGTCATTTCGCTCAATGAGAACATTTGCATATTTCACAACTCTCAAAACAAATTACTCTTCCAATTTGACTTATTTCGTCCAATTTGACTGATTTCGTCCAGCTCTTTGAATGCTTGTAATGCGCGTAAAGGATAATCGATAAAATGTAACTTTTTGTATAAATTTACTTTTACTCTCGTATTTGTAGAAAAGGGAACGTTTCTCTTCAAGAAAAAAGGGTTCCGTTGCGCCTTCGATAGCCGCTCATTAAAATGACTGTCCCATTTTAAATTATTAGTTATATTTTATACCAAGATCATTCACCGAAGATTTGCATGTAATTTTTGTATCATCTGCATGCAAGTGGACACTAGACTGATCTAACTTTTTTACATCAAAACAATAGCTATTGCATTGTTGAATTCCAACCTGTTTTCTTTTGACCATTTGATAGCATTGTTTAAATCATTTTGTAGCAAAAATAAATTCAGTTGACTTCCAATAATTTTTGTGTCATCGGCAAAAAGATATGTGCTGTTCTCCATTAGAGATGGAAGGTCGTTAATGTACACAGCGAACATAAAAACCACAAACACTGAACCCTGTGGACCACCACTCGTAACAGTTAACTCTGACGAATGCTCATCCTTTACATAAACGCACTGAGTTCTATTTGATAAATAATCTGCTAAAAAAAATGAGAAACTGGTTATCAAAACCAAAATGCACAAGCTTCAACAAAATTGCTTTGTGATTAATTGAATCGAACGCCTTCGCAATATCGAGATAATTGCTTGATACAGAGTCTTTAGCATTCAAACAACGAAAAATTTTTCACAATACTGGAGCATTTGAGTGGTTGTAGAATGCTTGGGCCTAAATCCATGCTGGCGATTGTCCAAACTTTCAATAAACGATCCCTAAATTTTCTATACAACAACTTCTCGAAAATTAAGGAAAGCGCGCACAACATTGAAACTGGTCTGTAATTTTTTATGTCAGTTCTCGACTCTTTTTCATGCAGGGGTTTAATTATTCTTCTTTCTTCCAGCTCTTTGGATTATCTTTCTTCCAGCTCTTTGGAAACTGTTGCTGATTTATAATTTTGTTAAATATCCCAGTTACAAATTGGACAATGGCAGCTAAAAAAGTTTTCAACAAAATTGGCTGCAGTTTATCGTATGACTCAGAACCCGAATGACAACTAAGGATCATTGACTTTACTTGACTCTTAGTGAAAAAACATATCTTCTATACAAATTGTGGGGTCTGCTGAAGCGAGTGGCATTGAGAGACGGCTCGTGTCTTCTTTGAAAACAGATGCAAAAGGTTGATTGAAAACATTGGCAATTTTCAACGATCCAGAAATACTGTTTCCAGCAAATTTCATTTTGGTTTGAAGATCAGGAATACGACAAAAGCTCTCAATATTTTGAAAAACTTCTGTCCAATTTAATCCTGCAAAGGAATTCAGATATACTGTTTTATCTAGTTCAAGTGAATGGGCTGAGTTCTTTTCAAGTCTTTCAATTATCGTTCTGTCTTTTTGACGTCGTCTAGCTGTATTTAGAACATTTTCTGCGTGAATAGAATGAGACGAAAGTAATAGGGAGCTACCCTTCGCCTTCTAGTTTTCCGAGGAATAAATTCCATAGAGCAAAAGTTGATTTCATCATAAAAGTTTTGAAGTGTGTGGTTTATATTTTCAGCTGAGGCATCAAAGTAACTGAATCTTTCAGCAATTTGGGGCAGATCCGCTTTTCGGAAAGAATAAACTGATTTTGATTTCTCAACCTGGCTGCTCGAAAAATTTATTCAGCGCTAATCATTGGGTGATCAGAAAATGTCGAATGGATCTGGGTAAAAGAAATAGTGTAAGGGAAAATCGCAAAAAAGCAATCATTTTTAACGTTTTTGTCCTCTATGAGAGAACAAAACACGTATTTTCAAAAAACCTGGCAAAACGTATTGTCATTGGCATTATTACTGCTCAGAAGACTCCACTCTATTCCAGGAAGGTTTACATCACCTACTATGAGCACATCGATGAGATCTAAATCGTTTTTAAGAACTTTTTCATGAGCCAAACTAATAATGTCGTGTATATTAGCATCAAACAATTCTAATTTTAAGCGATAAGGCGAATCATGGGGCGGATTGTAAACATTGTTAACAATTATTGCCTGCTCTAAATTGCAAAAGAGAGCCGAAGTTGCAAAGTAATCAGGAGATTTAGCCCGGATTTTTTCACTGCGAATATTAATTTCTGTTTTCAAGCCAATTACAACTTCTCCATGGCTACCATTACACCGATCACTTCTACTAACTAAGCTATAAAAGTTTGAAATGAAGACACATGTGCAATCAACTCTCGAATCAAACCAGGTTTCGCTCAGACAGATGATATCGAATTATGAACTTTTAGATGAATATCAAGGCTAAATCTTCGATTTTTGTTCAGCAAGGATCTACAGTTTAAGGATGAAATTGTGATGACTGGTAGTCAGGACGTATGGGCGTTTTGATCTGTAGACGATTGCACAAAATTAGGGTTAAAGTTTTCATCAAAAACTTTACCCTTATAAAATAATTTTTGACCTTTAATGGAGAAACTTTGTTTTCCGTAGCCAAAATTGTTTATCAGATTTGTCTTCCGCTGATATAGAGTTTTTTCTTTTTTGTAGTCCTCAACGGAGAGAATTTTTTTACGACAACTCCAGAACCTTTTAATTTCAAAACAGATAGGAAAATCGTTCTGAAAGTCAAAGCATTATCAATTTTCACTACAATAGGCCTGTTCTTCTTGCTTACTTGTTTCCCTAATCCGAAGCAGTCATGAATTACGACATTTCTCAGCCCCATTATTTGCTCGAAAATAGATACTACTTGTTTTTTGTCTGCATTCGTTGCTTCAATTCTCGAGATCTGGTCCTGATTCTCCTGTTTTCCAAAAACTATTAGTTTGTAGCTCATTTTATTTTCCGATTGTTGATTATTTTGGGATTTTGCTTGGCTATTTTGCTTCAAAGAACCCACGCTGCTGTTTAAGTCTTTGATGCCATATTGTAGCTGCTCAATTTTAGCTTCGCAGGAATTTTGTTTCAATTGCATAATATCGTTTCTGATTTCAGACAGTTCTTGTTTAATTTGTGTATTAAGTGATTGAATATTATCCGACAAAGAATCAATATCGGCTTTTGTTAGTGGAAGTGAATTTTCTGCTCGCAATTTTTACAAGACCATTTTTGCCCTTAGTTTTCCCCAAAACTGCCAAAATGCTGTTTGGTAAATTTGAGCAGTAATCTTGAAACCATATTTTGCAGGATGAACATTATACACAAAAACTATCACAATTTTACTGGCAGGATCCGCAGGGAAAATCTAATATACTGTTGTGTGCATTAGGCTTCGCTTTTTTGTTTTCTGTCATCATTAGAATTGCATAAAAAATGGGCGTTGGGAAATGGTTTCAATTGTTTTCCACAGGCAACACGCCCCAGAAAATTTTTGGGGGGGAAGACCACCCCCGAAATTTGGACAAAGAATAAGTACGATCTCACCGGAGAACTGATAAGCACTTTGGCTAGCCCCGGTAGACCCAAATAAATTACACTCCAATTGCACTCCACACAACAGATTGTAACAGAGGTGTGTAAGTTTTATTGAATAAGAATGCTCAATTTTCAGGTTCAAGGTTCCATCAACTATCGTAATTTTCTCAAATATCGTGTCTGAAGATAATTCTTGTTGGCTCCTATCAAAAAATGGGAACTTCAAACAATTTTTTTTCTCAATTTGCGGGTGCCTTAAAAATTTTGAGAGCGCCCAAGCATTGTTGCAGAATGCTCAAAGTCTATTAAGAATCATCTTAAAGAAAACTCGAAATTCTATTTGTTTTTGAGATTTGATAAATATATTTCTTTATGGCGGGCTGCATCTAAGTTAAATGATCCAATAATTGCACCCCTGAATCTGGAACAGCTATTTAACAATCATTTGACTTCTGGACCAAATGTTGGTATAGTTAATGTTGTAGAAAGCATAAGAATAAACTCAATAGAAATTTCATAACCAGATAGCGCTAGTTAAGTCAGATAATTTAGGTCAAGTTAGACAAGTTAATTAGGTGTTTGAAATAAGCGTTTTTTCGTAAAGTGTTATTGTTTTGAAGGCGTCAGAGAGGGTAGTTGAGTGATATATTTTAAACAAACAAATTGATGAACAAAAGCATATTGAGCTGTCGATATATTTAGTTGAATTAGCAAATTTGTATTTTTGCGTCAGGCCAAAGTCGAAATGAGGGATTTAAATTTAGATGAAAACTAGAGAGCGATGATTTGACGTGAACTAGATACTTTGATCAAAATTGGAATTTCAATTTGAAATAATTGAAAGTTCGATTTAGAATTTGCAAAATAATAGGCATTCCCAAATCTGTTACCCTCGACTTTTTAAGTTATGTACATCATTGGAATCTGAAAATTTGTGGGGATGTTCCCCTGATGATTGTCCACATATAATAGGGATACGCGGCCGGTTAAACCTTTTTGATCTGAGTTATTTATATAGAGTTTTGTTGAATTAGAGTAAATAAAAAGGCAATTTATCAGTTTTTCGAAATACCACCAAGCGGATGTTTCCCGCCCCCCTCATGGAGGTTATATTAACCGGACGTTTACCAAATTTTAATGGCATGTACACCCAATGGTTCTCTAAGGCTGGTATACCGTTCGGGCCAATCCGACCACCCACCCAACTCCGAGCTATTAACACCGGAAGTGGTGTGATTTGAAGGTTTTCGATATTTTGAGCGAAAAAAATGACTGTTCGAGTATGATACAAGGTAACTAAGGGTTGCAATGGGTATTAAGTCTAGAGTAATGTAGTAGATGATCATGGGAAGGGTTTAGGAAGTTGTGGGAGAGATTTATTAGCATTTTGAAATAAGAATAGGCAGTTTTCACTAAAAATAGTTAACACTGAAATTGAAATAGCAATTTCTCTAAAAGTTGAAGTCGGATTGACCTGAAAATTGGGGGATAGACTAATTTGGGTACGGGGAATCCGATTTTGAGGTCGGATTTGACCCCACACCAACCTGCACGGAACTAGCGCACGCCCGTGCTGCGGAACGTAAAATTTGAGTTGCTCATGGAGTATTGGTAGTAACCCTATGATTTTTGGAGGGTTAGCGTAACTTTTCAAGGGCTTTCGATTGATGATATTTTCAGTCCCAAATTCCGACCATAAGTCGGTGCTTCGGGACGACCCGAGTGCCGAAAACCGGAAATTGGCTTTTTTGAGCGGCCGAATGAGTTTGAAATGGTAATAATATGACAACCTGAGACAGTTAGTGACAAAAAATAACCACCCCAGCCAATTTTGACGAACTCAATTTTTTCGAGTTTTGGCACCCACGAATCGTTAAAAAATTTCAAATTGCAAACGACTCGCAATGGCTGATCCGTTGGTCATGAAACTTGGCACGCAAGTTGGTGGCACCCTATAGTTACTAGAAAAATTTACCCGAAGACGTTTTGACCACTACTTCACAAGTTATTAAGTTCCGAAATTTGGGGTCATCCGGGAGGTCGATGAAAAGTGTGCGCGGTCATTGCTCGTGTTCTATTAGGAAATAGATGATAAAAATTGGTGGGTAGGTGTAACTATGGTAGGACTTTCTGCGCCAATGATTATTTTTTACCAAAGTGACCCTACATCTTTGACGAATGACCCCTGATTGATTCCTAGAGGTCAAATTTTGGGCTTTTACGAATATTAGACTTTTCGGCGGTTTTTAACTGGGGAATTGCATGAAATAGTTTCAAAATTGGAAATTACAACTGGTCCTTGGTTTAGAGTTGAGTTTAGTTATTTATTCAACCGACAGGGATTGATTGCAGCTAATTAATTTTATAGCGGAAATATAGGTATAAGAACTTTTCAGAGCAACGTTCAATGTTTACTAAGCGAACACTGATTGACATGTCAAGCACAAATATGCGATAAATCGGAGTGGGTTTGTTTACATGTGAGTCCAAAGGTCGTTTACTTAAGATAAGGAGAAAATTGAACAATGGTTGGTAGCAGTTGAATGACAGAGCATAATTTGACATTGGTTATTTGCATAGCAAACAAAGCCCTCCTACGGAATGTGACAGATTGCAAGTGTAAGTTGCAATGTTTACTTAAGAGATTAAGGTTTGTTTGCTTAAGATAAGAGCGTTTTGGTAGAGTATAAATTGAAGTAACACACAGAGAGAGACAGAGAGAGAGAGAGGGTCCAAACGATTTGCTGAGACACAGTAGAAGTGGAACAGAGAAGAGATTTTGGCACAAGCGAGAGATAGTAGTTGGTTTAGTGGGACTAAACCTTACAAGCTTAGTGTGAAAAGCAGAGAGGAGACTGAACTGTGGAAGTTTGTAATTGCAAGACCAGCTGGGATACTGTGAGCTGTTTTGATTTAGTTCCTTTGGGAAATGAACCACGGAAATTTGTATTTTTATTGTTATTAATAATATAAATTGTCTTGAATTTGTCTTTTCCTTTGATGTGCAAGTAATTCTCTTACCTTTGTTATCCATATAACTAGAATTGATATTACGAGCCCCATGGTGAATTAACTTATTTCAAGGCAATCTAATTTGCGACAGCATACAAGAGTGGAAGAGGGGAAATTGCAGAGTAACAAAGTAACGCTTGCTTCACCAATTCAAAACCTTTGGTTTATTTTATTTGATCGTTCTTCTGGGCGACAGATCCCCCTCACTGTTGGCCTAGTTAGAAATTCAGAAGACAACAAATGTGAACCAGAGTTCGCACTTGTCTTATCATAGATCAATGTCTCTGTCTCAGCCGACTTTGATTAAACTATCAAGGACTTCAATGATATGTTTTTTACCTGCCAGAATGAATGAACTTTAGGGATTCCGTTGCTGCAGATTTGTGTCAATTTGCAAAGTAGTGCTTTCATAGAATAATGGGACAGGTTTGGAGTAGCAGAAAGTGTGCGAGGATTATTTTACAAAAAAACTGACCAAAACTTGCCTGCATATGCCATCGTGTGAATCGAGATAGCTATCCTTAAAGAGCACTTTGGGAGAACAGATAGTTTTCTCCAGTTTTTCTGGTTGTCGAGAATTTCAGTGTAATCACTTATAATATTATAGAGAGGTTGAGACCAATGTCTTAACTGGCGCAAATCGAAGTATTGGTAAAGTTCTGCTTGCATATGTCAGTGATTGTGGTCTTTAATCTGCCACTTTTTATTGTTTTTTTTTCAGTCTTATATACAGACTGCTCACTAAGATCAATACTCTCTCATTGTACTAGGAATGCATCAATTTTGTGTAACAAATCTTTAGTAGTGTTTTTACGGCTGCTCAAACATTTCTGGCATTGAGAAGACGACCAATTTGAAAAATTGATTTTGTACTAAACAGGAGTCATAATCCGACCCCAACTAACGTACTGGATTTTCGTTTGGCAGTTATTTTTCTCGAGTGATTGGATTTTTAAAAGTTTTTGGCCCTTATCTGGGGATAATAACAGTTTACCCGGAGATTGGTTGCGAATCGGATTAGGAATTTTTTTTTCAAAAAAGCATCTTCAATTGAGTACTTAGTACACAAGTTACACTTTACGTTGTATGGAAAACGGTAAACGGCCTCCGAAAAACCCCACTTTGAAGTACAAGGAAAAAAAGACAAAGATCTAACCGGTTACATGCTGTCCATCTTTTATCAGGATTGTCGACAGAGCTTTTTCCCCAGATATTAAAGACTTGGGGGAAAAACGGGTGGAGTAAACTTAGAGAGGGCTCTAATAATGCTGACAATTTGATTTGATGGTTCGCACGGTAAGTTGCGTGTTGTTCAATCCAACAGTCGTACGTTGCATTTTTTTGCACATTTTGTGCTGTTTCTTTCGATTTCTAGTGACACGACCATTGTTGGTTTTTTATGCCAAAATTTCAATAGACTTTTTTTTGGCATCATGTAATATTTTGTTGAACACTGCCATGCAGAACATTACAACAAAATCCCAGAACAAAACAACCTCGAGTTAGATATTTTTGAGCGCAAGAGCGCAAAACTGAGCTCAAAATTACAGGATATACAAGGCTGCAAAAACGCACCAAAGTCTGTTAAAAGCTCTGAACAATACATGATCTGAGATCATTCAGATCTGAGATGGTCTGCTCAGCAATCTCTTCACAAGAATGCAAAATCTGATCAAATTTCAGATCAAGTAGCAAGCAGCAATCAACGTAAATAACTTTAGATCTTACAGCAACAGTAATCTTTCAAGATTTGATTTTTTTGTCCCATTATGCTCTCAAGTGTCAGAAATCGCATGCTCAAAAGATTAATATAGTTATCAATATTCACCCTTGGTGGTATAATAGATTACGGTGAAGAGGTAATGAAATACAAACACGAAGAAAAGAGATTAAAGTGACAGAATTAGAATGCGACAGTTGCTTTGAGGTGGAGTTGAGAGTATGTTTGTTGTCGTTTTTGTTGACGCTTTTGTAACTTTTAGGTATTGAAATATAAAATAAAAGAATGAATGAAGATGATGCTGTTTCGAGCAATTTTAAAAACTAATCCCTTTTTCAACTAAGTCTTTCAGTTCCTCCTTTTGTTTCGATTCCGACGAAGTCTGTATCCATGACAATAACGAAACCAGGGTTAATACAATTTTATTGAGAACTATTTATAACCTATATAATAGAAAACATAAGTTAAAGTAACTCAAAACAAGAGAAGGAGATAGAGAGAGAGAGAGACAGACAGACAGACTGGGAGAGAGAGAAAATCGCAAAGAAAAAAGATTTCAGCTCTGCTGTGTGAAAAATGGGATAATGAGGTTGATCCTTTACCCTAACGGGCGGTGTGGGCAGTAGTAATAGCGGTGGCGACAACCCCTCAATGTAATATTAAACACCGCGCCACAATCGCGCCAAATATATCTTGTCTGCGGCACGGCTACTGATTAAACAAACTCAGGTGCGTTATTTTAGCACAACAAAGGTAAACAACATGACAATTACCCTCATCTTTTATTGACAAATAGTCCCCACTGCAAGTTTTTCCCCGCATTATTGATCAAAATGGAAGGAAGCAACTGAAAGCGGACATTCCCCTTTTTTTTCTATAAGGAAAAGTGAAAATGTCCCAAATAAAAAATTGGAAATTGAGTTTTAAAATTTGATTATGCAACAAAATTATTGTTGTTTTCTTTGTAAAAATTGTTGTTGTTCTTTCCTTTTTAAGTAGAAGTCAATATGACAGCGCTATAACAGAAAAATTTAATTAGAATCTTGGTTAAATTTTAAGGAAATAATAATGAACTATTCATAGAGGGCATAGCTATGAAACATTCAGCGTGATTGATTTCCAGGATCAATACAGGAATGACCGCTTTGTGGGCTGTTAATCGAATTTGAAGAACCCTGGCTTCTATTTGCATAAACAGTTGGAAAACCCGAGAATAAGCAGTTAGAGTGCTTCCTTTTCCCACCCTCGGGCTACCAATCAAAGAATATACTCATCTCTGTCTAGATTTCAAAAAGAAAACGGGAAGCGCGTGATTAAAAAAACCGGGGTTGGGGGGGGGGTAATGCGTGGGAGGTCTGTTTTTAAATACTTTTGTGAAAGCCACTACGATATTTAAAATGATATGAAAAAATTAGCGATTTTGATCTTTTTTGCGAAAGTAAGTAACTGTATATATACTTTTCTAGTTTGATAGAGGCTAACACTGCAGAAATTGTAGCTTACAATTTTGAGTAAAGTACGATTGAGTGAAGACAGTGCAAATAAACGTGTTTTTGCGGTAATTATCTGTTCACTTTTGTGTAAAGAGGCGGAAAAGGTAAACTGAATGTAATCAGCGGGAATCTCAGCAGATACAATTTGAAACCCTCTCGAGGTTTGAGTGCCTTGAATTGGGCAGTGAAGGGGCTGATAAATACTGCTTGAATTACAATACTGTCTATGCGCCTAATCACCCCTACCTTTATGCCAATCATTCTATGGAGAAGAAGATGGGGGAGGGGAGGAGGGGGGGGGGGGGTTAAGATTACAATTACAACCTTTGCTACCTTGTCCGACTGGTACCCTTCTTTCTGCTTCCGCAAGATTTAGTTTTCATTCATGCCGATAAGTTGATAGCTTACAAAGATTTCAGGCTAATTTTGAAGCATAAGCAAGACTTCAGCTATGTTTTCTTACTTCAGCTGCTAGATTTTCAACTTAGTTGCGGTCAAACATTTTAAACTGAAAGCGACAAAATTATGCAGGAATAGATTTAATCATGCTATATACTTTTATACTAATTTACCTAAACAGTAACTAAGTTTGTGTTGAATTTTGACTATTAATTTCAAAAATATTAGTTGATAGGTAGTTCTTGCGATAAATTAATGTTGGAGCTGAGCTTAAGGAATAACAAGATTGCATAGGCGGGGAAAATAGAAACAAAACACTTTCTGTTGTCTTAGTCATTTTAATAGTTATAGTTCTAGTTCTAGTTACAGTTTGTCACGTGAGAAAAAAGAGAAAAAGGGGGAAATAACAAAAAGCAACACACAGAACTCAACGTAGTAGCCGCAGAAAACGGCTGAAAGTATAACTCAGCAAAATATTGCAAAAACAAATTGTCTTGAGCAGTAAATAACGTGTTACTGTGTCTTGAACTAGAAATATTCCTGAGCAGTAAATTGTTACTGTGTCTTGTATTCCAAATATTATTCTTGAGCAGTAAATTCTGTTACTGTGTCTTGCATCAACGAATTATTGGAGCTGAAATTCAACTGTTACAACCCCAACTTCTGGTATTCTCAACTTGTGAGTACAAACCGCAAAAGCCAACTTAGGTTTGAATATAAATATTTTTGCACAAACAGGTCTTAGACATATATCTTTGTCTTCGATTTGTTTTTTCTATCGGATTGAACTGGTATACATAAAGAGATCCTGTATTGTGTGATCTGTAGCAATCCAGTTCAAATTGATAGTTGAAAAAACTAAGATTAACCAATAGTTACAAACTGAATTTGTAATGCAACGGTAAGTACAGCAGAACGGATATACAGTTACAAAAGCGAACTGCATAAACGAAGTATCCGGACAGATTTTGTAACCACTCAGAACGAACTGGGCGGTGTAAAACTTTCTTTGTGAAACACAAGGAGAGCAGCCGTTACATTTGGTCCGCCGACCCGGACAGTGGAATAAACTGCTGTCCAACCCATCAGTCGAAGTGACGAAGTCATCGACAAACGAGAACAAAACTCAACGAGCAATTCAACAACGCAAAGCCAATTGGGCAAAGTGCATTAGAAGTTGAATAGCAAGGCTTAATTAAAGCAATTAAACAAAAGGTACTGTAGATATTCAAGCTGCAGTCCCAAAGTACAAACGCAGTGACTCCGTCACAGAGTCAGGACATTTTGCTTAGACAGATTAGCAACTCCGAAAAACAAATCAAAGCAAAAATTCAGGAAGGCCGGGAACTAATAAGAAACAACGATAGATCAAGCAAACTCAAGACCATCTATAAACAGGTGCTGAAACTTGACGACTCTCTTTGCATTCTTAACCGAAAGCGATCAAATTTTCTTCGTGATTCTGAATTGTTCGAACGTTACGAAACCGACCGACTAAATTTCTGGCAAACATTAAACGCAGATTGGTTACCATACATTCACGGAGAAACAAACATGACGGATCAACAGAATCAAACCGCACAATTGACAAGCGATGCAGAACCAACTGCCGCTAAGTCTTCACAGTCTGTTGTGGGAGTTTCTCAACAAACTGCTGAACATGGAAACCCAAACAGGGACAATGATTCAAAGGCCTCCTCTGATAAACGAGCTAAAAAAGCAGAAAAGCTTGCGACTCTAGAGAAAGACTTTGCATCAAAAATGAGGTTGAAGAAAATTGAATTCGAATTGAAAAGGAAGGAGCTTGAAATGGAGATGCAACTTTTTGAAGAAGAAGGTGCACTGAAACTGGAATACGAGAAAGAAGCTCTTGACGCAAGAGCATCAGATTCTGATGATAGTGCAGCCCCTAGTATGCGAAGTAGATCACCATTCAACTGGAAAACCCCGAAGAATAAAGATGTTTCCGGTTGGCTCGATAACTCGAATAAATTCTCCAACTTGCACGATTATAGTTTCGAGCGTGCGAAAACCAGGATCGACAACAATTATCCCAGGGTAAGCTTCAATCGCGAAGGTGTACTTAAGTCACGGTCACCAAGTGGAGAGCGTGCCAGCGCAGCCCGGGAACAAGACAAGTTTAAGCGCAATAAACCAAGCAGTAGCAGTCAGCTACCTAAGTTGAAGTTGAGTTCATTCGATGGAAATCCCCTAGAGTGGCCGGAGTGGTCGAACATGTTCAAAGCAACGGTTCACCATCGCGATATACCCGACTCAGAGAAAATGAGCCACTTGAAAACTTTGTTGACAGGTAAAGCAAAGTCAGCTATATCAGGAATGGGCTATTCGGGAGAATTCTACGCTCAAGCGTGGGAACTCCTGGGACGGAAGTTTGGGCGACCTCACCTAATTGTCGACGCTCAGCTTAACATGTTGCGCAAACAACAACCAATTCGAATGCACGACTCAACGGCTATAATTAATTACTCAATAACAATCAGCAACCTAGTTAATGTACTGAAGCAATACAACTATGAAGGCGATCTGCAATCAAGTTCAACACTGCAAGTGGCAATTGAAAAACTGCCCCCAAACTTGAAAGAAAAGTGGTTCTTCTTCGTTGACGAGTGTCAAGAAGATAGGCCCGATCTCACTCTCCTTGACAAATGGTTAGCTCGAATGGCTTTTGTCCACGAAGGAATGCCATCAACCAAGAGCGAACGGAAGGAAGATGATCGACCAAACGCTAACAAGGAAAAACGATTCTCAAAATCGTCAAACGTTACTGCGAGTTTGAATGCGAGCGAAACGAAGCAAATGCAAAACAACAACTGCCCACTAACGGATGGCACTCATAAAATATGGAACTGTCCAACATTTAAGAATATGAATGTCACCGATCGCTATGCAGCAGTGAGAAAAGAACGCTTATGCGATGGATGTCTGGGGAAAGGGCATGCAATCTAAGATTGTAAAGTCCACCCGTGCGGTATAAATGGATGTACCAAAAAGCACAACAGACTGCTACACTCAGAAAACCAAATGGACGAGGGTAGTCACGCAGTTAATGTTAGCGCAGCAACCATCAACCAGAGTAACCAAGTTACTAGTTTTCTTCAAATAGTTCCTGTATCGGTTCAGAGTGGTAGTAACAGGTTGACTACCTACGCTTTCCTCGATAGTGGGTCAACAGTATCATTCATCGATCAAAGTGTCAAGGATCAACTACAAGCCAAAGGCATGGACGTTACCTTGAACATAGCTGGCATACATGGGACGCAAGATTTGAGGACAGAGAAGGTTCCTATCACAATAAAGGGACTACATTCAAAGGTGCATTCGATTGAAGCGTTTGCACACCCATCAATCTCGTTGGGAAACACAACATATGATTACAAGGAACTGAAGAACAAATTCAGACATCTGAATGTTCTCACTAACAGAACATTCAACCTGATGGAAGTAGGCATCATACATGGACAAGATGCTTACGAAATTCAACGTCCATTGGACTATAAGATTGGAACACGAAGTGAGCCTTTCGCCGTCTTAACAGAATTAGGATGGGTAGTCAGTGGTCCCATGACAGGCAAGAAAAGTCAAAATGTTTGTCATTTTGCCTTCACAGAAGATGTGAAAGTGGCAGAAAATATCCAATCATGGTGGGACATAGAAACCTATGCTTCCAAAATAAATGTTGTAAGTCAATCAAAGAAAGAGCAGCGAGCTCAGAAATTTCTAGAGAGCACGACAAAGTTTACAGGCGAGCGGTACGAAGTGGGCATGCTCTGGAGTGAACCAGAAGCCAATCTCCCAAACAACTACGGCGTAGCCCTTGGTCAGCACTAATCACTGGAACGAAGATTCCAACGAGACCCAAATTTAAAAGAATTGTATCAACAGTCAATTGATACAGATGTTGAAAAAGGATTTGTGAAGATCCTTAGTAAATCGGAAGTCAAAGGCACTTTCGGAAAAGAATGGTATTTGCCACACCATCCAGTACTAAACCCCAACAAACCGGGTAAAGTTTGCCGTGTTTGCAACGCTGCAGCAAAATACAAGGATGTATGTCTAAATGACAAGTTGTTAGCCGGACCCGATCTACTACACGGATTGATCGGAACAATATTCAGATTTCGAGAAGGACCAATTGCCTTAACCGCAGATATTGAATCGATGTTTCTTCAAGTGCAAGTTCCTGATCGGGATAAAAGCTGCTTGAGATTTTTGTGGCGACCAACATTGAACGAACCTGTGCAAATATACGAGTATCAACGTCATGTTTTTGGAGCAAAGAGTTCACCAACATGTGCCAACTACGCTCTGAAGCGAGTAGCCATCGATAACGAGGACGAGTTCCCAATTGCAGCAAAAACAATCCAAAACAACTTCTACATGGACGATCTCATCAAGTCAGTCGAAACACCTGAAGAAGCAATCAAGGTTTTCAAACAACTGCAACCTCTTCTCTCAAAACATGGATTTGAACTGAAGAAGTGGATCACCAACAGCAACGTGGTAACCAACGCAATCCCAGAGGACTTAAGATCAATCAGCAAAACAAAGCAGGTTGAAGTAGAACCCAGCCAGGAAGGGTCATCAGTGCTTGGGCTTCAGTGGACGATTACCGATGATAGTCTACAGGTTTGTAGAGGTACAAGCAAACAAGTTGAGACCTTAATCACCCAAAGGAAGATCTTATCTCTAGTTTCTTCAGTGTTTGATCCTCTTGGACTGTTTGCACCATTCAGTGTCCATATGAGACGACTCCTGAAGAGCATCTGGACCAAAAATGGACAACATTGGGACAACTCAGTAGAACCTAACGAAGAAGAAGAGTTTCTGAATTGGAAGGCACAGCTTCCAGAAGTAGCAGAAACCAGCATTGATAGAAGATACTTCAGCACAGCCAAGGACAAATGGGAACTTCATGTGTTTGCCGACGCATCTGAAGATACAATCTGCGCAGTGGCATACCTACGTTCAAAGCCCAAAGAATACTCAGCAGACTTAGCATTTGTAATCGGAAAGTGCAGAGTCGCACCTATGCGACACCTTTCCATACCACGCTTGGAACTACAAGCAGCAGTGATGGCGGTGAGACTTAAAGAGCAGATAGTGAAGGAACGCGAATCGAAGATTCACAGTTCTAACTTTTGGACAGACTCCACTACTGTTCTGCAATGGATTCACAGCTCCCACCGTAAGCAACAGGTGTTTGTTGCAAACAGAGTAGCTGAGATTTTGGATACAACTAATGTTTCACAATGGAATCATGTGAGTGGTATTAACAATCCAGCTGACATCGGGACACGAGCGATCGATGTTGACGAACTCAAGAGAAGTGAATGGCTCACTGGGCCGGCCTGGTTGAAGCAGCGAGAGAACGAATGGCCTGAACAAGTGGCTTTAACATTTGCTTCAGACGAACAAAACGACCAAATGGTCTTCTCATCAAAGGTTGAAGAGACGAAGCAGATGATTCAATGGGAACGATTCAGCAATTACAATCGACTAGCAAATACAATGGCATACATACAGCGGGTATTCAAAAAGTACAAACCGGCAACAAAAATACTAAGTGTTGAAGAAAGAGAGGATGCACAAGCAAGCATCTTCAGACTACTGCAGCAAGAACAGTTTGCTCAAGAGATGAAATCTCTCAAGGCTGAAAGAGAAATTCCAAAAAACAGCAAAATCCTCCAGTTTTCACCATTCATAGACCAGCAAGGACTTATTCGTGCTCAAGGCAGAATAGGTAAAAGTCAATTGACCTTCGAAACGAAGCATCCAATACTGTTACATTGGAAGCACCATGTAGTTGAATTATTCTTGCAAAATGAACATAAGAATAATCACCACGAAGGTACTGAGCATGTCAGAAACATAGTCCAGCAAAAATTCTGGATCCTAGGCATACGAAATGCTTTGAGATCGATCAAAAACAAATGCATTAGATGTCGAAAGGGAAGAGCCCAAACAAAGTCACCAGTAATGGCAGATCTACCTGAAGAACGATTAGTCGCATCAACAGTGTTCTCGAATGTGGGCGTAGACTATTTCGGACCATTCACAGTAAAGATTGGTCGAAGAAACGAAAAGCGTTGGTGCTGTCTATTCACATGCCTTACTGTACGAGCGGTACATATAGAGATTGCACCAAAACTAGACACTGATTGTTGTCTGAACGCAATTATGCGATTCATTGCTCGAAGAGGCAAACCGGTCAAAATGATTAGCGATAACGGGACAAACTTCGTTGGAGCTGAAAAGGAACTGGCAGAGTATATAGCAGCATGGAACAAGGTGCGCATTGAAGAACATCTGATTCAACAAGGTATCAGATGGAAGTTCAACTCACCTGCATCACCACACTTTGGAGGAGTGTGGGAAAGACTGGTTAGGAGTTGCAAGAAGGCAATGTACGCAGTGCTGGGCAATCGATCAGTCACGGAGGACGTTCTGTCAACCACGATGTGTCTTGTTGAACAGACGCTGAATGCTAGACCGCTGACACAAGTCAGTTCTGATGCTACCGATTTAGAAGCTATTACTCCAAACCATTTCCTACTTGGCAACAAGAACCTTTGTTTACCGTATCTATCAGGTGCAGAGCAATTTGTTGATCATAGAAAGCTCTTCCGACAAACACAAGCTTACGCAGACCTCATCTGGGACAGATTCCGTAAAGAATACTTGCCAACGTTGAATAGTCGAAAGAAATGGCAGACCACAACGGACAGAAGTCTTCAGCAGGGTCATCTTGTGTGGTTAGTGGAAGACAGTGACAAACGCGGATATTACAACCTGGGTCGAATAGCCGAGACATTTGAAGGTTCCGACGGAGTGATTCGATCAGCGAAAATCCGAACAAAAGATGGATACTACAAGAGGCCCGTAGTGAAGCTCGCTCCAGTACTACCAACTGACGATGATGTTTTCACGAAGGAAAACAGGGCCGGCGATGTTGGAGCTGAGCTTAAGGAATAACAAGATTGCATAGGCGGGGAAAATAGAAACAAAACACTTTCTGTTGTCTTAGTCATTTTAATAGTTATAGTTCTAGTTCTAGTTACAGTTTGTCACGTGAGAAAAAAGAGAAAAAGGGGGAAATAACAAAAAGCAACACACAGAACTCAACGTAGTAGCCGCAGAAAACGGCTGAAAGTATAACTCAGCAAAATATTGCAAAAACAAATTGTCTTGAGCAGTAAATAACGTGTTACTGTGTCTTGAACTAGAAATATTCCTGAGCAGTAAATTGTTACTGTGTCTTGTATTCCAAATATTATTCTTGAGCAGTAAATTCTGTTACTGTGTCTTGCATCAACGAATTATTGGAGCTGAAATTCAACTGTTACAACCCCAACCTCTGGTATTCTCAACTTGTGAGTACAAACCGCAAAAGCCAACTTAGGTTTGAATATAAATATTTTTGCACAAACAGGTCTTAGACATATATCTTTGTCTTCGATTTGTTTTTTCTATCGGATTGAACTGGTATACATAAAGAGATCCTGTATTGTGTGATCTGTAGCAATCCAGTTCAAATTGATAGTTGAAAAAACTAAGATTAACCAATAGTTACAAACTGAATTTGTAATGCAACGGTAAGTACAGCAGAACGGATATACAGTTACAAAAGCGAACTGCATAAACGAAGTATCCGGACAGATTTTGTAACCACTCAGAACGAACTGGGCGGTGTAAAACTTTCTTTGTGAAACACAAGGAGAGCAGCCGTTACAATTAAACTTTAGAGTACTGATGTTAAAAAAACTAAGGTTGTGTCACTAGCGTGATAAATGCACTTTGAAAAATAATTTCACGTAAAAAAAAGTAAGAAAAAAGAAAAACATGAATTTAACCAGCTGATTCGGGCAGCTTTGTACCTGTGAACAATCTGAACAATTCAAAATTACCTGAAAGTTTAAGAATCACAGCACATCGCAAAAGTATTCGAATGTAAAAAAAACAAGTTTGGAGAGTGCCAACAGTTTTTTTCTCAATTAGGGGGCCAGAACTCCACCTATGTCGATAAAGTGTTAAGGCAGACCCGAGATGGGCTCCTTTTACGGCCTTAATGTATAAAGAGATAGGGCTACTTATTTCTGCGCGCGAAGTAGGCTTACTTATATATCTCAGACTAACCCACTCAGTAAAACACTGACGATAAACTTCTATTATTACGGTGGTAATAATGTACAGAACCGGAGTCAAGAGTATACACATAGTGTATCTAACTAATAGACTTGTTGTAGTTAATGAAGTTCTCATTAGATAAAAGAGAATAGTGTCTTCTCAGTCTCTGATTGAATGGAGGTGTACATCCAGTATTTCTACTGCTACAGTTTTTTCAACCATTGAAACTTGGGCCCTTTTTCTTTAACTTTTTAAAACTAAACCTGACAATTCACTCCGAACGTTTCAATTCCTCCTAGAAGTAAAAATTTTTTCCAAATAATTATGAGTACAGTTTCTGACGAACTATTCTTGGAAACTGCCACAAAATGGGGAAAAAAACCTTTGACTATAAATTTCCAAAAATGCTCTTTTTAGATAATATTGTATGGCAGATTTTCATCAATTGATCCATAGTCTTTTCATGCCGAAATATTATTGACAACGGTTTTTTCCATTGTTCTCCTATAAGGCAACCTCGGGTCTCGTCAAAACTCAGGCGGCCAAGCCAAAGTCATCTCATGGATCTCTTTTACAAAATATTTTAGTTGGAACTTTTGGTTGGAACTTTATCAAATCGAAACAACTTCAACCCCGACATTTGAAGTTGACGCAAAGACTCTTTTTACCCCAGACCAATCGTTCATGTTTTTTCCAACACAATGATGTTCGATCAGATTTTTGCCCGATATTTGGACCAGTTTACAGAGAATAACAATCCAACAATACTACGCAATAATCTTGCACAATACTATCAAAAAGACCAACTTACCGTTAAGATGATATTAGTTCATAGCAATATTACGGCGCAATTGTTATCTCATTAGCATTCGGAAACTATTACACTGTTATCTTTAGTGTTGCTTTATAACACTGCTTCAAAACAACGGTTTAAAATTTACAACCTAAGAATCACGGGACAATGGGTTTCTGGTTTTATTTATATTTTCATACACTTATTCGACTATGTTTTTTGAATTGCGTTTAAAATGTATCATGTTCTCCAAACTTGAGTTAGAAAGTTACTAGGCCGCTAGCTTGTTAGTTGAGTCAGGTTTAAAAAGCAAACAAAACAATTAGTAAAAGTAAACAGTTTATTCTCAGTCACTCAGAGCACGCTGAGCTATGTATTTTAAGCTTATGGTTTTGTTCTCATCTCATTAATCATCTGCCATTCAAATGCTTGCCTAGTTTTTTTTATCAGTTCTCTTCCGTGGATATTTGCAGACATTGAAATGACCTTTTCAAAATACTTATTGTTCACAATAACTATAGTTGATTGCTCAAGTGGATGTTTTGATTAATTTCAGCAACAAAATATAAGGAAACTATTAGATGTAGCTCCGAATTTTCATCCAACCAATGTTATATGCAATATTTCGAATCATAATTTTTCGACTGATAACGCTAATGATTGTTTTCCGATAAAACTCTCGAACTTCCCTTCTTCGGCAACACT
>NC_134480.1:40791079-41158113 GCF_964194025.1 Convolutriloba macropyga | reverse complement strand
AATGAAAGTTTGACCAAATTGTGTTCATTTGGACTTTAGTCTTTATTGTGTTCATTAAAATTTAAATTGTGTTCATTAAAATTCCATGATCTACACAATCGAATGTTTTACTACAATAAGTAAAAATAATATTCATCACCTTTTTGCTGCTTGACACCTTCATTGACTCTGTGCAGAAAAACTAGTAACTTCACGACTGCAGATCAATTTCTTCGAAGAAAGCCAGATTGAGATGTATGCAGATAAAGTGAATAATACTCATTAAGTTGATTAAAAACTACCCGCTCTAAAATTATTGACCGGATAAACAGAAGCAAAAAAAGTCAAACACTTGAAATTTTCAATGAAATGTCAAAAATTTGAAAGATGTCTCACTATAGCAGAAACCAGTGATGGTTTAAGTCTCGAAATTTTTGCCTAAATATTGAGCTAGAGTGACTCAAGAAAAAACCTAATTTCGTGAATATAATTGGTGGTAGTTGATCAGAACCTTAACTATTTTCGTGTCTAAGTTAGAATAGATACTATTTAATTCCTTTTAGCTAATAGCAATTTTCTCTGTCATTGCATTCAGATATCTTGCTCTCTTTATGAGGTGAAGATGTAACTTTGACAAACAAGAAAACTTGCAGATAAAATTGCTTTCGATTTGTCTTCATCTGCAAAAGAGCCTAGAAGACTCGTTTGACAAGGCAGGTGTGCTATGGAAAGCCCTGAAACGCTTAAAAAGCTTGGTTGTGCTTTTTCCAGTAAAGGGCCTTGTTTGGTATCCAACTTTGTCGCTGATTGAATCAATCTCCATTTTTCAACCAGAAGTTGAGCTTTGGAGCTGCTCTTGGTATTTTTTTATGCTATTTTCAAACATTTGAACAAGTGCGAATTTTGTTGAGACACTCATGGGCGCAAAAATACTCTTGTAGTTGTCTGGAAAACAAGCTTCCAGATCATCTTCCAGACACTTTTACCAATGCTTTGTTTCAATTTGACCAGCAACAGCTACTAAAATTGTTAGTTATTGTTAGTGTTTCATTACCTCTTCGGAGCGTGCTCAGCAATGTAAATTGCAATCGCATTTTCAATATCATTCGTTTTTTTTTATCTTTTAGTCAATAGTTCAGTTTTTCTCGTGGTTACTTTCTCTGCTTCCTTGACAAAAATTGAAAGTGTTTGTCACAACTAGAAGGGTTAGCTGCTTCGATTAAAAAAAATAGCAGGAAATCATTGTATGTGTTTCGGCATTTAAAAATAACCAATGCTAAATACAAAATAATGAAAAATGGAAAATGAAAAAAAATGAAAGTTTGACCAATACAAACAACTATTGTTTCCTGACTAACCTTCAGGAAAATTGAAGTATATAATGCTAAATCAAAACTCTTCACAACTCATTTTTCATGGTGCTGCTCAAAAAACTCAACTGGTTTCACTTTGAGGAAGAGATCGTTTAATATCCTTGGGATTTTCTCTTTTACAGAAGAGAAATTGGAATTAAACAGTTTTTTTCAAATAGCTGACATCTAGTTTGACTGCAGAAATTAAATTGCTCCCTCCTTTGAGTCTCCAATTTGTTTAAGACTTTCGCTTGTTGATGTCTTTGGCGCAAAATGTAGTCTACTAGTCCCAATTTGGCAACCGGGATGTGTTCTTTCTTAAAATCAGACGGTGGTAATTGGTTCAATCAACGTGTTAGTCTACAATTATAAAATGTGTTTGAGTGATTCTCGTCCATGGAAGACAGTGATGCTCTATCATCTGTAATGACCAAAGTTTAGTATTTAAAGTACTCTACAAACCAAACCATTCTTAAAACTTTCAACTCGTTGACAATATATCTTTCTCCATTACTCCCGAGGCAACGTGATGCAAATGCTACTGTTTGCCAGAAAATCGGAGTGTGCTGTTCTAACGCAGTTTTTAGTCCCGTGAGTGAAGCATCGAATTTGATCCACGTTTCCAAATTAGGATTATAGTGTGTGTTTTCGGTTGCTTATGCACCCGAGTTTAATGTGTTGGAAAGTTGCTTCTAGTTTCTCATCGATTCAATTTAGTGTTCTTATTTTAGTAATGGACGTAAAGGGGCGACATTTTTCTGCTAAAATGGAATGACATTTCCGCAGTAATGCACCTAATATGAAAACTATAGTGGGTTGGAATTGTTTGAAAATTTTAGCTGCTGATAGTTTTAGATTTGTTGATAATTTTGATTCTAATGGAAAGATGCCACATCGACTAATTTTGTATCCCAGACAGTCTATCTCTATTAGGCTTTACAATTTGCTGTTCATTAATTAACTTTTGAAGTTCTGTGTTGACTATGTCTAGTAGATTATTAGAAGTTCGTCGGATTTTGTGATGCGTAGGTGTGAAATTTTGCTGAAAAGATGATTTCACGGTTTGTGTGCGTGACTTAGCAAAACCGGGAGATGAGATCAGGAAAATCATTTGCTATTTGAGTTTTTATAGGACAAATATTTTGATTAATTTTATTTATTTGTCTTGTCTGATTCAAAGATAGACATAATTTTGAAAAAGCCTCGTCCGGATATTGGTCAATGTCCAACTTCAACAACCGTCACTTCAACTTTGTCGTTGCATTTTACAGTAGTGACAATTGCATCAATTTTTTTTTATTATTTTGATCAAAAAGGTCTTTAAATTGTTCACCGCAGGAGCTGTTAGCCAAAAGATGTGGTCATCACAATTTTTATTGCCTTTGCTAGATTGTTCTAAATTGTTGTACACATATTGCTGCTGTCCACCAACACTTGAGTCTGCATTTTATTTGACTGATTTTGTAGGGCTGTAGATTGACTGGTTCCAACTGTCTCAAATTTTGATCATTTGAAACGAGGTCTTTATAATTATTCTTTGTATTTTATATATATATATATATATATATATATATATATATATAAAAATGTATATAAAATTAGGAGTTTTTTATCTGTTTTTACTATGTTGACTATCCTTTCACCGTAGCTCATGCGTTTACCTACTCCTTTTTGAAAATTTTCAAGTTTTGTCATGAAAATTGGCTTAAAATATAACAGAGGACTGTGTAAACTAAAATTGGTATGATCATTCAATTGAGGAGCTTCAGTCGCGTTTGTGTTGTAGACAAAAGACACTGTTTTGGATCATAAAAACCACCATAATAGCCTTGGCGCATTCTTTACCGATATGCAAAATCCATTATAGCTCTCTTGAAATAAAGGCCTAGGTCGTTTTGTGTAGCTTATTCAATGGTGTTTTTTCTAAAAAAAAAGATTTCATCTATTTTATCAATTTTGATTTGAGTTGTTTTCTTGACGTTGAAAGGCAACGATTGGAAATTGGAAATTTTGGAAATTGTGTTCATTAAAATTCCATGATCTACACAATCGAATGTTTTACTACAATAAGTAAAAATAATATTCGTCACCTTTTTGCTGCTTGACACCTTCATTGACTCTGTGCAGAAAAACTAGTAACTTCACGACTGCAGATCAATTTCTTCGAAGAAAGCCAGATTGAGATATATGCAGGTAAAGTGAATAATGCTCATTAAGTTGATTAAAAACTAACCGCTCTAAAATTATTGACCGGATAAACAGAAGCAAAAAAAGTCAAACACTTGAAATTTCCAATGAAATGTCAAAAATTTGAAAGATGTCTCACTATAGCAGAAACCAGTGATGGTTTAAGTCTCGAAATTTTTGCCAAAATATTGAGCTAGAGTGACTCAAGAAAAAACCTAATTTCGTGAATATAATTGGTGGTAGTTGATCAGAACCTTAACTATTTTCGTGTCTAAGTTAGAATTGATACTATTTAATTCCTTTTAGCTAATAGCAATTTTCTCTGTCATTGCATTCAGATATCTTGCTCTCTTTATGAGGTGAAGATGTAACTTTGACAAACAAGAAAACTTGCAGATAAAATTGCTTTCGATTTGTCTTCATCTGCAAAAGAGCCTAGAAGACTCGTTTGACAAGGCAGGTGTGCTATGGAAAGCCCTGAAACGCTTAAAAAGCTTGGTTGTGCTTTTTCCAGTAAAGGGCCTTGTTTGGTATCCAACTTTGTCGCTGATTGAATCAATCTCCATTTTTCAACCAGAAGTTGAGCTTTGGAGCTGCTCTTGGTATTTTTTTACGCTATTTTCAAACATTTGAACAAGTGCGAATTTTGTTGAGACACTCATGGGCGCAAAAATACTCTTGTAGTTTTCTGGAAAACAAGCTTCCAGATCATCTTCCAGACACTTTTACCAATGCTTTATTTCAATTTGACCAGCAACAGCTACTAAAATTGTTAGTTAACAACACCCGAGAGAGCAACTGATTATAATATCCATTGCAAATATGTTAAAAAATTTGCTCAAAGACTTTTTCCCTGATAGGGCTAAAACGTTCTAAACTAAACTTCAAAACGTGGGAAGATGATTTGAAATATATTTGAGATTTCAAATTCTTGTCATTTTAAAAATCGGTACATCTTTGCGCGTAAGGATCGAATCTAAAAATACTCTTGCTGAAGTTGATAAAAATACAATTTGCATCAAGTTAATTGCATCAACTATGTTAGAGAACGTCGTTTCAATTGAATGACCTGATTACAAGATTGACCAGTTGATGGTTGGAAAAACAGTTACATGAATTACGAATTCATCCGATATTTTTTTTGGTTTGATTATGTTAAAAAATAAATCTATTATTGCGCTCTTGCTATGCACATATTTCTAATGGACGCAGATTAGACTAAAATAGCCTAAAATGGTTTGATTATGTTAAAAAAATCAATTTTTGCGCTCTGGCTATACACATATTTGCTAATGGACGAAGGATAGACTCTCGTTTGCAAGGGATAACAAGCATGAAATAACTGATCAATTTGTATCTTAATCAAGAATATTTCTCTCAAAATCGAGAGTACGTTTTACACAAATCATTGTTCCGCAATGAGCTGTAAAAATTGTCGAATTTCTCCTGTTGGAGCAAAAACACTGAAAGTTTGATAAAAAGAGATCTGCATCCGCAATATTATCACCTCGATTCAGATGCGCAGATAAAGTCAAAGTCAGGAATGGTTTAAAAATGGCAAATAATTTTCTCCTTTCCAATTCGAGCAAACTGAGTACATTTCAGCAAAAAACACAGATTTTGCTTGGTCGAGTTTCAATCAATCGCCAATTTGTACAAGTCTCTTGTTTATAAAATGCAGAACACCGTTTCTTATTATGAAACTTGACCATTATCATCTGACTCTGTAGGCTCTTGTCAATTTTTAAGTAGCTGCTGCCCTTTGGTTGTTAAAAAGCTTGTAATTGTTGCCATAAACATTAAGATCCCACTGTTGAATCAACTATGCACGAGCTAATAATTTGTCTCTCAAGTACCAACTGCTGTCTTTTCCTAAAATTTGCTTGGTCATATTTGGTACGAGCTTATAAAAGCTGGTTATTTCGTCCGCCTTACTCGAGGCTACTAACAGCATCTAGTAGTAGCTTCTCATCATGCACAAATCTGTCTAATCTGTTAGTATTTGGCTTTTCTAATTTCAAGTAATCCACTGAACCCTAATTTGAGCACATAAACATTTGAGTTCTTAGATATAGACGAGTATACCCGCTCTTGCTTCGGGCATAGTTCATCCAAGCTCTAAAACTTTCTCTTTTTGAGACTGACTTGTACGCTTGTGCTGGGAAACATTCTGCTTCAGCTCACGGGATATTGCATTGCTAGCCATGTTCTACTTGGATGATGGTAAATATGGGGCAGAGATGGACACAATGTTTTTTGCTTTCTGCACATTGTTTCCTGCTATGAATACAGTGTTTCTTGCACAGATGAACACAATGTCTTCACAAAGAAAATACGCCAAGGCGCCCTGTTTTATGTATTCCAGTAAACCTTTGAAACAATTTAAACTTTTTGAAAAGGTGCCGGGAGCCAACATCAAAACATTGAGCCTTATTGCCAGATAAAAATTCAAAAATCTGTAGTATGAGGCAATTAAGCAAATTGTATCACTAGACGTCGAAAGCTTAAACACCAATGTCCCCGTCGCAGAACCCATCGAATTTGCTCTTCGATGTCTTTTCTCTAGGGACAACCCTTCCGATATTGAAAGATCGACACTTCATCATTCGCAAATGTTTGTTTTAAAAGTATTGGACACTGTTGCTGTGAAAAAGACAACTTGGCATTGGGGAACTCCATGGCAGTTATCTTGGCCAATATTTGGATATAAACTTTTGAAGAGAAACTCAGTCCTGGGGATGAGATGAGCTTGGGAGAAAGAAAAAACACCGTCGAGTGTGAAAAATTTGAGCACTAGTATATCATAAAATGTAAAAATATAATTAGGGAGCGATACGAAAAAATTGGGAATGCTGTTTTGAAATGCTTTCAATGTGAAAAACACCAACTGATAACCAAACTAGAAAACGAATAGTATTTGAAGATACGCAGATAACATTTCGCACAGTAAAAGACAACTTCAATAATTTGCTTCAACTATGAAATTTTTTGAACAAAAATATGAATTTAACAATGAAAAAAGCAAAGAAAAACATAAACTAGCTTTCTTGGATATGGCAGTTTACGTTGATGAGAAAAAAAGTCTCCTGTAAATGTTGCCAAACAAACAGAGACTGGAACAATTCTAAACTGCCGTAGCTGCGCTCCCCTCCAGCATAAAGAATCATTGTAGAGGGTACAATTATTAGGCTTTTTTGATCTACAAGCAGCTGGCATGACTTTGACGTAGCCTCAAAGATTACAAAAAAATATGGCAAAAAAACAATATCCGGAAGACAGGCATTGTTAATCAGACAGTTGGAAAGTTTTAAGGTGTTTATAAAAAGACCGCCAAAACAGCAGCGGAGCACAATTCACACAACAAGCTTAAGCAGAAGGAAATACTCACACTTTTCTTACAGTATAGAGGCCAATTAATCATTAGACTCAAGGAAAAACTGCAAAATGATAACGCATCTTACAGTGATTTACACAACACGGAAATTAAAAGATTGTTTACCATCAATTGAGTCCAGTTTTGACCAGCGTCTAAAATCGGAAATGGTATACGAAATTTCAAGTAGTGGATGCAATTCCATCTATATCTGGTAAACTTGCAGACATATAACCACGTGGATGGCAGAAAATCGCAGAGTCTCACTAGTAGGTCAGCATGTACGCGGATGTTGTGGCACATCACGCGCTTTTGATTGTGTGAGTGTCACACGTATGTAAAAAAAGGGTGTACTAAAAACCTTGGGTTACAAGGTCAAAGATTTAGTTTAAATTTTAATTTATTACATGATTAATGACTGACACAATCTTGATAGGTGTCGACAGATTGAAATAGACAAAGCTCGGGTTTCGAGCAGTACTAACAATTGTGACATATCAGTATTTACTTGGTTAATTTACCACGGTGATAGAACCGATATTGGGTACGGGCAAAACTGAGGATAAAACTCATTCATTGAATAAAAAACCTACCTTCAGAGTTAATCACTCAATTAGATCTTCATTTATTTGAAACAATTCTCTTCTGCTTTTATCTACTTATTAATTAAACCTCAATCCTTGTATTTTAAACAAGTACCACGCTCAATTACAAAAGATAATACATATTGCGCACGAGCGGCTGCTATAGTGGCGACAGAGATTAAAAGTAAATAGAAAACCACCACCCAATAACATTGAGCGTTGTACTAATTTTCAAGAGAAATCTGTTTTTTGTTTGAAAACCAATTTTTAAACTCGAGTTCGACGTCTTAACATCACGACCCGGAAGAGGAATTGTGGACTGCTGTCGGGATTCGACAACAACTGCCATCTTGGAACTATCAAGAGAGTACTCCCTAAAAGTTCGTACATATCGTACACTTTCGTACATATCGTACACTTTCGGAGGACACTAGAAAGAGTTATGACGAGACCGTAAAGGCTTTCAGACAACATTATAATGAGAAACCAGTAGTGTTCCAGGGGAGGCTAGCTAGGAGAGTCCAGCAGCCTGGTGAAAAATTAACAGATTTTCTCGGTGATTTGCAAACTTTAGCCTTGAAAGCATACACTCAGGAGTCTAATGAAATAAGAGGACATCTCATTTTGAGGGGATTCCTCGAAGGCATAGAAAATAGTCAGGTGCGACTCGACCTGAGAAAGAACTTGGGTGACGCGGATATGACTTTAGAGAAAGCTTTAGAAAGAGCACTACACATTGAAGCAGTCACGAGAATTGAGGAGGAGGATAATGAGCCGCGGATTTCTGCCATCCAGTCGAATGAAAACACACAACTGGTTAATTCGATTAACAATTTAGTGCGAACACTGCAGATTAATCAACCTAATAGGCAAGAGAATCAAAAGTTTTCATCGCAAGGAGCGCGGCCAAAAGAGTTTCTGCGCGGTAGTCAGCGAAGTTCAAGAGAGAACGAAGATAGAAATAGAAATAATAATAGCTATACTAGAAGAAGCGCTGAGCATAGACGAAACAATTTTGAAAGTAGAGCGCGTTCGCTAACACCGGGAGGAGAGAACAGTAGCCGAGATCGATCGCACGAGAGTCGTGCCGAGCAGTCGAAGGCAGCGGTGAGTTTCCAGAAAGAAAAAGGTCGCCGTTGCGGTCAGCGAAACCATGCATCTAGGGAATGCAAAAATTGTTTTGAATGTGGGAGCCCAAATCACTTCAAACGAAATTGTCCGTATTTAAACGAGAATTAGCTGGAAATGGCAGGGCTTCATTTTCAGCTAGCTACGTAAAAACCTTGCGTGGCGGAAACAGCCCAGTGGAGGCGTTGTTTGCAAAAATAATGATAAAAGACAAATTGATAATGGCCTTAATTGATAGTGGAAGTAGTGTTAATATTATAAGCGACACACTCTACAAGCAATTTGGGGAACCGAGCCAGATCAGAATGTGCAATAAATATATAATAGCTGCCAATAACGGAAAAATGCCTATAATGGGGTCAACAGATATTCAAATTCAACTTCAGAAATTTACATGTGAAATAACAGTTAAATTTCTAGTGACCAGAATTGAGATAACGCCTTGTTTATTAGGCATGGAATTCTTGTACAATTTTGACTGTATATTAAATCTCAGAAAGAACGAACTTTTTTGCGGGGCGATTGGGAAACCATTACAGTTGGCCCCATCCCAACGAAGTAATAAGAATCTGTTTTTAATTGCTGCTGAGGATCACGAATTACCTCGTCGCTGCGAGGGTTTCATTAAATGCAAAATTATCGATGAAGAAGGTAACATAACACAGCAAACAGAAATTATAGTCGAACCCATGAAAGGGTTTGAAGACAAATCACACTTATTAATAGCGAGATCGCTGAATGACATGGTTGATGATGTCGTATGGGTTCGAGCTCTGAACCCTACATTAGTATCAAAGAAAGTTTACAAAAATGCGAGAATCGCATGTGCAGAAAACATTGAAAAAATTTCAAGAGTACAACAAAATAACCCTGACAATAATAAAAAGCATAGGGACGAATTCGATTTCGAGAAACACGTGAACTGAAGTTCAATGAGCTTGTCTTGTGAGGAAATGACAAAACTGAGGTCACTTTGCACAAAATATGAAGTGATATTTTCGCGAAACTCAAATGATATGGGATTTTGCGACCGAATTTATCATAAAATAAAATTAAAAAATGATGCTGTGCCATTCAGACGTACATACGGCAGCATGAGCTTTGAGAAAAGAAAAGCCATCAAAAAAATTGTCGAAGACTTGGAACGAGATGACTTAGTCGAACCAACACACTCTGATTGGGCAGCACCATCATTACTGGTACCAAAAAAAGACGGAACCTACCGCTTAGTTGTAGAGTACCGTGGTCTAAACAAACAAATAGAGAAAACATGCTGGCCTTCACCGCGAATTAATGAGGTTATTGATTCACTGGAGGGAAACATGTACTTCTCAAACATTGATCTTCTGTCGGGATACTTTCAAATGGCGCTGGAAGAAGAGAGTCAAAATGTAACAGCTTTTATTACACCTTTGGGCCTATATAAGTGGAAGAGGCTCCCTATGGGACTAGCTTCTGCACCTGGAGCTTTTCAAAACCTAATGGAATTAATTTTTGCAGGTCTCTCTTACGAAGTGGCTTTAGTTTATCTAGACGACGTTATCGTCTTCGGAAGAAATTGCGAAGAACATCTTAAACGGTTAGAGCTGGTTTTCCAACGTTTATCGGAGAATGGATTAAAGATTATAGGATCAAAATGCAATTTCTTCCAAAAGCGCGTCAGCTTTTTAGGACATATTATATCTGAGAGTGGTGTCGAGGTCGAACCAGAGAAAGTAAGAGCGGTAGAAAAAATGAAAGAACCATCATCCCTAAAAGATGTCAGGGCTTTTCTGGGCCTTGTGGGCTACTATCGAAAATTCATTCCGGGTTTCGGAAAAACAGCAGAACCTCTTTACAGGTTACTAAATAAATCAAATAAATTTGAATGTAGTACAGAGTGCACAAGTGCGGTAGCAGAGTTGAAGAAAAAGCTTTTAGAAGCCCCAGTTTTAGGATATCCAAACGATAGGGATCAATTTAAATTAACTACCGATGTATCGTTGACAGGCATCGGAGCAATTCTTACACAAAAACAAGGACCAAACAGAACCTAACTTTGAAACTGTTTACCTGTTTACCAAATGCTGGTACCCTGGGGTAGAGTGTCCAACGTTCTTGAGCTGTTGCATGATTCGCCTAGCTTAGGACACTTTGGTATTGAGAAAACGTACAAAAGAGCTTGCGAAAGGTTTTATTGGCCGTGCATGAGAAGGGACGTAAGAAACTGGATACAAATCTGTGACGTTTGCCTAAAAGGAAAGGCACTAAGCAGAAACATCGGCATTCACTCTCAAAATGGAAACCTAGTCATCCATTTTGGCAAGTATCTCTTGATATCATGGGTCCACTTCCCGAGTCTCAGGGAAACAAGTACATTTTGCTTATCGGTGATCAATTCAGTAAGTGGTACGAAGCTGTAGCGTTGCCCAATCAAGAGGCAAAAACTGTGGCAAAAGCGTTTGTTGAACACTGGATAGTAATATTCGGCTGTCCAGTCAATCTACACAGTGACCAAGGGTCAAACTTCATGTCTAAATTGTTTCGTAGTCTTTGCAGTGAACTAGGAATTCAGAAGACATCAACCACATCCTACCACCCACCAGGGAACGCAATGATTGAACGAACAAATCGAACAATAGAAGAATGCCTCTCCAAATATATAGGACAATACCAACACGAGTGGACTAATTTTCTACCTTTAGCGATGATGGCATATCGATCATCAATTCATAGTGTAACAAGATACAGCCCAGCGTTTGTGGTAATGGGTTTTCCACTGTCGCTATCTATAGACTGCATCTATAGCACACCACAGACCACAATATATGCAACACCAAGTGACTATGTTTTCACGATGAAACAGAAACTACAGGAAACACACCAGTTGATGTGAGAGTATATGGATGTCGAACAAGAACGCCAGAAGTCGTATTATGATTGCAGTAAGTATGGGCTGTGCTATAAAGTTGGCGAAGAAGTGTTAGTTTTCAACCCAACGATTAAAAAAGGAGAAACAAGAAAACTTACTTCTTTCTATAGAGGACCATACATAATTGTTGAAATTATAATCGATTTGAATTTCAAGCTAGAAGATAAAAAGACGAGGAAAGCTATCAAGGTTCATTATGACCGACTGAAAAAATATAAAACACGAGAAAAACCATTCACACCTGAGCCTCAGGCGAAACGAAAAACAACCAGTAAGGAGCAAAAGAATAGCAATTTGAACAGCTCAGACGATGGCGATATAATTGAAATAGTATCATCAAGAGACAGTGAAAACAATCTAAACACAGAAAATCAATCCGAAGCTGAGGATGCTAACGATTCACTAAATGTTACAAATGAAACGCCTGAGAATGAAGCTAAAGAATCAGTGCAAGAAAACTCTAAAGGGCAAGAGAAGGCACAAAATGTTCCCGAGGGAGGAGGTGCAACTTCATCAAAAGCTACCGAGTACATTGAAAGAAAACCAGCAGAAACAAAAATTTCAAAACCAGAAAAAAAGCAACAGGAACGTAGTAGTAAAACAAAAAGTACTGAAGAAAAGATTAATAGTAATACCAAGACACCAAAAATGGCTACAAGGTCTAGCAGTCGATTAAAATCGGTGCCTGAGAGATTAAAAAATTACTTTACTGAGCAAGATGAGGAGTACTTTAGCAGCCAGGAAACTGATGATGTTTTTGTTTCAGGAAAATCCAGAAATAAATAATGGAATCGAAAAGAAAGACGAGTTCGTCTGGAGCATCGTGAGATGGAATATCACTATGTTTGTATCTGGCATTGCTAGCCGTTTTTGCTTCTCCTTCACTTTGTATTAAATTATACGGCTATGATTTTGACAATATCGTATAAACAAAAATATATTCTTTGGATTACAGTACAAACTGTGATAACAAAATTCGAGTATCGAAAACAATAGAAGAAGGTAGTTTGATATATGCTGAGGTTCAACCCGAGATAAAATTAAGATTTTGCATGTATGAAGCGACATATACTGTGTCTGCACTTAAAAAGAGCAATGTATATGACGATGTTGTCTTTATTACCAAAAACTCAAGACTCTTAAAATCCATATATCCATTAAACGAAGGAACCTGTAGGAGCATTTGGCAAAACAAAAACTTTGCTTTACCAGGTTTTGGAGATAAAACCTTTAAAGTCAACAATTCAGTAACGGAAAAGATTTTACAACGAGCAAGTGAAACTACGTATGCCGAGGAGCTTAGCCAGAGCTTCATGAAAAAAAAATCGTGAAGGTGCTATGTATGCTGAGCCTGTAGAGTGGGTTTCACCTACAGGAGTAAAACTTATTGGAAATGTGATGATCAATGCAAAACTTTACATCGGAACAAATTGGGGAAAGCTCATACAAAGAAACCTCTTAAGCTTTAAGGATCCCCTAGGTTTCTCGAAAACTGTTTTTGATCAAAACCACATATTTTGAAGACGATTTAGTAAACTATTTTTTTGAAAATCGAGGTGAGCAAACATGTCAAACGATCAAACATTTTAATAGGGAGGACCCTTTTAAAATTTTTGGTAACAACAAGACCACTTTTATCAGCGGAAAAAATATTACACAAAAACAAATATGAAGATTTTGCATTACAAATCTTAGTGGAAAAAGCAATTAGTTTGTGTGGACAGCAAGTGAAAACAACCGGAGTTCCAGGTGTTTTTTACTCCGAGGAAAGTTCAGAACTGAAAACTGGTAATCTTAAAATAACCATGGAAATGTTTCTTTCAAGCGTTGTTGACACCTTGAATTTCGAACTTCTCAAGGAGAGAGAATTTTTTTTATGAAAATTAGAACGCTCCAATGCGAGATTCAACGACTAAAAATTCAAACTATGATTGAATTATCAAAAAACATTGTTAGTCCATCGGTAACGCTCTTCGAGAAAGGAACTCACGTAGAAAGAGCAGGATCTGTGTTATATGTTCATAAATGTGCAAAGATGGTAGCAACAATAACTAAACTTCCTTTTTGCAAAGAAGAAGTTCCTGTGTTAGTAGATGGTCAGAATTTTTCTTCTTTTAGGTATATGGACCCTATTACAAAAATTTTGTATCATAATTATATAATCGCTGCATGCAACCCGCTGTACCCAAATGTTGTGAAATTAGAAGACGGCAGTTTTCAACAATATGGAGAAACGCTGAAGAAATTCAATCGTGAGATATATCAGTGGTCGATGAATAATAACTTAAACGTAAGTGATGAAAACCTGCATCGCAGCCTTTTCTCCATATCAGACGTAAAACAGAGTCAAATTGCTCGAACAATTCGCCATAATAGTAAAGGAATTATTAGTCGGGAAGCATTCCGAGATTCGGATGGAAAATACAGTCATGAAAATTTTATTCATTGGAACGCTTAGTTCCAAAAACAATTTTTTCTAACAAATGAAATAACAATTTTTCGTAACTTAAAAAGTGAAAGCTCATACGTTTGGTTAAAAGATAAGGATATTGCTGTGTCAGTCTTAACAGTGTACCTCATATTCCAAGTTGTGAAAAATTTTCCTAAATCGTTCATCTATTTAGGATTAGTCATTAATGGAGCCTCCTGGCAACAACTGTTGCGGAATCTCGACCCTGCAACGGGAACACGTATGTATAATCAACTACTCTAATTAATGAATGAGCGTCGAGAACAAAGGAAAATGATTGAAGAGAAAGAGTCTCTGAAAGAGTCGGTTGTGAAAAAAAAATGAAAATGAGTTGTCTTGAGTTCAAGATCCAAAAAAAAGAATGAAAATGACTTGTCTTGAGTTCAGGACGAAAAAAAAAATGAAAATGACTTGTCTTGAGTTCAAGACCAAAAAAAAATTAAAATTAGTTGTCTTGAGTTCAAGACCAAAAAAAATTAAAATTAGTTGTCTTGAGTTCAAGACCAAAAAAAATGAAAAAGATTTGTCTTGAGGTCAAGACCATTAAAAATAAGGAAGAAGTCTTGAGATCAAGATTGAAAATATTGAAGAACTTTAGAAGCAAAAATGGTTTCTATTAAACATAGCAGGCAGTGAGACCCCACAAATTGGTGAATATGAGTACTATATGCCAGAATTGTGGAAAGTTATTTCGGAGATTTCTCCGGGAGTGTATCGAGTGGAATCTTGTCTGTCACGGACTCGGAAGGTGTCTACACTAGAACTTCTGGCACCCGCCAATATTCGGTCCCGAGCTCTGCAGACTGAAGTGGAACTGCAAAACCAGTGCGCGCAGTTAGAGAAATTGAGGAGTACAAACTCTTTACTCCAAAAAGATCTTGTCGAGCTTCGACAAAAAACTAGACAGACATTGCGACAAAGCCAAAGAGGCAACAAGAGAAGCATTGGGAAAACTGAGCGCCGAGTGTGGGGCGCTAAGAGATAACCTAAAGGCGGCGGCAGCTAGAAATGCCGAACAAGAGCAGTCAATCGACTTACTTAAGCAGGAGTTGGCCGATCTAAAAGTCAATACTGATAAAAAGAGCAAAGCCCTGGAGAAAATGGAGAAAAAGAATGACCAATTGAGGTCAGAGCTTCAGTAGTTGGAAAACTATAACCAGTACTTGGTGAGCGAGTGCCGAAGGAAAGACACTATAATTGATAGACAAATGCATTCTTTGAAGAACGAGAAAGCCAAAACGAAGGCCACAGAGAAGTGTTTATTCGAGATTCGAAATAAAAATGTAATGAACCGGCCTACGACATTGTACGAGATTTTGTTGGTAAAAAGTTCGGCTTCAAAAGATCAGATCAAAAAACACTACCACAAAATGAGCTTGTTGACGCACCCTGATGCTGGTGGAGATGAGGAGTTTTTCAAGACCATTAATCGAGCCTGCCAAATACTGATGAACGATGGGGCGCGAGAAGCGTACAACAATTTCGGGCTGGATGAGGCAGAGAAAGTCATGAATGACGAAAACTGATACCTAAACTTTTTATATGAGAAGTACAAACTTTTTGTATTTTAAAACGATCATGCATCAAGAGCTGTAAAATTTGTTTGATTTTATGTGAGTGAGTGGCACACTCTATTCTTATTGAGAGGGGGGCAGTGTGAGTGTCACACGTATGTAAAAAAAGGGTGTACTAAAAACCTTGGGTTTCAAGGTCAAAGATTTAGTTTAAATTTTAATTTATTACTTGATTAATGACTGACACAATCTTGATAGGTGTCGAAAGATTGAAATAGACAAAGCTCGGGTTTCGAGCAATACTAACAATTGTGACATATCAGTATTTACTAGGTTAATTTACCACGGTGATAGAACCGATATTGGGTACGGGCAAAACTGAGGATAAAACTCATTCATTGAATAATAAACCTACCTTCAGAGTTAATCACGCAATTAGATCTTCATTTATGTGAAACAATTCTCTTCTGCTTTTATCTACTTATTAATTAAACCTCAATCCTTGTATTTTAAACAAGTACCACGCTCAATTACAAAAGATAATACATATTGCGCACGGGAGGCTGCTATTGGCGTACAATAGATGAGTGCAATGTGACTCATGACACTGGAAGCGTTACATATAGCACAGAGGAAGCCAATACTGAACACGCGCGATGAGTACAGTAGCCAGGAGTTGACACTGAGATACAAGTCAACAGTTTTCATGTTGCTCAATTCGATAATTACATATTAGCAACTGAAAACATTTATTTGTCCCAAAGGTTATGGAAACTGTAGAAAGTCACAAAAAACGCTAAAAAAGCTAAATTCAATCATCTTGAGAACGAAAATTTAAAATTGGACAACAAAATTTCAGAAATTTTTGTTTTTTTACCGATAGACATTATTCCGAGAACCTTTTATTTTGCTGTTTAGAAATGTAAGTAGAATAACTTTAAGTTGCATTTTTCCTGATGTTGCTATATATAGCGAAAACATTTGTATTGTAATGGAACTTTTAATTAAACTTTATTGGTTTAGCTTTTTAACAAGTTTCTTGATTTTTTCAGCAACTGGAACTCATCTTTTGTATAAACCATACAATCTCTGTTTGCCCATTTGTGGCAGCAAGCACAGAAATCTGTTCTGTTGCTTTGCTGCAACGTTAAAAGGTCTCATCTTGCTCTGAGGCCATTCTTGACCGTGTACCAGGCATTACACAATATGAAACCATTTAAGAAGGTTTAATAAGTTTAAAAATAATATTAATTAATTAATAAAATTAAATTTTCTCGAAGTTGAACCTTGCATTGGCACTCTTTTACATTATTAATAGCCGTACAGCGGTAGCACGGCGATTTTTGTTACGACCATATGATGTCACAACCACTTCAAATCTGCTTTTTTCATTCGTTCATGCAATTTCAACTCATTTGCGTGCGTGACGTCATTTTTCACTCTTGGAGCGAGTTTTTTTTTGTTCATTCGCGTGATTAATTTTTTGGTCACACGTGACTTACCTTTGGTCTGACTTTTTTTAAAACTTTTTTTGAGACTGCAGATCTACGAAGCTATTGCGGCTATTTTCTGTCAATCTGCCTGCTATGTTGTTGTTTACGTTTTAACTTTTTAAGTCAAATATCAGGCCCGGAGATTACGGAGAAAATCCATACTGAGCGAAAACGTAGATTATCACCACGTATTGCATCCCTACTGAATTATTATCGAAAATTGTTTCTTGAGTAGCTTTCTTACTCGTCCTTTTCCTTACTGGTGTGGCCGAGTCATATGACGAAGAAACTTCTGACAGAGATGTACCAAAACTATTTCCACAGAAGCTACAACGAACTCGACAGCTGCACCTGGAGACTTCTATGCAACTGTGGAATCTGCAAACCAATGAAAAAACTCGTGCCAAACGAAAACTGAAGGGTTCCACACCCGAGGGCTCCGACCCTAAAGACTCTCCTACTACTACTACTACTACTACTACTACTGAAATCTATCTCCTATTGATAGCCTTTTCGCTTGACCATTTTTTCGTCAAAAGAAAAAACAAAATATTGAATGTATATAAGTTTAACTAACCCCTTTACAACCTCCAAGGATACAGTTTGATGGCTGATCTAACCGTATGTGCCTCTGTAAGTTATGCAGAACCAGTTTTCAAACTTCAGCTAACATCTAGGAGAACGTTTTTTAAGAGCTGCTCATGGGGAAAAAGAGAGTTCTAGACGATAAAATTAAGGCGTCCACTGCTGCACGAAAAAAGGTTTCGTATGAATTTAAATTGTTAGATACTTGTTAAAAACCAATAACTTATTTTTGATATTCATTTTTGTGTTTAGATTGACAATGAAGTCAGAAATGTTGAACGACTCGTCAAATCTGTCAACGAAAAAAATAAGGCTAAGTTTGAGGAGTCTCTGAAAAAGTAAGTTTTGTTGGAAAGATGTAATCTACAATCGGAGATATTGTGCATATTGATAATGTTTCAAGGTGTCATGATGCCTACCCAGCCTTCAAAGATGCCAAGCAGGAATTAGGAGATGTCGAAGACGACAATGAAAAGGATTTCGAGAAGAAAATGACAACTGAGTTGGAGTTGTGTCAAAAGTCATCAGTAGGTGATCTTAATGAATTATTTGCCTGACTTATAAATGTAGATCACTACATATTATATTTTGATTGCTATTTATCATATCTTTTCTCTATCTTTCGCATCCGATGTTTTAATTTTTGACTGTCAGAATTTATAAATATACATAGGAGTTGACTTGTTGCCCCCGAGTTGACCGAATACCTTTTTAGGGGAGGGACTTTCTTTTAATTGACCCCTTTTTAATTCTTTCTAATTTTGACTGCTGTCGGGATTGACTTGCCGCCTCCGACTACCCTTTTTAGGCGCGGGACTTTCTTTTACTTACCTTTTTTTGTTTTGTAATTGGCGAAAGTTTTTGCTGCTAGTATCCCATTTTGATGATGATAAAAAGCAACAGTTAAGTAGATTTGTTTTTTAATAGCCGCAAAGCGATAGCTGGGGCTATTATTGGCCTTCTCTTGGTTTTTTTTACGACTCGAAGAGGAGTATTGGTTTTCTCTCGGTCTTTTTTTTACAGGAAGTAGATTTATTCACGCGGCATTTTGACCTAAAAGCGAAAGTGAGAAAAGCTGTCTTGGTGAACAGATTTTCGCTAAGCGAGAGAAGTTTTTTGATCATGTGCTGCGTTTAGTGAATGACTTTTTGACTGTGAAAAGTAGTTTTTGACGGAATGGCACATATAGATAACCGTTTTTAGCCGTTTTTTCGTCTAAGTGGCCCAATTTTTTTGCTTTTAAATTGGTCTCTTGTAGAAATAAAGTTTATTCGATACTATATTCAAATGTTGACCTCGGAAATTGATGCCACAGTGTTTTGCAGAGCCTGAAAATGCGTTTCAAGTTAAAAATTGGCACATTTCTTGATTTTTCAGTTAATTTTTGGCTTTTTTCTATTAATTTCTTCATTTTTGGATCTTTTAACCGTCTTTTTTGTCAAGAAATCAGTTAATATGGCAACTTCTCTTTGATAATTTATATACTGAACGCCTCTTTCTACCTCGATGTAATTTTGTTTCATGAAATTGTACATATGCTAATCCGATTTTGGTAGTTTTTTTTCCCATTTTCGTCAGTTTTTTGTTTGTATTTTGGTTGTAATTGCTAGAAATAGTTTTTTTGTGCAACATGTGGGACTTCAATTTCGTTTCAATAAAATTGAATCAGTTTTTGGCTTTAAGTTTTGAAAAAACAGTTAAAACTTTTTCATAAATGCAGTCTGAACTTAAAAGTTCTCTGACCATTTTTTTTGCAAAATGTTTCAATGTTTCGTATTTATGAATTCTGCCTTTTCCTATATTTTGTTCTCTTCAGGACGATAGATCTTTACATCAGATGACTAGTTACCTTTTCTTCGTCTTGAATGCTGAGCACTGAAATGTATTCGTTTTTCTTGAATTTTTAAATTGATTTTTCTTTCAAAATTTAAGAATGTCTTTTTGTTACGGTGTTCATTACATTGTGCCCATATTATTCACATTCTAGTTAGTACCATTCTAGTTTTGTCTTGGCACCTACATTTATTTTGGGTATATTGATTTTTCAGTTGTAAAAATGAAGGATTTCAGCTTTTTCTTAGATTTTCGTCATTTCTTTGGTTTGCAATTGATTTCATTCAGTATAAGGCAGTACTGAGAGTTTGATAGCCAGCCTTTTCCAAAATTTCTACTCATGACTATTTACTGCAGCTTTCTTCCGGCCTCGGTATTAATTTAAACAATTTTTTTGCCTTTGAATATTCTTCTGCTGCTTATGTCTTCTCTATGATCAATTTTATTTTTGATTTAGTATGAAATCATGTTGTCTAGCATATGTACAACATAATCAGGTGTGTGTGTGTGTTGTTTTTTGTCTTAATTGCAGGGATTAGAAGTGTAATTATAGGTGTTTTCTGACTCTTAAATTTGAGCGTTCTTTTTTGAAAAGATTTTAGTTTCTAAGAGTATTATCTCCCGTTTGCTTTCGCGATCTTTTTCAGATTAGAATCATGAATTATTTGAGGGCTAATGATAATATTGTCTGATTTTTCAGATTATCAGGTTTTCGACCACATTAATTATTTTGAATTTGTAACGTTACCAAACGTTTTCAATAATATAAAATTTCGCTGCATTTTGTTTCTCTTGTTGACAGTGGTTTAAATTTCACCAATTTTTAGAGCAGACTTGGAGAAGTAGTTATTGGTTTATCACAAAAGGTAGTTGCTTCCGATGCAATTACTGTTTTGTTAGTGAAGTTTTGACGGTTTGAGTCGCTTCCGGAATTCTTCCGGCTATGTTTTTTTTTTTTTACCGGAAGTACTATTCGTTCAGACGCTGTTTTGACCTAAAAGCGAAAGTGAGAAAAATTGCCGTGTGAACAATTTTTTTCTGAGCGAGAGAAGTTTTCTGATCATGCGCGGCGTTTAGTGAATGACTTTTTGACTTTGAAAAGTAGTTTTTGACTGAATGGCACATATAGATAACCGTTTTTAGCCGTTTTTTCGTCTAAGTTTACATCAGTTAATATAACAACTCCCTTTTATATTGAAATGTAAACCTCGGAAATTGATACCACAGTGTTTTGCAGAGCCTGAAAATGCGTTTCAATTTCAAAATTGGCTTATGTATCTTTATTTTTTAGTTATTTTTGTGGCCTTTTTCTATTAATATCTTCATTTTTGGATCTTTCAGCCGTCTTTTTGTCAAAAATCAGTTAATATAACAACTCCCTTTTATAATCCATTTAATCAACTCCTCTTTCTATCTCGATGTAATTTTGTTTTATAAAATTGTACATATGCTAATCCGATTTTGGTAGTAATTTTTTCCAATTTTGTCAGTTTTTTGTTTGTTTTGTTTTTAATTACTAGAAATAATATTTTTATTCAATATAAGGGACTTTAGTTTCGTTTCAATAAAAATTCATTCATTTTTCGGCGTTAAGTTCTTGAAAATCAGTTAAGATTATTTTCATAAATGCAGTCTTAAAATTTTTTGACCTTTTTTTGCGAAATGTGCCAATTTTTCGTATGTTTGAATTCTGCTTTTTATTTTTTTTATTCTGTTCAGGAGGATGGATTTTTTCTCGGATGACCCGTTGTCTTTTCGATGTCTCGAATGCTGAACAATGAAATGTATTCCTTTTTCTTGACTTTTTAATTTGATTTTTAACTTTAAAAAATCAAGAAATTATTTTTGTTACGGTGTTTCTTACATTGTGTCCATGTTCTTCACATTCTAGTTAGTATCTTGCTAGCGTTGTTCTGGCACTTGCATTTATTTTCGGTATATTTATTTTTTCAGTTGTTAAAAATGAATGATTTCAGCTTTTTCTTAGATTTTCATCCTTTCTTTGGTTTGCAATTGATTTCATTCAACATAAGGTAGTACTGAGTGTTTGATAGCAAGCCTTTTCCAAAATTTCCACTTATGACTATTTACCGCAGCTTTCTTACGGCCTTGGTTTTAATGTAAACGATTTTTTGCCTTCGAATATTCTTCTGCTGCTTATGTCTTTTCGATGATCAATTTAATTTTTGAATTAGTATGAAATCATATTGTCTAGCATATGTACAACATGGAGCAAGTGTGTGTTGTATTTTGTCTTAATTGCAGTAATTACAAGTGTATTTATGGTTGTTTTCTGTTCTCAAATTTGAAATATTTAATTGATTTAAGGATTTAACTTAGTTTCTAAGATTATTTTCTGCCGTTTGCTTTCGCGATCTTTTTCAGATTAGAATCATGAATTATTTGAGGGCAATTGATAACCTTGTCAGCTTTTTCAGACTATCAGTTTTATGACGACCTTAATTATTTCGGATTTTTAACGTTACCAAACGTTTTCAATAATATAAAATTTTTCTGCATTTTGTTTCTCTTGGTGACAGTGGTTTAAGTTTCACCAATTTTTAGAGCAGACCTGGAGAGGCAGTGAGATAATAGTTTAATACAAAGGGTAGTGGCTTCCGCTGCAATTACGGTTAGTGAAGTTTTGACGCTTCGAGTCGCTTCCGGAATTCTTCCGGCTATGTTTTTTTATTTCGTCGTCATGATTTTTGTTACGACCATATGACGTCACAGCCACTTTTTATTCATTCGTTCATGCAATTTCAACTGAATTGCATGTGTGACGTCATTTTTTGCTCTTAGTGGAGCGAGTTTTTTTGTTCATGCGCGTGATTAAATTTTTGTCACACTTGACTTACCTCACTCTCAAAAATGACTTCCTCAATTTGAAATTGTCTTTTATTTACTTTAATTCAAAGAGATAAGGTCAAATGGGTGTGTGTCTTTCTAAATGAAGGTTATTTGAGATCAGCTAATATAGGCAGCAATAACTTCAAGCAAAATATAACATATCAGCCTTCAATGAAAAGACGAATTTTTTTGGTCTGTCTTTTTTACTGTTTTTTTGAGACTGCAGGTCTACGAAGCTATTGCGGCTATTTTCTGGCAATCTGCCAGCTATGTTAATTTACTATCGCAAAAGTGAAAAAACGTTCATAATTGATGTTCATCTTGTTCCGGGATAGGCAGCAGTTACTAATTAAATACTTAATGCTGTACTTGAGACTGAATCTATGTAACAGTTCATTTTTGTTTAGAAAGACCCAGTGATACTTCGCAATAGCTTCAAAACCCTCTTCCTCCAAACAGTTTACCCTATCATGTAGTCCTACGCCTTGCCAAAATTCGCTCTGAATGATCAAGAGGCCTTAAGTGTTAGTAGAAATGACATTATTTGGAAGAAACAAGTCGAAGAAAGATTAGCGTTGTCATTTGTATATCTGCAAATTGTGTGGACTTTCTCGCGAACCTATGCTTTTGCATTTGAAAAAAAAGAATTAACATTTCTCGATGAAAAATCAATACAAATACGGTGTTTCTTACATTGTGTCCATATTCTTCACATTCTAGTTAGTATCTTGCTAGCTTTGTCCCGGAACCTACATTTATTTTCGATATATTGACTTTTTCAGGTGTAAAAATTGAATGATTTCAGCTTTTTCTTAGGTTATGTCATTTCTTTGGTTTGCAAGTGATTTCATTCAACATATGGCAGTACTGAGAGTTTGATGGCAAGCCTTTTCCAAAATTTCCACTTATGACTATTTACCGCAGCTTTCTTCCGGCCTTGGTACTAATTTAAACGATTTTTTGCCTTTGAATATTCTGCTGCTTATTATGTCTTTTCTATGATAAATTTTATTTTTGATTTAGTATGAAATCATGTTGTCTCTCTTATGTACAACAAGTAACAGGTGTGTGTTGTCTTAATCGCAGTGATTAGAAATGTAATTAAAGGTGTTTTCTGATTCCTAAATTTGAGCTTTCTTTTTTGAAAAGATTTAACTTAGTTTCTAAGATTATTATCTGCCCTTTGCTTTCGCGATATTTTTCAGATTAGAATCATGAATTATTTGAGGGCTAATGATAATATTGTCAGATTTTTCAGATTATCAGGTTTTCGACCACATTAATTATTTTGAATTTGTAACGTTACCAAACGTTTTCAATAATATAAAATTTCGCTGCATTTTGTTTCTCTTGTTGACAGTGGTTTAAATTTCACCAATTTTTAGAGCAGACTTGGAGAAGTAGTTATTGGTTTATCACAAAAGGTAGTGGCTTCCGATGCAATTACTGTTTTGTTAGTGAAGTTTTGACGCTTCGAGTCGCTTCCGGAATTCTTCCGGTTATTTTTTTTATTTCGTCGTCGCGATTTTTGTTACGACCATATGACGTCACAGCCACTTTTTGTTCATTCGTTCATGCAATTTCAACTGAATTGCATGTGTGACGTCATTTTTCGCTCTTAGTGGATCGAGTTTTTTCGTTCATTCGCGTGATTAAATTTTTGGTCACACTTGACTTACCTCACTCTTAAAAAAGACTTCCTCACTTTGAAATTGACTTTTATTTACTTTAATTCAAAGAGACAAGGTCAAATGGGTGTGTGTGTCACTCTAAATGAAGGTTATTTGAGAGCAGCTAATAGGGGCAGCAAAAACTTATACGGATTTTTATTCAAAATATATATAACATCAGCCTTCAATGAAAAGACGAATTTTTTTGGTCTGTCTTTTTTACTGTTTTTTTGAGACTGCAGATCTACGAAGTTATTGCGGCTATTTTCTGGAAATCTGGCGGCTATGTTAATATAAATATTTTTTAAAATATTTTTAAAATAATGAAAGAGCTACCGCTCTTTCATTATTTTTTCTTAAGCTGGATAGCATTTTTCGAGTGTTTGCTTTGGTATTTCTGTGGTACTTGATTAAATAAGCAAACCTTTCGTATTTTTCTTTTGACGCCTTGAGGCGCTTTTAAAGTAAAGTGATAACCAGTTGCAGCTTATTCGATGAATTATGTCCATCGGCGTCTCGAAGGACCAGAATATGGGTCTGAGAATGATTAATTGTATGGGGACTACCGTAACTACTCTACATATATTTCTTACATGCATCAATTTTAGTTAGGCAAATGTGATGGGAACAAGTTTCGATTAAAGTTCAATATTGGTAGAAAACTCGCCTTTCGTTTTGACTCTTTTTAACTCTTTCGGTACTTGTTAGAAACCTATAATCCAGTTAAAGTAGGAGATGTAGGTATACAATATTAGGGCACGTTCTGACACTTTTTCAACTGTAAGTTTTGAATCGTTGGAGTTCTCGTCAATTTAGGTATGTTGTACTCTCATTTTGCCATCGGCGCCCCCCCCCCCAAGTTAAATATTTTCGATGCTTTTCTTTTGCTTTTTTTAAATAATTCCTATCGCTTTCTGATTAGTTGAATTGTGCGTGTGTTTGTGTGTGTGTGTGTGTGTGTGTGTGTGTGTGTGTGTGTGTGTGTGTGTGTGTGTGTGTGTGTGTGTGTGTGTGTGTGTGTGTGTGTGTGTGTGTGTGTGTGTGGGGGGGGTGTTTTATGCCATATCTGGAAAATTTCCTTTTAGCTTGACTCCAGTTGTTCAATCCGGTGCTTTTTGGCACCCCAGAGCTGCAATGCTATCGCCATTGTTTTGAGACCATCTTCATTGCCTTATATTGCTGGATGCTCATTGCGTTATTGCGGAATTGTGCTTAATATTTGTCTCAGTTTAAAGACTACATAAATTTAACCCGAAAAACATCGTAAGCTTCAGATAAGATTTGTTTAGGAAGCGCTTTTGAAGCAGATGGAGATGGTGAGAGACAAAGACATTGAGCTGAGTGAGCAATCGACGGAGTTGATAAAGTAAGTTTTCCAGACAAATATGATTTTCATACTTATTGACTTCCAGTCTTGTTGAAACGATCATCCACCTTTATTCAATGGGTGGAAATTCTTCATGGATAGATTGATTTCCTGGTTTTGCACAATTAAAATGGTTACTACTTACTTGTCTACCTGTCAGATATTATTAACCTATATTGATTAAAGAAATTAATTAAAGAAATAACTCATACACTACCAAGTAGTATATCATCGATAATATAAATGCTTAAATTCGGAATTTAACCATTTTTTGTTTTTAATGAGGGTACTCGATCTCAAATCTATGCACTCGAATTCTCCTTTATCTTTTATAATAAACAATGAGTGGTACAACAAACTGTTCTGCTTCGTTTCTCCGAGTTGAGACTGGATTTGCATTCAAAAGAGAGCTAAGCGGTGATTTTTCTTCGGAAGCTTGAATCTGGTTCCATTGAACAAAAAAAATCAAGTTCAACCCTTTTTACTGGCAAGGTTGCAAAAATTTATCAACTTAAAACTGTCTGTTTAAATTTAGAATTACAATTTTTTTCAACACTAGAATCTGAAGTAACCATGTCTTGGAAAAAAGATTGGTCGGGCCTACTTGGCACAACTACGTTATCTTTGTTAGATTGTGATTGTATTCAATTTGTCAAATGGATGTTCTTAAGGGATCTTCTGAGTGACTTGCAGGGGCCAACTGGTGACAGCGAGGGCGACAAAGAGGATGAGGAAATTGACGATGATGAAGAGGACGAAGAAGAAGAAAGCGAAGACGAAACCACTGATCAGCAGGACGCAAAAAGAGCTCAATCAAAAACAACAGGCATGTCAAACCTTGATGTAATAACATCGCAAAACAGCTGAGTCGTAGTATTTCTCAGTCGTTTCTTCTACTATGCATATATGACCATAAAATCTTTTAATAGCCGCACAGCGATAGCCTGCTCTGGTTTTTCTTACAATTCAAAGAATTTGAATTGTATTGGGGCGCTGTCTTTTTTTAAGATCTGTTCTCATTTCCATGATTTTTGAAGTCAAATTGGAGTAGTGGTTTTGGTCACGCCGAACCAAGAAGTGGAGCAAAAAAGAGAGTGGTTTTGCGGCGTGAAATTTTTTAAACCTTAATTTTAAAGTAGAGCGAGAAAACTGTTTTAAAAATTCGCTTTCTCACTAGTGGTTTTTGTTCACATGCGGCAATTTCACTTTAATTTTTACTGTTTTTTTTTTAATTTTGTGGATCGGATTTTTTTAATGGTTTTCCCCATCCATTCCTAGTTCATTCTAGGCCTATTTTTTGTTTTAACCAAATTTCCATTTCTGGCTAGTGTTTTTTTTGTTCACATGCGGCATTTTGAAATTGATTTTCTGTTTTTTTTTTTGTTTTTTGATCTAATTTCTTTTAAATATGGTGTTCCCAATTCACTCATAGTACGTTATAGGTCTAGGATTTTGTTTAGTCAATGAAAATTTTTTGAATTGTACGTCAGGACTTGTCCTGCTATTTTATTTTTTTAATTTCGTCCGTCGCGATTTTTGTTACGACCATATGTCACAACCACTTCAAATCTGCTTTTTGTTCATTCGTTCATGCAATTGCAACTTAAGTGCGTACGTGACGTCATTTTTCGCTCTTAGTGGAGCGAGTTTTTTGTTCATTTGCGTGATTAAATTTTTGGTCACAATTGACTTACCTCACTCACAAAAATGACTTCCTCACTTTGAAATTGACTTTTGACAATGAGATACTAGTCAGCAGTTATCATTTTGCTCAATTCGGAAATTTCATTTAAACAAACGAAAACATTGAAATGTCCCAAAAGTTATGAAAACAGTAGAAAAAAAACAAAGAACTTCAGAAAATCTAAATTCAATGATCTTGAAAAAGAAAATTTAACACCAACTGTAAAACAAAATTTCAGAAATTTTGGTTGTTACCAATTATCAATATTCCTAGAACCTTTCATTTTACTGTTGTGTTTATTGTAAGAATTTGAATCAATATAATTGTAAATAGAGTAACTTTACACTGTTTTTTCCTGATGTTGCTATATATAGCCAAAACATTTTGTATTGTGATGCAACTTTACATCAAGTTTTATTGGCTTAGCTTTTTGACAACAGTTTCTTGCTTTTCCAGCAACTTCAACTCATCTTTAGTATAAACCATAAAATCTCTTTGTTCTTTTCTGGCAGCAATCACAGAAGCCAGTTCTGTCCTGTTGCTTTGCTGCAACGTAGAAAGGTCTCTTCTTGCTTTGGGGCCATTCTTGACCGTGTACCAGGCATTACACAATATGAAACCATTTAATAATTTTTATTAATTTTACAAATATTATTGTTTAATCAAATTAAATTTTCTCTAAGTTGAACGTTGCAGTGGCACGTTTAGAAGGCCACTCTTTAACATTATAAACAGCCGCAGAGCGATAGCAGGGCAATTTTTGTTACGACCAAATGACGTCACAACGGCTTCAAATCTGCTTTTTGTTCATTATTTTATGCAATTTCAACTGGAGTGCGTGTGGGACGTCATTTTTCGCTCTTAGTGGAGCGAGTTTTGTTCATTCGCGTGATTAAGTTTTTGGTCATACTTGACTTACCTCTCTCTAAAAAATGACTTACACACTTTGAAATTGACTTTTTTTTACTTTAATTCAGAGATAAGCTCAAATGGCTGTGACAATCTAATTGAAGGCTATTTAAGAGCAGCTAATAGAGGCAGAAAAAACGTATACAGATTTTTAATCAAAATATAACATATCAGCCTTCAATGAAAAGAGGTATTTTGTTGTCTGTCTTTTTAATTGTTTTTTTTTTTGAGACTGCAGATCTACGAAGCTATTGCGGCTTTTTTCTGGCAATCTGCCAGCTATGTTTATCCTATTCAGAGTATAAAGCAGTAAAAAAAACTAGCTTTCTGGAAGTTCTCAATGAGTAGAAAACCCAATTGTGGGTTTCTAGGCTGGCGTTTAACATTTTGTGGATACTTTAAATCTCTTTTTAGACATAATAAATTTACAAAAATTATTTTGCGACAATGTTTTACTATGACTGCGAAGCTGTTAGCTAAGCAAAGCTATATTACGGTACCCTTCTTTTTTCTTTGTTCCCTCGTTTGATGCTTTTTTTCCGTTTTAGATTTTCTTCGCTAACCCATGTTCACGGTTTTGTTCCAGCGTTCTTGTTCATGTGTTCATATCTCTTTTGAGTTGCACTTGTGTGTGACGTCATTTGTTAACTCATTAGCTCTGATCCTCACTCTAAATAAATTTTGTAACCAAAGGGCAACAGCTTAACGGAAGCTGGTAAAATGAAGGCTTGAGGAGTAAAAATTAATTAAGTGCTTCGATAATTCAAATAATACCATGGCTCTTAAGTCTTCTCAACTTCTCGATATCGGCAATTTGCCTACTATGTTATTTGAGGTCGTCAAAGAAAACTAGAGGTCGTCAAAGAAAAATTTTGGTGTGAAGGGCAATTCTAATTAGTTTAGAAATCTGCGCAATTGGTAAAAATTCATTTTGTAAAAGTCCTTTTCAGTTAATTTGAAACCCTCTCCACCCCCAACTTATTTTCCCTTTACTTGCACCACCCACTGAGGCTAACCTACCTAACCTTAATATGGCTACAACAACCATAACCAGCGCTACGCCAGTAGAGATCAATTAGTCCAACATTAGTAGATAATCTAATATATTCTTTGATTTGTTTTGTTTTTCCAATGTTCATGTTTTTTTAATAGCTGCGAAGCGATACTGGCTATTATTGGGGACATCGTGGTTTTTTTAATAGCCGCACAGCGATAGCTGGGGCTATTATTGGCCTTCTCTTGGTTTTTTTACAATTCAAAGAATTTGAATTGTATTGGGGCGCTGTCTTTTTTTTTTAAGATCTGTTTTCACATTTTCATGATTTTTGAAGTCAAATTGGAGTAGTGATTTTGGTCACGCCGAATTAGGAAATGGAGCGAAAAAGCGAGTGGTTTTGCGACGTGAATTTTTTTAAACCTTAATTTTAAAGTAGAGCGAGAAAACTGTTTTAACAAAAATTCGCTTTCTCACTAGTGGTTTTTGTTCACATGCGGCAATTTCACTTTAATTTTTACTGTTTTTTTTAATTTTGTGGATCGGATTTTTTTAATGGTTTTCCCCATCCATTCCTAGTTCATTCTAGGCCTATTTTTTGTTTTAACCAAATTTCCATTTCTGGCTAGTGTTTTTTTTGTTCACATGCGGCATTTTGAAATTGATTTTCTGTTTTTTTTTTGTTTTTTGATCTAATTTCTTTTAAATATGGTGTTCCCAATTCACTCATAGTACGTTATAGGTCTAGGATTTTGTTTAGTCAATGAAAATTTTTTGAATTGTACGTCAGGACTTGTCCTGCTATTTTATTTTTTTAATTTCGTCCGTCGCGATTTTTGTTACGACCATATGTCGTCACAACCACTTCAAATCTGCTTTTTGTTCATTCGTTCATGCAATTGCAACTTAAGTGCGTACGTGACGTCATTTTTCGCTCTTAGTGGAGCGAGTTTTTTGTTCATTTGCGTGATTAAATTTTTGGTCACAATTGACTTACCTCTTTCACAAAAATGACTTCCTCACTTTGAAATTGACTTTTGACAATGAGATACTAGTCAGCAGTTATCATTTTGCTCAATTCGAAAATTTCATTTAAACAAACGAAAACATTGAAATGTCCCAAAAGTTATGAAAACAGTAGAAAAAAAACAAAGAACTTCAGAAAATCTAAATTCAATGATCTTGAAAAAGAAAATTTAACACCAACTGTAAAACAAAATTTCAGAAATTTTGGTTGTTACCAATTATCAATATTCCTAGAACCTTTCATTTTACTGCTGTGTTTATTGTAAGAATTTGAATCAATATAATTGTAAATAGAGTAACTTTACACTGTTTTTTCCTGATGTTGCTATATATAGCCAAAACATTTTGTATTGTGATGCAACTTTACATCAAGTTTTATTGGCTTAGCTTTTTGACAACAGTTTCTTGCTTTTCCAGCAACTTCAACTCATCTTTAGTATAAACCATAAAATCTCTTTGTTCTTTTCTGGCAGCAATCACAGAAGCCAGTTCTGTCCTGTTGCTTTGCTGCAACGTAGAAAGGTCTCTTCTTGCTTTGGGGCCATTCTTGACCGTGTACCAGGCATTACACAATATGAAACCATTTAATAATTTTTATTAATTTTACAAATATTATTGTTTAATCAAATTAAATTTTCTCTAAGTTGAACGTTGCAGTGGCACGTTTAGAAGGCCACTCTTTAACATTATAAACAGCCGCAGAGCGATAGCAGGGCAATTTTTGTTACGACCAAATGACGTCACAACGGCTTCAAATCTGCTTTTTGTTCATTATTTTATGCAATTTCAACTGGAGTGCGTGTGGGACGTCATTTTTCGCTCTTAGTGGAGCGAGTTTTGTTCATTCGCGTGATTAAGTTTTTGGTCATACTTGACTTACCTCTCTTTAAAAAATGACTTACACACTTTGAAATTGACTTTTTTTTTACTTTAATTCAGAGATAAGCTCAAATGGCTGTGACAATCTAATTGAAGGCTATTTAAGAGCAGCTAATAGAGGCAGAAAAAACGTATACAGATTTTTAATCAAAATATAACATATCAGCCTTCAATGAAAAGAGGTATTTTGTTGTCTGTCTTTTTAATTGTTTTTTTTTTGAGACTGCAGATCTACGAAGCTATTGCGGCTTTTTTCTGGCAATCTGCCAGCTATGTTTATCCTATTCAGAGTATAAAGCAGTAAAAAAAAACTAGCTTTCTGGAAGTTCTCAATGAGTAGAAAACCCAATTGTGGGTTTCTAGGCTGGCGTTTAACATTTTGTGGATACTTTAAATCTCTTTTTAGACATAATAAATTTACAAAAATTATTTTGCGACAATGTTTTACTATGACTGCGAAGCTGTTAGCTAAGCAAAGCTATATTACGGTACCCTTCTTTTTTCTTTGTTCCCTCGTTTGATGCTTTTTTTCCGTTTTAGATTTTCTTCGCTAACCCATGTTCACGGTTTTGTTCCAGCGTTCTTGTTCTTGTGTTCATATCTCTTTTGAGTTGCACTTGTGTGTGACGTCATTTGTTAACTCATTAGCTCTGGTCCTGACTCTAAATAAATTTTGTAACCAAAGGGCAACAGCTTAACGGAAGCTGGTAAAATGAAGGCTTGAGGAGTAAAAATTAATTAAGTGCTTCGATAATTCAAATAATACCATGGCTCTTAAGTCTTCTCAACTTCTCGATATCGGCAATTTGCCTACTATGTTATTTGAGGTCGTCAAAGAAAACTAGAGGTCGTCAAAGAAAAATTTTGGTGTGAAGGGCAATTCTAATTAGTTTAGAAATCTGCGCAATTGGTAAAAATTCATTTTGTAAAAGTCCTTTTCAGTTAATTTGAAACCCTCTCCACCCCCAACTTATTTTCCCTTTACTTGCACCACCCAGTGAAGCTAACCTACCTAACCTTAATATGGCTACAACAACCATAACCAGCGCTACGCCAGTAGAGATCAATTAGTCCAACATTAGTAGATAATCCAATATATTCTTTGATTTGTTTTGTTTTTCCAATGTTCATGTTTTTTTAATAGCTGCGAAGCGATACTGGCTATTATTGGGGACATCGTGGTTTTTTTAATAGCCGCACAGCGATAGCTGGGGCTATTATTGGCCTTCTCTTGGTTTTTTTACAATTCAAAGAATTTGAATTGTATTGGGGCGCTGTCTTTTTTTTTTAAGATCTGTTTTCACATTTTCATGATTTTTGAAGTCAAATTGGAGTAGTGATTTTGGTCACGCCGAATTAGGAAATGGAGCGAAAAAGCGAGTGGTTTTGCGGCGTGAAATTTTTTCGCTCTAATTTTAAAGTAGAGTGAGAATACGGTGTTTGAACAAAAATTCGCTTTATCGGTAGTGGTTTTTTGTTCACATGCGGCAATTTCACTTTGATTTTTTACTGTTTTTTCGATTTTTTGGATCAGATTTTTTTCTAAATGGTTTGTCCAATCCATTCATAGTCCGTTCAAGGTCTAGTTTTCTGTTTAGTCAATGAAAATTCTTTGAATTGTACGTCAGGACTTGTCCTGCTATGTTTTTTTATTTCGTCGTCATGATTTTTGTTACGACCATATGACGTCACAGCCACTTTTTGTTCATTCGTTCATGCAATTTCAACTGACTTGCATGTGTGACGTCATTTTTCGCTCTTAGTGGAGCGAGTTTTTTGTTATGCGCGTGATTAAATTTTTGGTCACACTTGACTTACCTCACTCTCAAAAATGACTTCGTCACTTTGAAATTGACTTTTTTTTACTTTAAATCAAAGAGATAAGGTCAAATGGGTGTGTGTCACTCTAAATGAAGGTTATTTGAGATCAGCTAATAGAGGCAGCTATAACTTATACAGATTTTTAATCAAAATATAACAGATCAGCCTTCAATGAAAAGAGGAATTCTTGGTCTGTCTTTTTAACTGTTTTTTTATACTGCTGATCTACGAATCTATTGCGGCTATTTTCTGGCAATCTGCCAGCTATGTTATTAATTGTAGTTATATTTTTACTAGTTAAAGATCAATAGTGTGCATCTTAGTAGTGCCAAACGTATATGCACTAATTCTTCAGTATTAGAGTCTTGAGTTTTTGATATCAAATATTGGGTTTTTCCTTATAGCTCTTAGGGCTTTTTCCTTATAGAGCGAATGTGTTTCATAAAAATGACAGTCCGAATCTAACCCAAAAAGTCTAGTGGTCTATTAAAGGACTGGTGGTCAATCTGTCTATCTTAATTCCTTAGTTGCTTCATTTCCATGGAAGGCCACAAGCGTCTATGGCGGCTATTTTCCGGCAATCTGCCGGCTATGTTCGTTTTCTGTAAATTCTCGTGTTTTATTTTTACCTCGTTATTTACCGAAATTGTGGAGAATTTTGAAATCAATTTTTTCTTTCAGTGTTCTTTTTTATGATCGAAGGAAACTGTTATATGACAAAACGTTATTTGTCTAATAACGACCGTCTGATTCTCAACGGCTATCATTTAGGCGCTCTCCTCTTTTATTTACAAGTTGAATTTGAATTGTATTGGAGCGCTCTTTTTAAAGATTTGTTCATATTTTCTTCATTTTTGGCGTGAAATTTGATCACTTGAATTAACCAGTAGAGTGAGATTAACCAGAGACTGTTGCGTGTGGGTTTTTTTTTGTTCACATGCAACAATTTGTCTTTGGTTTTTTACTATTTTTACAATGCTTATCATAGGATTTTTTTTTCTAAATGGCGTTTTCATTCCATTCGTAGTCCATTCCAGGTCTATATTTGTGTTTAGTCAAGGAATTGTAGTTCAGGACTAGGACTTGTCCTGTTTTTTTCGTTTTTCCTTTTGATCACGTTTTCGGTTTTACATAAGTCACCAATATCGCCTTTGACATCTGCTTTACCTCACTCACTCTTTCAAGTGAATGTAATTTGAATTCTCAGCAAATTCTCGTCAAATATGTACCAGGTCGAAAATTGGAATCAAAAGAAACTGAATTAGTCAACTAAGCGCAGTCACAGTTTGTTGTTTAGAGAGTTACTTCGTTAAGTTATCAAACTTCTTTAGAGTATGCTGCTAACTTGTATTAGTTTTGAGCCTATTTTTCTCTAATTTAGTGGTCACCTTTTTTTATCGAATCTTGGAAATGGTTTTCCTAATCTATTCATAGTTCCTTTTAGGCGTAGTTTTTCGTTTAAACCAAATTTTTATTTCTCGCTAGTGGTTTTGTGTTTACATGCGGCATTTTGACATTGATTTTCTGTTTTTTTTTAAATTTTTGACTGACTTTTTTTAGAAATGGTTTTCCCAATTAACTCATAGCCTGTTCCAGGTCTAGTGTTTTCTTTAGTTAATGAAAATTCTTTGAATTGTACGTCAGGACTTGTCCTACTATTTTTTTTAAATCGCTATACCGTTTGATCACGTTTTTCGTTTTACATAAGTCATGATTTTCACGTTTGACGTCTGACTTACCTCACTGTTTGAACTGAATGAAAACGGTGTCTGAGCAAAAATTCGCTTTCTCGCTAGTGGTGTTTTGTTCACATGTGGAAGTTTCACTTTGATTTTCACTGTTTTTTTTATTTTTTTGGATCGGATTTTTTTCTCAATGATTTTCCCAATTTTTTCATGGTTCATTCAAGCCTAGTTTTTCGTTTAAACCAAATTTTTTTTTCTCGCTGGCGGTTTTTTATTCACATGCGGCATTTTGACTTCGATTTTCTGTTTTTAAATTTGTTTACTGATTTTTTAAGACATGGTTTTCCCAATTAAACCATAGTCCGTTCCAGGTCTAGTGTTTTGTTTAGTCAACGAAAAATCTTTGAATTTTACGTCAGGACTTGTCATAGTGCATTAGGTTATCGAAGTTCATCAGAGCGATTGGTAGCTGATATTAGTTTTAAGCTTAATACTCTTCAGTTTAGAAGCTGAAGTAAGTATAGGTTTGGAATCTAACTGAAACTGCACACTGAATTAGAACAATTTTTGAAACGTAGGAAATTTTGTCAATTTCTATCTCTTCTTTTTTCTGTTTCAGTCCCGATGTGCGTCTAGCGCCTCAACGGCGGCTGTTTTTCGGCAATCTGGCGGCTATGTTTTAATTGATTCTGCGTTGTACGGAGGGAAAAAATTAAAGTTATCTTCTGATTAAATCCGTTTTACGCTTCATCTGAAGACTAATTTGGTTAATTTTTATGCATGTCAAAGCGCACCTTGCGGCTCAGTGAAAAGATAATCAAAATTAGAATGAATTGTTAAGTATATGGCACCCACTTTAGTCGGTGCCTATTATTTTGCAACCTCCAAGCGCATTTATAGAAAGATTCCCAAATGTTTCTAGCCGCGACTGAGAAGAAAGTGGAAAAGAAAGAGCATGAAGAGGTAGAGGAAGAGTATGAAGATGAAGAAGAGGAGGAGGAGGACGACGAAACAGAATACACAGAAATTGTAGAGGCCGAGTACACCATTCCCACGAGATCATCCGATAAACAACAGAGTTCCTCTAATTCTAAAGTGAGGTTTTGCTCCTATTTCTTACTTATGACAGCAAGAATGGCTGCATAGATATGAGTAGAGGCCTGGTTGCGGCTTAAATAGCTCATAGTTTTCGAAAATCTATTTTGTGCTGGGTATGTTGTTTTGGGGAACTTAGATGAGCTATGAAACTATGATTTGGTCAATATGGAGATACCGAAACTGGAATTTCTAGCCGAATGGCCGAATTAAGCAGAATGAGAAAGATGAGAATCCTAGCCCATTCGTCTGATTTGCGCTATTTTACTGGAAAATTTCGTGTATTCAATGCAGGTAAAGATTATCAATGATAAAGAGGGAATTAATCGGCTTTATTTCTCATTCTCGGCGTCCTCCGCCGAAACCGAGTTAACTGAGTCTTATACCGGAGAGTTGTGCCTGAAATATAACCATAAAAAAGTGCATAGCTTGATCTGATTATGGATAATTCAACTCTGTCAACTCTGAATCAGATAACTGGTAATTCGACAATAAAAAACCTCTGAGCACTCAGCTTCAAAATTTGACCCACTTAATTGTTTAATTGACTTGTCTGCTCAATCGAGAACCGGTAGAATTAAAAATGGTTTGTTGTGTAAGAATATAACATTTTTACAGGAGAACCAGTACGTTGCAGTGCACTCCTTTGCTCCCGAGCAGGATGGTGATTTGGGACTAGTTGCCAAAGAGATCATTACAATTTTATCCAAAAGGTTAATAACAGTATTAATAATAAATTGGTTTCTGCTGCATAGTATATCAATGCACATTATCATTTACATTGGTTGAAAACAGTAGTGGGTGTTAAAAATATGAGAGATTGCATCAGCGTCACTATATTAAGGATCATCTGATAATGCGTGCTTTTCAATGTTTAAAAGTTGAGTGACATGCCCAAGTGGATAAGTTGCTTTTAGTCGTCAATTGAGAATCCAATGCATTTGTTGCGTTATTGGATTCCGTTTTTTACCCATCCCTTCGTCTTAGATTGATTGAATTTTTTTTATGTCTGCAAAATTATAATGTACGGATCTCAATCTCTGTCAGTAGAAATAAAAACTGACTAGAACCTCAAGGGGGCGGGAGAAATTATTTTAAAATTGTATCAGAGGAACTGATTCCCGTGCGGTTGTAGCTGTTTAAACCTCCCCGTTGACAATTTAGCTCTCCCTTGAAAACTTTATGCTAAACCCACTTTTCGATCTTTTTCAAGGGCATTACATACAAATATCTGCGGCATCAAATTAAAGCTGTGTGCGATTAGATTTACTCCACAAAAAGAAATATCAAGAATTTTTTTGGAAAAAATGTATTTGAGTAAATTGTTAGGATTTCATATGTCAATTTGAACTGAACTTTGACCAAATGTCGCAAAGACTGTAAAAGTTACGCGGTCTTTTCAATAGTAGCTCAGAATAGCCATTCGTAAACGTTTGAAGCAATTTTTGTAAACGTTTTGGGCTTTTTTATGCAAAGTTTATGCTTGGCCATTTTTGGGCCTTTGTTCTAAAATATTCTGTGACTTCTCAAGTGACTTTCTCGCGCTTCGGTTCTTCATTTTGATTTATTGCAATTACTCATTCTGAAATTACGCATTTGTTGTTAATATAAAAGTGATCGCTAGCAGTTGAGTAACAACGGAGTGGTAGCTAAAGAGTTAAGATGTCTAACTGCTATCATGGAGTTCGCGGATGCGAACCCTTATCAGGTCCGAGTTCTTGCATCCGAAAAATCTAAACTGTCGTTCAAGGGCATATCGTATTTCATCCGATGTTAGTCGGTTTGTTTCATTTTTTCACAAATATTTTTTCATTTTTGATGAGAACCTTTCGAATCAGTTAAGAGGTTAATTGCTTCGTCTCTTTTGGTTTTATTGGTTTTGACACCTGATCTGGAAAACAAACTCACTTTCAGGTTTTAGTGGGTTAAGAATGTCGGGTGTTTTTTTATTGTGTCTGAAAACCCAAGCATTGAAAGATCTCAAGTGCATGTATATGTTGCGATAAAGTGGATGCTATGTGGCTTCTAATTGTAGAATGTTTGTTGAATTTATTTCATGAGCCCGTATTCACTTTTTCTTCAATTATTTCAAAATCTTTTGTTTTGTACTTTCCAAGGAATTTGACACCACCTGAGCTTTGCTTGCTATTTTGATCTGATTTAAGATCCTTATATTCACTTTGGAGCTACTTATCTTGAAAAGCATTTCTGTGTCTCCTCAATGCATTGAGTCTGGCCATTATAATTTTGACATCAGTTGAGTTCTAAGATAGGGAATCTTTTGAAGTATCTAAGTTTCCTATTGTAACTTTTTGCTCTCATTTCAGAAACGAAACATCGGCCTTTAGCCGCGTTTATTAGTCTTGCAAGTGCTTAGAGTAGTGAACCTACTTGGAGCTAGGACGTAATTCAAGGTTAAAAGGTCATTTTCAGTAGTAATGAGCTCAGAATGTAATTTCTTGCGTTTTTTGTCATTTTTTTTGTTAGACCAGTCTAAAATTGACGCTTGTAAAAGTTGATAAAGGTCTTTTGCAAGACATAATTCTTTTTTATAACCAGTTTAAGAGCTATTTGTTTTGGTACCTCGACATAAACACGCAAATTTATACTAATGTTAAAAGTTGTTTGAAAATTGTCATTTTTTGAATTTTATCAGCCCTATGTGTCAAGGAACCTCCTCTAGGGTTTGATAATAGATTACTGCATGGTTTCTATTGGTAATGGAGTGTTTATTGTCATTAATTAAGTTTTTCCAGCCCCAGGACCGAGGAAATCTCCTATAAGCTTTGATATTAGGTTACTAAAAATTTTTTGTTGGCCCTGGAAGGATTTTAAAAATTTTAATATCACAAATTCGAGCAATTTTTGGATAAAATTTGCAATTTTTTTTAAAAAAATTCTACTATTTTATGTTTCTCCAGCCTCAAGGGCTGAAAATAGGGTTTGATAATAGTTTACTGCATAGCTTCTAGATTTAATGGAATAGTTGGCAATTTTTTTAGCATCACGAAATTTAGCAGTTTTTTTTAATAAAACTTTCAATTTTATGTTTTGAAAATTTTTCACCGGCGAGTTTTTATCCGGCAGCATGGGCCCAGTAATCTCCTCTAGGGTTTGATAATAAGTTACTGCACAGTTGGTAGAGATAATAGATTGGTTATCAATATTTTAATAACACGTAATTTTTGATGAAATTTATATTTTTTTCAGTATTTTTGAAAATCATCATTAATTTCCAATTTTATCGAGCCTTATGAGCCAGTGAATCTGTTCTGGTCTTGAAATAGGGTACTAGATCGTCCGTGAAGACAATGAAATGGTTCTGAAGATATTAATATTACAATGTTTTTGCTAGATTTTGTTAAAGTTTGCAAATGTTTAACTTTTTTGAAATTTTTTTGTCATTTTCTTAATATTTTTCTTTTTAATTTGACAATAATTGTCATTATTTGAGTTTCTCCTGACCTAGAGGCCAAGGAACCTCCTCTAGTGTTTAATAATGGGTTACTGGAAGATTTGTTTTCTCAACGGAATGGTTGTCAACATTTTAATATCATAAATTTTAGCAATTTTTTAAGTTTTTTTTGAAAGTTTTTCTCTTTTTAGGTTATTCTAGATTCAAGGGCCAAGTGACTTCCTCTAATGCTTGATAATAGGTTACTGCGTAGTTTCTAGTGGTAATGGAATGTTTTTCATTATATAAATATCACGAAAATTAGCAATTTTTTTAAAAAAAAAAGTGCCTTTTAATTTCTGAAACATTTGTATTACTTTCCCCAGTGGTCAGGGAACCTCCTTTAGGGTTTGCTAGTATGTTACTGCATATTTTCTAGTGGCTATAAAATAATTTTTGATTGTTTTTTATAGCTGCGAAGCTGTAAGCTGAGCGTAGCTATATTGCGGTGCTCTTGGTTTTTTTTTTGTTTAATCGTCTGACGCTCTTTTTTCGTTTTACATTTGTTCGCACCGCAAAGCTGAAAAAGTCAAATTTGCTGAATGACTTCTTCTTCTCACTAACGGCATTTGCGCTCGTGACGTCGTTTCTCACTCGATTTTACGAAAGATTTTAGGTTATTTGCGTGATTAGATTTTGATCATACATGACTTACCTCACTCAATAAAATGACTTTTGCACTTTAAAATTTAAGTTTAATTTGAATTTGTTTGAGGTCAAAGGAACTCCTATGTGCAGTAAAGGTCCCTAATAAGAGGCTTCTGTGGAATGAATTTTAACAAGCTGTATTAATTTGTTGCTGAATGTTTTTAGCCTAGTTTTTTGAGCGGCGTCAATTTTTTTTTCAATTTAGATCTGTACCTGTTTCTATCTCTATTATATGGCACGCAGGTCTATTCTTTCGCAGCTATTCCGGCAATATGCTGGCTATGTTAATAGAGAATTCTGGCAATTTTTTTTATAAAACTTGAAAATGTTGAAAATTTTTTGTTGAGTTTTTCCGTCACCAGGAGCCAGGAACCTTTTCCTGGGCCCTGATAATAATTCACTGCTTAGAGGGAATGGTTATTAATAGCCGCCCTCATCTTCTGCGCCGGCTATTATAGCGCTCCTATTTTTTTTACTTTGTCGAACTTTTTTTCGCTTTACCATTTTGCCGCTTTTTCGACATTTTGCATGAAATCTTTTTGACTTCTCTAGGCTAGTTTCTCTCTTCTCTCATTCTGCTTAAAGTGAATTTGAACATCAGTTGCTTAGCTTAGCAATTCAAAATGAACAGAGTCAGTATAAAAAATTGAAGTCAGAAATAGAAACGGGATAAACCCATAAAGCCCATTTTTAGATGCCCGGTACTTGAACTTTGTTCTGATAAGTTTTAGTTACTATCTATACTGTTTATTGGTATTGATACTAGACCCTGTAGCCTCTCACTGAGAGACAGAAGTATTTTCAACTACGAAATGCCATCAATATAAATCGGACTTTAAAAAAATGTTTTTGTACAAAAATCTTTTTTTTTCAATATCGTCTATTCTTTCAATCCCAATCATGCCTATTGGAATCAACGGCGGCTATATTCCGGCAATCTGCCGGGTACTTTCAACATTTTAAGAACACGAGTTTTAGCAATTTTTTGACAAAGCTCAAATTTTTGGGTCTTTTGCGTTTGTGCCCCCCCCCCCCCCCCCCCAGTACGTTATGCGCCGCCCAGTTACCGAGCACGTGCCATTGCATAGTAAATCGTCATGTAAAAATATGGCACGTGCGTCTGGGGGTGCAAATAATATGCGCGCACTAAGCTGGGGAGCACAAACAGAAAAGATCAATTTTTTTCAAATTTTTTTGAAGTTTATCATTTTGTTCCAAGTTTAAGTGTTTAGTGAAACTATTTCAGGCTTGAAATAGGGTTATTGGATAGTGTCTGGAGACAATGAGTTTGAGGATATTAATATCACAAATTTTAGCAAGATTTTGTTAAAATTTGCTATTGCATTCGAAATTTTCGAATTTTGTCATTTTCTGAGTTTAACGATGGGATCTATTGTTTCGCCCCCAGTGTTTTTTACGACCTCCAGTTACAAGTATTTATGCTGTTATATAGCACGTTAGTATGTTAAAAATAGTACGTGCGCCTGGGGTTCATAAAAGATTTATGCTCACTTAGCCGGGGGGGGGGGGCAAAACAGAATAGATCCTGACGATCTTTGATAGCCAACAATTTTTTTTAATTCTTTCAGATGAGTTACATAACAGAACTCCAGAGAAAAAATGGCTGTGAACAATTTTTTCTGCGAAATTTGGAAACTGTGTTTAAATTTTGAACTTTTCAGTTATTTAATGAGTATATTAAATTTATATTAATGAGCTTGTTTGGCCTCCAGGGTAAAGCTTCGAGAGTTTTAGCAATGATTTTTTTGTTGACTTCGTTTGTTTCTCAACTTTTGAGTTTTTGTCTTTTTGGCTGGGATTGTTCAATTGATCTGCTGGTGAGTTAAATTAGTTCTCATTTTTTCATTCAATTCTTTGAATTTTGTTTCAGGACTTGTCCTGCTATGTTTTTTGGTTCTTCGTTTGACACTCTTTTCCGTTTTACATTTGTTCAGTCAAATTTTCTGAATGGCTTCTTCCTCTCACTAACGGCATTTGTGCACATAACGTCATTTCTCCCTCTAGCAAAAATTTTAATGTCATTTGCGTGATTACTTTTGGATCATACGTGACTTACCTCAATCAATAAAATGACTTGGCGCTTTAAAACTCAAGTTTAATTTGAATTAGTTTAATGTCAAAGAAACTCATGTAATAATTGTCCCTAATGAAAAGGCTTTTTAATTGCTCTCAAACGAAGTTTGTAGCAATTATATTAGTCCTGTTGGTCTTTTTTTATGCGATTTTTCGCTTGACCGATTTTTCGTCTGACGCTTTTGACTTTTCGTCCTCAAAAACGGGATAAACAGGTAGCGCCCAGCGGGCATTAAATGCTCTTAGAGCCTTTCAGCTGTTTCAGCTCAAACTGTTTTGGAGACTTATACTTATACTTATGGTGTGAAGGGCGGTTCTGAGAGGTTGAGAACCCCCCCCCCCCCCCCCCCCCCCCGTTGACCCCCATCCCCACCGCGCTGTTGACCCCCCCAACCCAGTGTTGCCCCCATCAGCTCCCAGTGACCCCCCCCCCCCCGTGGCTAGCTACTGACGAAGCCAACCGCTCGCCGGTCGTTTGAGAGCAATTCGCCCGACGTTAGTCGGTTATGTTTTAAAAATTGGCGCTGAATGTTTTTACATAGCTTTTTGAGCGGCGTCGATAGCTTTTCATCCTATATCGATCTGTTTGTATTTCTATTATACTGCACGCAATTCTTTTCTTTCGCAGCTATTCCGGCAATCTGCCTGCTATGTTTGTTTGTTTAGATTATCAAGATTAAGCATGAACGGATTTTATTGGAGTTAAATTTATTGTAATTTTTGCAGCCTTATTTGCTAGTGTTTTTCACTAAAGTGAACATTCTGTGAAAAGCAGACAGTATCAAATACAGTTAGTTAAATTCTGAGTTAATCGAAATTACGTTAAAATTGTTAGTCTTAAATATTACAATGAAAGATCATCATATGAACTAGGGAGCAAACTTCTGATCTATTGGTCAAAATTCAAATTGAAAAATTAAAACTCAGAGCTCATTCAATAAATCCTGAGCAAGCAATAACTCCTGAGCAACCATGGGAGATTATTGATGTATAGTGCTTATGGTGCTCAACTTTTCTGTATCAATTATTAGGCGGTTGTCAGTATTTTAAAACACATTTTTTGTCTGATGCATTGGTCACAGTTCAATTCACAATTTTAAACTGCTTCGCACATTTGCGCACGCACCGACACACAACATTGAGAGGTAACCAGTTTGTGTTGGTGTCATAGCAACACCGTGCTTTTGTTGATTTCAATAACGAATTCGCAAATAAAGATTTCCATCGTAACGGAAGGTTATTCAAGCATTTTTGGCTCCTCTGAAAACTCAAAATATGCTTGCCCCTTGTTTGAAATATGAGTAATTAAAAAAAGAAAATAAGAAAAAATAAGAGTACTAAAATAAATAAAAATGAAATAAGTTGCAATTTTTGCGCTAAGGCAAGCATTTCTGTAACATCATTTCAGATATGGCGATATGCTGCAATGTATTCTTTCAAATACCAATGTAGGAATATTCTCTGCCACGCACAGAATCTTACGAGTTTTTTTGTTGGCTTTTATTTCTAGTTATGTCAACGGTGAGTTTTGATTTTAGAGATGATGGGTGGTGGACTGGAGTGAACTCGAAGGGAGAAAAGGGAATGGTTCCCTCCAACTTACTAAAGGTAGCTTAATATTGCCAGCACTTAGATTGAGAGCCTCGGCTTTTCGACGTACATTTAATTCTTGATTGTCGTAAAACAAACAATTAGTTAATCTTTTGGTACAATAGAAGATGCATACCATCAATTTTAGTTATTCTTGGTACGATTCCTTGTTTTTGTACCGTCATTCCCCTCCAATAGTTTTAAATTTGTCAATTTTCTCTTTAGCATTAACAATTTTAAAGAACATTTTCAATTTTAACAAGCAAGAGGGAAAAAATGGGATTAAAGAAACCTCTGAGCATTGGTGCAATTCATTTCTTTCACACTTTTTAAAGTTAGATTCAAATAGAAGTCTAATATTGTCTTCAAACAATCATGTAAAAAGCAATTCTTTAAAAATTTACTGGAGAATGAAGATGAAGCCTAAGACATAATTGAAGCCTAGACATCTCTGTCATTTTTAAATGCTTTGTTTGGTGTCGCTGTAAATGTCAGAATTTCATTTGGTTGTACAAAGAACATTTATTGTGACTAAGTACCTTGATATTGTAATAAATTTTACACTTTCAGATTCTATTCAACGAGCGCACCCTTATTGAAAACAATAATAAATTCCCTTGAGAGAAAAAATGACAAGTTAAAAGTTTTAAGATTGGAATCTGCATTGTATATTAGTATTTAGTGGAACAGTTTCTTTTCCAATATTCTGTTTTGATTGAATTTATTTTTGATTTCACAAATGAGTCAGACGTGATTTGTTGCTTAACGAGGGCATCAAAAGCAAATATTGAACCCTAAATTTTGATCAAACTTTGTTCACAAAATGCGTCTATTTGCAAATGAGGCTATTGTTTGCAATCATTAATTCAATTTATTTGTGAATATGAAATTTTTTGCGTGAGATTGAGATTAAATATGGTGCGGCGTCTGTTCTGTTTTGGTACATCTGTCTGTGTTGACCAGGCTGTAGCCGATACTGGAAAGGCAGTTGTGTCTAAGCCAAGTAAAGTGGCGGATGTGCAGGAATCGGAAGAGGGGGAGGAATCGGCTGAATACGAGTCGGAATATGAAGACGAAGAGGACGAGGAAGATGACGAAGAAGATGGAGAGGAGTATTACTCAGAAGTGGATGAAAAAGGTTAAAAATGACCTTATAGTGAAGCTTAGATTTTTTTGCTTAAAAACGGGCTTTTTAAAATTATCCAAGGAGTTTCCACCTATTACTGTACGTCAGCATAAAGTGACTGAATGAGATTTACCTGTGATAGATTGTTGGTTTTGGATGAATTTGGCCAAAGATTTTCCCATTTTTCTTTGAAGATCTTCCGTTGTCTGACAAATGTGCGGCAATTATACCTCTGTCTGCTCTACCGTTTAGAATTTGAATTGCAATTCAAAACCTGTCATGCCATGTTTTAGAAATTTGCTTTTATTTTTTTGGTCTGCAAGTAGTCTTCTCTATTGTAATTTTAATTGCTCTCAAACGAAGTTTGTAACAATTATATTAGTCATGTGGCTTTTTTAATTCAATTTTTTGACCGATTTTTCCTCGGACGTTTTTAATGTTTCGTAATCAAAAACGGGATGAACAGGTAAAGACCGGAAAGCATTAAGTGGCTAATCAGCTCTCCTAGAGGCTCACCTCACGCCTCACTCGTCTTCAAGTATGCGGTTCACCCAAACTATTTCGAGGAGACAATTACATTGTGTGAAGGGCTCTTCCTAATCTTAAAAGTTTGACCACCTCACAACCCCCATCGATTTAGCCCCCCCCCCCCCCCCCAACGCTTCATCTCCCACTCCGCTCCCCCCATCTTGCTGGCATCCCTAAACCCCAGCTGTCTACTACTAAAGGCAACCTGTTGTAGGTCGTTTGAGAGCAATTCGACCGACGTTAGTAGTTTCTAATTAGCTCAACAAGTTTAAGCATAAAATTGAATTCGGGTAATCTCAGAACGAAATCAAAAGTAATGGGATAAACCAACAAACCAGTTTTTAAGTCAAAGGCAATTTGATTATCAGTATTTTTAGAGCAAGTGCTCACTGGTTTGGTAGTATGTTTAATAGCCTTTATTTAAGAAATTGAATTCAATATTATTGTCTCATCTTGCTGAAACTGCTTACTAAGTTACAACCTTACAACCTCTGCCGATCATGCTCCTTTTGTACATAGTTGCGGTTATTCCACTCTTGGTTTTGTGGGGTGTTTTTGGCCGCTGCAATAACTTTATCACTTTGCTTTTTTGTCAAGAATGGCTGAAAATATTGATTTTCGTTTTGGAATTGTGGAGCTCAGCATCAAATTTTGTGTGCTTTGTTGCGTCTGCTAATCTTTCGTTTCTTCCTTTGCTCGATTAGTGTGATCTTTCTTGGGCTCCCCTCAAAAAAATAACGCGAGCAATTTCGTCGTAATTTTTCTATGCTAGATTCGGTTTACAGTACATCTTTCTCTTTTCGGCTGGTATTTGCTGCACCGTATTTGTTCAATAGTTTGCTGGCTTCACCCTGTGCTTGTTCTATATTGGTTTACATCGCTCTGTTCACGTAATGCCGCGCGAGGGTTCACGTAAAGCATCGTTTATTCTTTCACCGTAAAGCATCGTTTAGGGTCCACTAGAGCTACCGCTAAATAAAAATCTCCATTTAAGCGTTTTCTTTTTCGTGCCATACGCTGCGTTGTTTCTGTTTTAATTTAACCGATTTTCTTTACGTGTGAATTCCAGCTTCCCGCAACTTAAGGTCGGAACAGTAACAGCACGTACGAAACTGAATTTAATACTGAATAGCTGTTGTTGCACTCCTATCAACCAGTATGATGGTGATTGAAGTAGGGTTGGTCGAGGCACATACGCAGATTTGCACGCTTTGGACCACAGACACCGGTTTTTGAATTCGAAGTTGAATATTTGTTCGTTTCAATGCCACATTGCGTTTGGTGTCCTTCATTATCCTTTGTTTTTAATAGCCGCCCTCATCTTCTCAGCCGGCTATTATAGCGCTCCTATTTTTTTTACAATTCAAAGAATTTGAATTGTATTGGGGCGCTGTCTTTTTTTTAAGATCTCTTCGCACATTTTCATGATTTTTGAAGTCAAATTGGAGTAGTGATTTTGGTCACGCCGAAACAGGAAGTTGAGCGAAAAAGCGAGTGGTTTTGCGGCGTGAAATTTTTTCGCTCTAAATTTAAAGTAGAGTGAGAAAACGGTGTTTGAACAAAAATTCGTTTTCTCGCTAGTGGTTTTTTGTTCACATGCGGCAATTTCACTTTGATTTTTACAGTTTTTTCGATTTTTTGGATCGGATTTTTTTCTAAATGGTTTTCCCAATCCATTCATAGTCCGTTCTAGGTCTAGTTTTCTGTTTAGTCAATGAAAATTCTTTGAATTGTACGTCAGGACTTGTCCTGCTATGTTTTTTTACTTCGTCGAATAAAAAAATGTTTCGCTTTACCTCATTTTGCCGCCTTTTCAACATTTTGCATGAAATCTTTTTGACTTCTCTAGGCTAGTTTCTCTCTTCTCTCATTCTGCTAAAAGTGAATTTGGACATCAGTTGCTCAGCAAAGCAATTCAAAATGAACAGAGTCAGTATAAAAATTGAAGTCAGAAATAGAAACGGGATAAAACCATAAAGCCCAATTTTAGATGCCCGCTATTTGAACGTCGTTCCTGTAAGTCTTATTTACCATCTTTAATGCTTATTGTTATTGATAGTAGCCCCTGTAGCCTCTCTCTAAAAAACCGAATTATGTTCAACAACGAAATGCCATCAAAATAAATCGGACTTAAAAAATGTTTTTGTACAAAAATTTTTTTTTCGATATCTTCTGTTATTTCAATCCCAATCATGCTTATTGGAATCAACGGCGGCTATTTTCCGGCAATCTGCCGGGTTTGTTTTGTTTTGTGTTTTGTGACCTCACATTTGATTTTTGTGGTTTTTGGAGTTCTGGTTACGCCGCGAAGAGAATCAGGGGGCTGTTCATGGAAAGTTGCAATACCATTGTATTGTGTTTTGACATAGATTTCAGATGAGAATGTTAAACAATGACTCAGCAGCCGCCGCTATGCAGAACAATTTTACGAAGGCATTCGACGACGTAAAGAAAGAACTTGATGTTGCTGTGAATTATTTTGTTCGTACAGCAGGAAGTGTTGTTGACAATGTAGAACATGAGGAACAAAAAAGACCATGTGTGACTCCTTGGACGATATCAAAAAGTTGGTTTTAAAGATTAACGCTTCCGCCTTGTTCTTTATTGGACTTTATGTAAACCCTTGTCAATCCGAATATTTGCGTAGCCTGATACTGCGTTCCCTGTTAAACAGGAAGAGGTGCAGCGGAAGCCAGTTCGATGTCGCGCAGTCAGAGGAAACAAAAAAAGGCTTACCTGAAGAAACATGTCAGCCAATGAAAAATTCGGTGACGATGGGAACTCAAAGTAACCAAAGCGGAGTAATTGTTCGGAAACTGGTGAAAAAGAAAAGCTGCATTAGGGAGTGTAATGATGTGGTTACTTACTAGATTAGAAGTCATACGGATGTTCCTTTAGGACTACCTTCGTATTTCATTACTTTGCTTGATGAGGTTGAAAAAGCGGAAACGTTGTCGCCTAAAGCAGCCCGGAGGTGAATAGCTATAAACATAGTGTCGAGGAAATGAACGAGATGGCGTGAATTGAACCTGTAATTGGAAGCAGTCAACCTGGTGACCAAGTTAGTGACTGACTCAACGGAATCCGATGTTTAGGCTGTGGGGAAAAATACGTCAGTTGAAGGCAGTGATGCTATCCATGCCAAGGAGAATACGCGTCGACTTTTAACCTTGGAAGATGGGGAGATCTTGTTGATGTTTCTAGCTGCGTGAAGACATTAATATCGATGCGATTATCTGAGAGCGATATAGTTCTGCTGACTAAAATATTTGTTTTTTATAGCTGTAAGCTGAGCTGAACTATATTGAGGTGCTCTTGGTTTTTTTTTCGTTTCGTCGTCTGACGCTCTTGGTTTTACTTTTGTTCACACCGCAAAGCTGAAGAAGTCAAATTTCTGAATGAGTTCTTTCTGGCTCAGCAGCCTCAGATGCAGAACTATGCAGAACAATTTTAAGAAGGTATTCGACAACGTAAAGATAACTTAATGTTGCCGTGAATTTTTTTCGTTCGTACAGCAGGAAGTTTTATTGACAATGTGGAACATGAGGAGCAAAAAAGAGCATAGCATCTGTGAATCCTTCGACGATATCAAAAAGTTGGTTTTGAAGATTAACACTTCCGCCTTGTTCTTTATTGGACTTAGTATAAATCCTTGTCAATCCGAATATGCGTAGCCTGACACTGTGTTCCCTGTTAAACAGGAAGAGGTGCAGCGGAAACCATTTAGATGTCGCGCAGTCAGAGGAAACAAAAAAGGCTTACCTGAAGAAACATGTCAGCCAATGAAAGAATCGGTGACGATGGAAACTCAAAGTATTCAAAGTGGAGTAATTGTTCAGAAACCGGTGAAAAAAGCTGCAGTAGGGAGTGTAATGATATGGTTATATACTAGATTAGAAGTCATTCGGATGTTCCTTTAGGACTACCTTCGTATTTCATTACTTTGCTTGATGAAGTTGAAAAGGCGGAAAAATTGTCGCCTATAGCAGCCCTGAGGTAAATAGATAAAAACATAGTGTCGAGGAAATGAACGAGATTGCGTTAACTGAAGCTCTAATTTGAAGCAGTCTGCCGGGTGACCAAGTTAGTGACTGACTCAACGGAAGCCAATATTTAGGCTGCGGGGAAAAATACGTCAGTTGAAGGCAGTGATGCTACCCATGCCAAGGAGAATAAGCGTCGGTTTTTAACCTTAGAAGATGATGAGGTATTGTTGATGTCTCGCTGCTTGAAGAAATTATTCTTGATGGGAGTCTCAGAGCGATATAGTTCTGCTGACTCAAACATTTGTTTTTTGTAGCTGTAGGCTGATCTAAGCTATATTGCGGTGCTCTTAATTTTTTTTCGTTTGGTCATCTGACGCTCTTTTATTCACACAACAAAGCTGAAGAAGTCAAATTTTCTGAATGACTTCTTTCTCTCACTTACAGCTTTTATGCGCGTGACGTCATTTCTGACTCTCTCTAGCAGAAGTTTTGTGTGTGATTAGATTATTTATCATACGTGACTTACCTCACTCAGTAAAATGACGTTTGCACGTTTAAATCGAAAGTTGAATTTGAATTAGTTTAAGCTCAAAGGATTTTGTTTAATAGAAGTCGCCGATGAAAAGGCTTTTGTGGCATGAATTTTAACCAGCTTTTTAATTTATCGCTGAGTGTTTTTTTCAACACGTTTTGAGTGGCGTCGATTTTTCAACTTAGATCTGTATCTGTTTCTATCTCTATTATACGGCACGCAAGTCTATTTCACAGCTATTCCGGTAATCTGCCTGTTATGTTTCTTGAATTTACTGAGGTTTTTGAGACGTCAGTTGCTATCAACGGCAACTTGGTATGTCGTATTGTTGTTGCCCGAATGTGTAGGTGGGTTCGAGATGAATCAAGGTTTATTTGACCTGGTATTATTTTCTCTTGTTCATAACTGCGAATCGATAGCTGAGGCTATTATTGGCCTTTTCTTGGTTTTTTTTATTTACGACCATTTGACGTCACGGTCACTTTTTGTTCATTGGTTCATGCATTTTGTACTTAATTGCGTACGTGACGTCATTTTTCACTCTTAGTGCAGCGAATGTTTTGTTCATTCGCGTGATTAGGTTTTTTGTCAGACATGACTTCCTCTATCAAAAATGACTTCCTCACTTTGAAATTGACTTTTGTTTTACTTTAATTCAATTTGATAAAATCAAGTGAATTTGTCACTCTATGAAGGTTATGTGAGAGCAGCTAATAGAGACAGCAAATATTTATGCAGATTCTTAATCATTATATAACATGAATGAAAAGAGTAATATTTTTGGCCTCTTTGTTTTTTTTGAGACTGCAGATCTACGAAGCTATTGCGGCTATTTTCTGGCAATCTGCCAGCTATGTTTTTTAATTGTCCTCGAACGAGATTTTATGGAATTATTGTAAACGTGTATTTTTTCCTGCAAAGTTTTTGCTTTGCCATTATCTGTAGCATTTTTTTTCAATTTTACCTCTCGAGTTAATGTTCACGCATGACTTCGAGTGATTTCAATGGCAAGGACTCAGAAATTCAGTTTCTTGCTTAAATACAGCCGATTGTGAGGGATAATCATGCACTGCGCGTGTAGCTTAGTCGTTACTGTTCAGGACTCTCTTCCGAGAACTCCCGTGTTCGAAGCCCTCGTGAGCCAGATGTTTGCATTATTAAGTTTCTTTAACCTATACATACCCCCTTCTAAATTGATTGTCTATCCTGTCGTTCGAGAGCAAGTTGTCCGACGTATCGGTTTATGTGTTTCTAACTTACTTGCCCTGATTCAAGTTACTTCTCTTTATCCAAGGCTTTTTTATTGTAAGGATTATTGCATAATTGAGATGGCAGATGCCAGTTTTTTTATTAAAGATTTCAATTTTCTTGTTCGGGCATTAATTTAATAACAATGTCAGGCCAGAAAAAGGTTTGAGAGAATTTCTGTGTCCCATTTCGTCAATCTTCTAAACCACAGCAAATTAAGGTTTTTACAATCATGCAAATAAATGAGTTGCTGTAATGAGACTTGAAGTGCTTTGTTTAAAGTTGCCCTGTTATATAGCACCTTACTGTATAAAAAATAGCAACAGAGTAAAAGTTATATATGGATATATAGCAGAATGGATTCTATATATCTTTAACAACTTGTAGCAAATAATTGATGTTTGAAACACGTAGTTCCCTTGTTTCGTTTCAGACGAGAGCAAAAGTGAGGCGACGGTGAGTGAGAAACAGGACAAAGAGGAAGCCGAAAAGACATCACCAGCAAAAAGGCAACTTGTTATAACCACAAACATTTTTTTTGAAGAACATTGCTTTTGTTATGAATAATTTGTTGTTTTAGCAAACTGTCGGGTTGGGGATCGCTAAGAAAACAATTAAGCAAGGTTAGTTGTCAAGTTTTACGAAGATTGTTGTCCTATTTTTTTGCAACCATTTAGTAAAGTTCAAGTTATTTAGGACGAGGAAGAATCTGACGCCTCTAACGTTTGTTTTAGACAATTATCATTTTAGATTTAGTTATAAACTGTGTTAGTTACTATTTGACTTGTTAGCAGCTATATTAAATTGGTCGTTTTGCTTGCCTCATTTAGCTAGAAATTGTTGCACAATTGAAAATTTGTATTCTTGGTGTATTTAAATTTCTATAAATGAATTTTGGGAACGGTTTCTCTCGTACGATGATTGTGGCGTTCGTATGAGCTTAGTCCAGTATTTAGCGTGGTTCTCATCGGAAGGACTTCGTTTTTTCTGTTTCTAATTTATTATTGTCTTATGTATACGAGGGTTAGTTGGTGGTTGTTGGGGTGAAGGCTGTTGAGACCAGTTGCCCTCCATAAACGCTTGAAATGTGAGCGGAGCAGGCGGCCGTTTGATTTCATGTTACATGTAGGGTTTAATGTATTGATTAGTAGTACTCTTTGAAGTAGCTCCTGATGCATGTTGATTTATAGATCTTTACTAAGTCCTAAAATGGTGCACCGCAAGCCATCGTTGGTCAAATTTCAGACATGCACATACTCATTTTCGTGACAATACTTTTTCATCTAAATAAAATTCATCTTTTGTGCATGTTTAAAATTTAAACTCTCTCTAGGCTGTTGGAGGCAGTAGCTTGCATTTCGAACGTGTGCAACTGACTATAGAATGTTGACATGCAAGGAGGGCGTTATGATGAAAGTGATCTAATTGATAAGCAATGACCTGATTTACCTCTTTCGAATATGGGCTTTTGTTTCAACTTTATGGGACAGACTATATGTGGGGTTTAATTATGATGTTACTTAATTGAACTCTAACCTCATTTTAGACTTCGGAATCTGACGTAATCGCAGCCTTGGGAGGAGGACCATCTGGATTCAGAGTGTCTACTACTTCTAAGCTGCTCCATTGTGATAACTGTAAGTTGCACACACATGTTTGAAGTCATTCTACGAATTTGAACGATTAAAAGAACTATTTATGCGCAGAACTACATCTGATGTTGTTGGTTACTCAAGCCTCTTTTTTCATCCAGAGATCTAAGTTTATAATTGAATGCAAAAGTTTTATTAAGACGAAGTCGCCCATTGCGGCGCTAGGATGAAAGTGTTCACTTTCCACAAATTTTTCAAGAATTTCATTTTCACTTGGCGCAATTTCATTTTCTAATTACGGCTTAGTTTTCCTTTTTAAATTAAAACTTGACATTATGACCTCAATTTTCAGCCGAGTATTCCTACGTCAGTGCCCTCCATCCACAAATAAGTGACTCTGGATTCCAGATGAAAGATCTCTTTTGGGACGAGAAGACTTCCACCCTGAAGCCCAGAGAGACGAAAGCTCTCCGCACATTCCGATTGATGATTGCCAAAAACGTGCCATTGCCAGCAGACGGAGTGCAAGTGTTGTGTCGATACGTGACCATCTGTTTATTTGATGGAAAGTCGGTAAGTGGTGTTGTTTGCTTTGAGAACAAGTTAACTAGAAGGCTCTCTTGAGCCCATGCGTAACAGTCTAGCTTACATTTTTAGTTGCTAAAATTTCCCCATCAATTTCAGCAGGTTTTCCCTTGATAGCTCGAAACTAATTCTTGGCGCAATTCAAGATTGGTAGCTAAAATTAATGTCGAGCCTCTTATGCGACCATCGGCATCAATGAATGGCATAATTTTGGACCCCATGACCGTTTTTGCGAACCCCAACCCTGATTTTCACTTTGATTTTTACTGTTTTTTTTCAATTTTTGCACCGGATTTTTTTCTATATGATTTTTGCAATCCATTCATAGTTAATTCTAGGCCTAGTTTTTGTTTGAACCAGGTGTCCATTTGCGGCATTTTGACATTGGTTTTCTGTTTTTTTTTAATTTTCTGATTTTTTTTAGAAATGGTTTTCTCAATTCACTCATAGTCCGTTTTAGGTCTAGTTTCTTTGTTTAGTCAATAAAAATTGTTTGAAATGTACGTCAGGACTTGTCCTGCAATTTTTTTAAATTCGCTTTGCCTCTTGCTCACGTTTTTCGTTTTACATGAGTCACGATTTTCACGTTTGACTTCTGACTTAACTCACTCACTGTTTCAACTGAATGGATTCTAAATTCTTTCACGCGTTGAATTACGAAATGTAGCGAATACGGTCAAAGTCAAAAGATCAAGTTCAAAAGAAATATGATTAACCTATAAAGACCGGTCATCAAGTCAAAGTGCATTAGGTTATCGAAATTCATTGGAGCGAGCTATCATTGCTAGGTGATTTGTATTAAGCTTATTAGCTTCAGTTTAGAAGCTCAATTAAGTATAGTTTTAGAATCCTAGTAAAACTGCATGCCGAATTAGAACACTTTCTGACACACAAAAATTCGGCCAATTTATCTCTTTTTCTGTTTCAATCCCGATGTGCGTCTTATGCGTCAACGGCGTTCATTTTCCGGCAATCTGCCGTCTATGTTCGTGTGTAAGTTTATTGTTTTGCTGGTAACACCAATTTAGTATTTTTGGTGATTCTGTTTTTTTTTGAAAAATTACAAAAAGTTCTGTGCATGTTTATATTGTGGGCTCCTTCTACTGGACTTGTGTTTAATACTGGATTTGTTGCTACCTGCTTATTACTCGTCCGAATTCTGTTGCTGTGATGAAAACTGTTCTTTGAAGTGGAAAAACCATATTCAGACTAAGTTTTTCAAGGAAAGATGCTCTTTTGGTTATTTGAAGAAAAGCGTAACCTATAATTTTCCCTTCGGTTTGAAATGTATTTTACTGATTTCTTTCTGTTTTTTATACATCTTTACTACTTGGAATCTGGATCTGACTAAGCTGCCTAAATTAGAACTGTTTACTCAATAGCGGCTCAAACAGTGCGACAGTGATGCTCTTAATTATCGACGTCTCAAGTTTTTTTAGCTTTTATATTTGTCCTCTGGTCTCTTTCATGAGATACTGCGCTGGACCAATTTTATATAAACGGGTAAAGAGGTAAAGCCCGGAGGGATTTAAGTGGCTGAGCAGCTCTTAGGACCGTACGCCTTAGTCTCTAAGTAAACTATTCACCGAAACTGTTTTGATAAAACAATTTAATGGTATGATGATCGGTTCCTAATCACCCCCTCCCCCGTTCACCCTCCTCCACCTGGTGATTTGGAGTTCCCTCTCGTCCAGCCTCCCTCCCCTCCCCCCCCCCCCCCCCCACACACACACACACACACATGCCAGTACACACACCGCACGCATCGCTTGCCCCCCCACCCCCCCCCCCCAACGCTTCCCCTCCCTAATGCTAGTGTACCTAAGCCCCAGCTGACTAATATCGAAGCTAACCACTCGCCGGTAATTTGAGGGCAATGCGCCTGACGCTACTCGGTTTTATTTTTTATACAATTTGTTATTTGAATTTTGTACCCCTTTATAGGTAGCACTGCTGATGCTACTAAAGAGGCGGAAGATAGTGTCATTGGTGGCTGTTTTCTATATCAATTAAGTTGATTTTTATCGAGGACAGTAACTTAAATGGAAACTCAATTAGTAATACTTTTCAATTGAAAATTCATTTATTTTCGTTAGTTCGCAGTTGAAAATAGTTGTTTTAGATTGTGAGCAACATTATGACCGTGAAAGCGACCTGGGCTGAGAATGACCCCAAAACTTGGAGGTTCACTCCTAAGGTAAATAAATTTAAACAAATGTAAAAGCTGCAGAAATTCGTTTGGAACTGAAATCATCCATTAGAAATTGGGAATTGTTTAGACATCTGGACTGGTTCCTACTTTGCTCGAAGGATTTGGACTGTTCAGGTACCCCAACTACTCCGTAGATCTCGGTCTGCTAGTCGAGTTCAATATTGCATACCATCGGACCGTAAGTTGTTGCATTCACTGTTTTCCATCATTTCAACTGTTTGTGAAAGCAGTTTTTAAAACATAAGTTTGAAACGATCTGTGAAAACAAATTTTGATCTAATCCATCAGTGTTTTTATGCTCCTCACACCCCCAGTGTTTTGCTCCCAATTACAATGACCCCAATTAGAATTTGTGTGTTGTTATGTAGCACGTTACTGTGTAAAAGAGCACGTGCTCCTGGGGGCGTAAAAGTTATCAGCCCACTAAGCTTTGGGGGGGGGGGGGGGGGTTGGGCAAAATAGATCCCGAAGTTCATTTATATGGGCCAGTAATTTTTAAATGGAATGCCGTATAAAACGCTGTGTTTGTTTTCAATGAAAATGCTTTTAAAAATCCTTTTTGTTGCAAAATGGGCAAACAATTGAAAGGGCAATTTGTGGTTGCAACGAGAAGCGCTGAACAAGTTTTGCGTTAGTATCTACTCATTTTCAATGCATAACATAGAGAGAACTGCGGCAATTCCGATTTTGGGTATTTATAATATCCAAAACTGTAATGATAATGGAAACATAAATCATGGCAAGGTAATCATCGTCATTGTTTGCAGGTAAGCAGTTTATTTTTAAAAAAATGCGATATAAAAAAATTATTTTTTGCTTCAGAAGTCTGGTGAAAAGGGAAATATGTCTTGTGGTCATGTGTATCTCAAACTCTGCTCAGACTACGGAACTTCGCTTGCTCTTGGAAACAAGTAAGAATCTATAATCACTCAACATCAGTTTATTTGCATAAGAAGTCTCGCCAGACAAGCTAAGGGATTAGTCATAATTGACTGCTTGTAATGCAAATTGCGATCACCCGTGAGTTATCGAAAACTTGTTTTAGAGAAAAAGCGTTAAGTTGGTTCACTGGAAGCGTCATAACAACGAAAATCGGGAAATAATTCTTCTAGTTTCCTCGAGATTCTATTATCTTTTAATTGCTCGCAGTCAAAGTTTGTAGCAATTATATTAGTCGTGTGGCACCGATTTTGTCTGACCCATTTCACTTTTCGTCTTCAAAACGAGATAAACAGGCAACGCCCTTAGGGCAATAAGTTCTCGTAGAGCCTCACGCCTTAACCAGTCTCTAAGAATGTGATTCGCCAAAACTGATTTGAGGAGATAATCTCATAGTATCAAAGCTGGTTCTTAATCTTAAAGTTTGACCCCTCCCCTCTCTCAATCACTCTCGACTCCCCTCACTCATTAACACTTCCTTGCCCACATTCCTCTAGCTGTCGATTCCAATCCCCTCTCTTCAATTCCTCCCAACCCTATTCCCATCACTTGACCCCCCCCCCCCCCCCAATTCCCAACGCTTCCCCCCCCCACAACCGCTCGCCGCTTGTTTGAGAGCAATTCGCGCGACGTAAGTCGATTCTGTTTAATCAATATGAATGTGCTAAAGTTTGACTTATTTTTATACATTCTGACAGTCAATTTTCTTTGATTATCGATATTTTGCAAGTTGGGAAGATAGTTAATTAGAAATTTACAGAAGCTTGTACTGCCTATCTTCGATGATTTGCAATATACGAGCACTAATATCTGTGCTTGCTATAGGCTTATCGTAGTTTACAACTGTTGTAAGAGTATCGATTTCAAAACGTTTTAAATCCACCCTGAAGTTGTTTGAGATCTCTTATTTCGATAATGCGATGAGTTCAATATTTGAAATTTCGACTTCGTATACACTTTTTGAATAATAATGAACAATGCAATTCGGCGATTGTGATAGTCAGTTTTGTCAAGTTTTTTTTGTTGAGAGTAGTCAATAACTTAAAATTTCTAAAACTGTGCTAAAGTTTTGTGAATAAATAATAAATTGTCCACTGAGTTCATCTTCAAAAGTTTGTATTTATGAGTACATAAAATTTTCATGGAATTGTTCTATCAGAAAATAATAAGGTTGTCAACATTAAGGTTTCAATTTTTGTTGGCCAAGCCTGTTTCTTAAAAGTTCTTTTTTTTAAAACTCAGAGAAGACGTTTTTGTCTTCATCTGAGACAATAAATTGACAATGAAGAATCTTATCAATGTTTAATTGCTCTCGATCTATATTTTGATTGCTCTCAAACGAAGTTTGAAGCAATTATTTTAGTCCTGTCGGTCTTTTTTATGCGATTTTTCGCTTGACCGATTTTTCGTCTCACGCTTTTGACTCTCACGCGGGATAAACAGGTAGCGCCCAGCGGGCATTAAGTGCTCTTAGAGCCTTTTTGCTCTGTTTCAGCTCAATCTTTTTTGGAGACTTATACTTATCGTGTGAAGGTCTGTTCTGAGAGGTTGAAGACACCCCACCCCCACTGTTGACCCCCCCCCCACTATTGCCCCCCGCCGCAGCGCTGTTGCCCACCCCTTTAACCCAACTGTAGCCCACGTCCCTCCCCATCAGCCACCCGGTGCACCCTCCCCCCCCCCCCCCCCCCCGTGGATCCATTCGATCGCTAAAAACACGCAATTTTATGCTACTTTTCACAATTTTTCCAAGCTTTTAGAACGTTTTTGTCATTTTTCGAGATTTTTTCAGCCCTTGGTGTCAATAAACCTCCTCTGGGGTTTTATGTTAGGTTACTGCATAGTTTCTAGTGGTATTGGTTTCAACATTTAAACATCACGAATTTTAGCATTTTTTTGACAAGACGTGCAAATTTTTTCAATTTTTTTGACATTTATTTTTCATTATTCACTTCTTTCCAGATGCAGGGGCCAGAAAACGTCCTTAAGGGTGTGATAAGTTACTGACAAAATTTTATTCGCCATGGAATAGCTTTCAATTTTTTAATATGAAAAGTTTTAGGGATTTTTTTAAAACTTGCATTTTTTTCAAGTTTTTTTAAATTTTTTGTAGATTATTAGGTTTCTCCAGCCTCAAGAGCAGAAAAACCTCCTATCAAGAGCCGAAAGTTTTGTCAACAGATTACTGTTTTTTCTAAATGTAATGGAATGTTTTTCAAGATTTTAACACCACGAATTTTAGCATTTTTTTTAAAGAAAACTTGCAATTTTTTTCAATTTTTTGACATTTATGGTCATTATTCAGGTTTTTCAGCCAAACAGAAAATCTTCATTAGGGTTTGATGATAAGTTACCGGAAAATGTTTCTGGCCATGGATTAGTTTTCAACTTTTTTTATCACAAATTTTAGCAGTTTTTTTATGCAACTTGCAATTTTTTTTCTTTTTTGTCATTTTATGAGTTCTTTCAGCCCTAGGTCTCAAGGAACCTGCTCTAGAGTTTTATAATAGGCTACTGCATAGTGGTAGTGGAATGGTTTGAACATTTGAACATCACGAATTTTATCATTTTTTTGACAAAACGTGCATTTTTTTTATTTTGACATTTTATTTTCATTATTCACTTCTTTCCAGATGCAGGGCCAGAAAACGGCCTTAAGGGTTAGATAATAAGTTACTAAAAAAATTTTATGCGCCATGGAATAGCTTTCATGTTTTTAATATGACAAATCTTAACGATTTTTTTAAAATAAAATTTGCATTTTTTCAAGTTTTTTGAAGATTTTTGTCGGTTTTTAGGTTTCTCCAGCCTCAAAAGCCGAGGAAAATAGGTTAAAGTGTAGTGTCTAAATGTAATGGAATGTTTTTAAAGATTAATGGAAGTTTATGGAGCCAGTGAAACTATTTAAAGCTTGAAATAGGGATACTGGATAGTCTCTTGAGACAATGAAATGGTTTCGAAGATTTTAATAACTTGAATTTTAGCAAGGTTTTGTTAAAATTTGCAATTTTTTTAAGTTTTTTGAATAGTTTTGTCTTTTTCTGAGTTTGACTATCATTACTGGCCAACGATGCTTTTTAAGTCTTGCAGATGGGTTAGTTGACATAACTCCAGAGACAAAAAGTAGTTTTGAACATTTTTACTGCGAAATCTGGAAGCTTTTCTTCTTTTATTTGATATACTTTGCAAATTTTTAAGTATCAATGTTTTATTTAATTTAATTACTAACAAGGCTAGAAAACCAATGTTTGAGAGCAGTTCGCCCGACGGTAGTCGGTTATGTTTGAAGCAATTTTTGCAAACGAATGAGTCGTTTTTGGCAAAATTTTTGCTTGACTGTTTTTGTCAAACGCCAATAGGTGTCTCAAACTCGCTTATTTTGAAGGAAAATACAGCGTTGAAACGAGTGATATTTGTAACCGAGTGATTATAAAAGGAATGTAATGTGTTTTCATGACAGGTTGTGTCACCCGAGATCTGTCAAAAATGAGTCAGTGAAGTTCATGTCAATATAACTGTTTCCTGCTCAGCCTGTTTTCTTTCAATCCATTTCTATTTGTTGTATCTCCTTAATGATGTATAAGGATGCATTTGTGAGATATAAACAATCAGTACAATCGATGTTTTGATGCATAACTGATGTAGAGTCAGAGACAGTGTCTTAGATGGTTCACTGGCATTGAAAGCATTGGCAAATTAATATTAGCACACGGTCGTTATCGCTATCGATAAGTTATGGAACCCGCAGCCGAAACCTAGTTGTTGAACAAATTCGCGAGCGCCATAACAAAACGTGTAGTGTTTCTAGATAACTCTAGTTTCGATTACAACAGTTGGATACTTTTCGTCATTCTGTAGTTGGATTACTCAACGAAGTTCTTCCACTCTTTTCTCGTCAATCCAATCTACATAGCAGCAGCTAAAAAAGTACCGGAAAAAAGTATTTTCGCCACTGTATCAGATTATATGATTTTTGCAGTATTCGTCGAGCTTTTAACAAATTTTGTTTATCGGTAAGTTATTCAATTGTTATCGCAACGAGAGTTGATTTAATAATACTGCCTAAAAACGAGAAAATGCCCATGCTTTCTAAGCCAGTGTGCCCTTGCATCGAGCATGGTGGAGCAAAGCTCGTGTCGCGAAAATAATGAGCAATAATAGTTGACATTTTGATTAGCTTCGGGATAAAATGTTATCATTGCAACCAAACCATTTTATACCCACCCCAGTACGTTATGCCCCCCCCCCCCCAGTTGCAGAACAGGTGATTTAAAATAGGACACGTGCGTATGGGGTTCAACTAATATGTACCCAATACGCTGGGGGGGGTGCGCAAACCGAAACGATCCCAAATATTAGATACCTTCAAAAATGCATAATAACGTGAAACTCGTTGCTCTTCAATTTTTTGTTGGGGTGCTTTGCACCACCGTGCTCTATGTCTTTTGGGAATTTCTCTGTCAGTAGTAGCATCACAGTTGAGTAAACATGTTGATGTTTGTTGGAACTTTAGTAGAAGCTGTGTTTGTACGCATTTGTGCCGCTGTGCTCCTTGCAAAATTTGCATAACTTAGATGTTTGAAACCCATTACAAGATGCTTGCTTTGTCTAACGCAATGTGGATCACAATTCTGGTGACAACCAGTAAAATTTTGCTTTATCTGGGTATTTTCACGGAACAAAAAGATTGTATAAAAGCTTTACCGTTAGAATCTATCTCGCTTACCTTTTCAAAAGTTGGAGAAACGACAATGCAGTGCAATCTGCTTCTCTGTATAGTGGGCGGTACAGAATAGATGTGCATCTGGGGGTTTATGGTTTACTCTTGTTTAAATAATTGGATCTTCACCGTTAACCCCCCCCCCCCCCCCCCCGCACCCCACTCCAATACGCTATGCGCAGCCAAACACCAAATACTCTGTGCAATCACCCCCCGAGTTAGAGAGAGAACGTTCCCTTACATGTTAAATCGGATCTTCTCCGTTTTGCCATAAGTTTTGCAATCGAACAAGCTATTGGCACAAACGCATACGCATTACGTATTGTCCGTGTATTGCAGACCTCCGAATTCAATTCTTTGATCTGATCCATATCGCAAACTATGTTGCTGTGTAATTAAGATATCATCAAATAAGAAAAATGTCTCATTGTTGGTTCCAGGGATTACGAAGTTGATTTGGTTGGTGGAACCCCTTACGACAAGGACATCCCCTTGGATCCCGCAACTACAGGTGAACAAACAGCACAATCAACAGGAGGAGGGGCGAGCGGGGGTGGCTTGCGGTCCTTGATCTCTGGGAAGAAGCAGGCCACCCTGACCATCAAACTGGGAGAATTGAGTCGAGAAGAGAAGCAGTTGGCATCTTACTTGCCTGTCAGCCTTGTAATGCCAGTGTCTGCTCTACAGTTTGTGGTGTTCTATAGACAGATCTTGGCTCAAGATGTGCTGGGTGGAAAGAAGGATAAAATTAAGAGTGAGTCAATTGCTCAGTCAATTTTGGCCGATCAATGTACTCATCGTAAAGGGTTGTGAGTAGTAGCATTAGAACGCCCGTACAGCGTAGTATGTATAACTTTTTTTACCAAAAAATGTTAATAATTGTAAAAAGAAAGTGTGTTGTTGGTTTTATCTCTGAAAACAGATGTTGTTGAACTGTGTGATCCAATTGTTTGGCTAAAATTATTGCTTTTTTTCAAAATTCAGCCTTTTCATCGAAAATGGCGCGAAGTAAGTTTTTTTAGTCTACATGGTTTAAATTTTCCTGATTAACACACCTATAAACTGCTGACACTATCTTCTTTAACTCCAGAGAAGGCTATTTTTTCTTGTGCACTCTTAGAGAGTGTTCATTTAAAATTTCCGGTTTTTTTGCCATACTGACTTTTTTAGTGGAATTACCCATATACATACTATTAGGAACAATTAAGTGGTGTTGCTAATGGACGAACGGTAAAAACAAGTAAAGTTTTGGTCTAATCGCTGTTTGTTAAAGCCAAAAAAAAGTTCAATCAATATTTTGTAGTCAGTCGATGTTTTCGTATTTTTTGAGATCTTGTACGTTAGCTACAGAAAAGAACAATCTCAATCGAAGCCTACTAGTGAACGGCATCCTAAGGAGTTTTAAGGAAACCTGTCTAATTTTTTAGTCGAAACTTTATGAAACTTTATGGAAGTTCTTACTTTTAAAAATACAACATAATTTCAAAATAAACAATATGGAAATGTAATTTAAAAGATGTGTTCAAATAAACAACGGAACCTATTTAATTGCTCTCAAACGAGGTTTGTAGCAATTATAATAGTCCTGTCGGTCTTTTTTCATGCGATTTTTCGCTTGACCGATTTTTCGTGTGACATATTTAATTTTTCGTCCCCAAAAACGGGATAAACAGGTAGCGGGCATTAAGTGCTCTTAAAGCCTTTCAGCTCACTAGTCTCCAAGCCTGCGATTTACAGAAACTGCTGTTTTTGATACATGCTGTGAAGGGTGGTCCGTAGAGGTTGAAGCCCCCCCTCCCACTGTTGCCCGCCCCCCATCATCCCCACGGTGCACCCCCGTGGCTAGATACTGACGACGCCAACCGCTGGCCGGGCGGCTGAAAGCAATTCGAATGATGTTTGTTGGTTATGCTTACTTGTTTCAATTTATAGTTGAAGGGTTTCTGGACTTTGAAATCAAGTCTTAAAAAATATGTAGATGTATTTTTTAAATTTTTGCTTTGCTGTACCTGTTTGTCTGCTTGGTACCTTGTCTGCTTAAGTTTCAATACTTAAAGTTCACATATCAATTTTTTTAAGTTGATGCAATGCACAATTTAACATATCGAATGTTTTTAGTGCATTGCTTTCTGTTTTAACGGCTTCGATACCAGTTTTTTGCAAATTTTTAATCTAATTTTGATTTCTTTTTTGTCGGTCTTTTTGTAGTGGTATTATTATTTCTGGACAGTTTCAAATCTCATGGGCCTCATTTTGGAGGAAAATGGAGACTATTTACTCATATTAGTTATCTTCTAAAAATTTTCGAACCTTTTAAATCAAATATTTGAAAAAATGTACTTTTTAAAAATTGCTGTTGCTTTTGTCTACTTGTTACCAAATCCCATTAAGAACAGTTCGCATATCAATTTAGTGTTGTTCTAGAAAGGCATATTTGATCATTTCTAAGTTTTTAATAGCCGCCCTCACCTTCTGAGCCGGCTATTATAGCGCTCCTATTTTTTTTTACTTCGTCGAAATTTTTTTCGCTTTACCATTTTGCCGCTTTTTCGACATTTTGCGTGAAATCTTTTTGACTTCTCTAGGCTAGTTTCTCTCTTCTCTCATTCTGCTAAAAGTAAATTTGAACATCAGTTGCTCAGCAAAGCATTTCAAAATGAACAGAGTCAGTATAAAAAATTGAAGTCAGAATTAGAAACGGGATAAACCCATAAAGCCCAATTTTAGATGCCCGCTAATTGAACGTCGTTCCTATAAGTCTTTGTTACCATCTGTAATGCTTATTGGTATTGATAGTAGCCCCAGTAGCCTCTCTCTAAGAAACAGAAATATGTTCAACTGCGAAATGCCGTCAAAATAATTCTGACTTAAAAAAAGTTTTTGTACAAAAATCATTTTTTTCAATATCTTCTATTCTTTTAATCCCAATCATGCTTATTGGAATCAACGGCGGCTATTTTCCGGCAATCTGCCGGGTATGTTTCTTAGTGTATTGCTTCTTGTTTTAGGTACCGGTTTTGGGCAAAAAAATTGACGTTTTGACTTGTTTCTTTTGCTTTTGTAGATTTCTGAATAATGACAGGTCTCACTGGCTTTCATCTGGGAATTAAAAAACCTGTTTAATAATTTTAATTGATAGTTCATGTGTTTTGTCTTTAAATTTAATTGTTTTTCGAAAAATAAATATTTCGAACTTTTCATTTTTGTTCTTTATTTAAAACTTACCTAGTCTTAGTCTCATTTTTACTTAGTTTCTCAGTTACTCAGTCTCATTCTTCAGAGGTCTTATATCTTATTGCTGGTGCTCAAAGAACGTGCAATTGATTATATTTTATTTTAAACGGAATAGATGATGGTTTTAATGGCTTCAACACCGTTTTCTTGCAATTTTTTTGGAATTTTTTGTCTTGTCTGAATGTGTTGTTTGTTCTTGTAGACGTACCACATATTCTGGATAATGACAGGTCTCAATGTCTTCATGTTGAGGTATGTATGAGCATAAATCTATTTAAAGGTTTAAATTGATATTATTGGTTTCAGTATTTGGAGTTATATGTTTTCAAAAAAAACTTAAATGTATGTTTTTTTTTAACTTTGCCGTTTTTGTTTATTTTTGTCTACTTGGTACTGCGTCTCGTCAAGGGCTGATCACATGTTTTTCTACTGAGTTGCAAACTAATTAGTTTAGTTTATTTAGGTTTCATTTGTCGCTATTTTGACTTTGTTATTATCTATTTTTTTTTTCAAAAAAATAGACATTGAGTTTTGGATGTAAATATTTAATGAGATTTTTTTGTTTGTCTTGTGTTGTAGTCCTAATAATGAGAGGTCTCATTGGCGCAGTAAAGGCATTTTTAATAGCTGCGTCCTCAATTCCAGGCGGCTTTTATAGCGCTCCTGGTTTTTTTAGTATTCAAAAATTTTAAAAATTTGCATTTTATCAACACGGGGCCCGTTATCCTCTTTCTGACAACAAAATCAAAAGTGGCTGTTAGGCAACCAAGGTAGCAATGTGTACTTCAATTCAGCTAAAGATAGCGTCTAGAACTACGTGAAAAAAATAATCCCATTGAGAAATAAAAATTCATTACCGGGCAGTTAGGCAATTTATCCTTAGCAACGAAATAGAGTCGTCAACCTTTTTACAATTCAAAGAATTTGAATTGTATTAGTGCGCTGTGTTTTTTTAAGATGTGTTCACACATTTTTCAATGACTTTGATCTTTCAAAACGGGATAAACAGGTAAAGCCCAGCGGGCATTAAGTTTAATTAGAGACCCAAAAATGGCTTTAAAAGTCCTTCAAGTGCTTATAGTGGTGCAGCTGCTGGGATGGCCTTAGTTTAAGGTTAAAAGGTCATTTTAGGAGTTTTTGGGCTCAAAATGGTGCAATTTTTCATGTTTTTGTTTTTTGTTTGTGTTTTTCATATTTTTGTGTGATTTTTTGTTCTTTTGTTTGATTAGTCTGAGGTTGAAGTTTTTAAAAGTTGATGAAGGCATTTTTCGAGAAGGAAAGTTGCTTGTTATGACCATTTTATGAGCTATGTTTTGGTTCTACAAACACAAACACGCAAAATGATACTAATTTTTGCAATTTTTGTCATTTTTTGAGTTTTTAGCCCTAGGTGTCAGGAAACCTCCTCTAGGGTTTGATAGAATGTTAGATGATAGATTACTGCATATTTTCTAGTGTTAATGGAATGGTTTTCATGTTTTTGCCATCATGAATTTTAGCATTTTTTTGACAAAATTTGCAATTTTTTCATTTTTTTTGACATTTGTTGTCATTATTCAAGTTGTTTGAGTCCCATAAACTAGAAATCCTCAACAGCGGTTGAATAATAAGTTACTGAAAAATGTTTTGTTGCCATGGAATAGGTTTCAACTTTTGAATATCATAAATTTTGGCATTTTTTTTTGACAAAATTCGCATTTTTTCAGGTTTTTGAAAATGTTCGTAATTTTTTCAGTGTTTCCAGCTTCAGGGACCAGCAATCTCTTTTGAGGTTTGCTAATAGGGCATTGCATTATTTCTAGTAACAATGGAATGGTTTTTAACATTTTAGTGTCTCGAATTTTAGCATTTTTTGATAAAATCTGCAATTTTTTTAAGGCTTCCTAAAGTTTTTGTCAGTTTTTGATATTCGTCCATACTCAAGTGCCATACGCAATTATAATAGTCCTGTCGGTCTTTTTTCATGCGATTTTTCGCTTGACCGATTTTTCGTGTGACATATTTAATTTTTTGTCCCCAAAAACGGGATAAACAGGTAGCGGGCATTAAGTGCTCTTAAAGCCTTTCAGCTCACTAGTCTCCAAGCCTGCGATTTACAGAAACTGCTGTTTTTGAGACATGCTGTGAAGGGTGGTCCGTAGAGGTTGAAGCCCCCCTCCCACTGTTGCCCGCCCCCCATCATCCCCACGGTGCACCCCCGTGGCTAGATACTGACGACGCCAACCGCTGGCCGGGCGGCTGAGAGCAATTCGAATGATGTTTGTTGGTTATGCTTACTTGTTTCAATTTATAGTTGAGGGGTTTCTGGACTTTGAAATCAAGTCTTAAAAAATATGTAGATGTATTTTTTAAATTTTTGCTTTGCTGTACCTGTTTGTCTGCTTGGTACCTTGTCTGCTTAAGTTTCAATACTTAAAGTTCACATATCAATTTTTTTAAGTTGATGCAATGCACAATTTAACATATCGAATGTTTTTAGTGCATTGCTTTCTGTTTTAACGGCTTCGATATCAGTTTTTTGCAAATTTTTAATTTAATTTTGATTTCTTTTTTGTCGGTCTTTTTGTAGTGGTATTATTATTTCTGGACAGTTTCAAATCTCATGGGCCTCATTTTGGAGGAAAATGGAGACTATTTACTCATATTAGTTATCTTCTAAAAATTTTCGAACCTTTTGAATCAAATATTTGAAAAAATGTACTTTTTAAAAATTGCTGTTGCTTTTGTCTACTTGTTACCAAATCCCATTAATAACGGTTCGCATATCAATTTAGTGATGTTCTAGAAAGGCATATTTGATCATTTCTAAGTTTTTAATAGCCGCTCTCACCTTCTGAGCCGGCTATTATAGCGCTCCTATTTTTTTTACTTCGTCGAAATCTTTTTCGCTTTACCATTTTGCCGCTTTTTTGACATTTTGCGTGAAATCTTTTTGACTTCTCTAGGCTAGTTTCTCTCTTCTCTCATTCATGCTAATAGGGCATTGCATTATTTCTAGTAACAATGGAATGGTTTTTAACATTTTAGTGTCTCGAATTTTAGCGTTTTTTGATAAAATCTGCAATTTTTTTAAGGCTTCCTAAAGTTTTTGTCAGTTTTTGATATTCGTCCATACTCAAGTGCAAGAAAACATATTTCACGTTCTGATAAAAATTTACTGCTTGATTTTTAGTTTCAATGGATTTGTTTTCAACAATTTAACCTTTCGACTTTTGAAGTTTTTTGATAAAATTTGCAATTTTTTTCAAGTTTATTCAAAATATTTGTATTTTATTTATTTTTTTTCTTACCTCAGTAGCCAGGTAACCTCATCCAGGGTTTGATATGCTGTTAAATAGTTGCTAGGGGTTTTTGATATTCGTCCATACTCAAGTGCAAGAAAACATATTTCACGTTCTGATAAAAATTTACTGCTTGATTTTTAGTTTCAATGGATTTGTTTTCAACAATTTAACCTTTCGACTTTTGAAGTTTTTTGATAAAATTTGCAATTTTTTTCAAGTTTATTCAAAATATTTGTATTTTATTCATTTTTTTTCTTACCTCAGTAGCCAGGTAACCTCATCCAGGGTTTGATAGTATGCTGTTAAATAGTTGCTAGGGGCAATTGAATGGCTTTCAACTTTTAACTAGAACGAAAATCTAATTTTTTCAGTTGAAATTTTTTCTAAAAATTTTTGCCTATCGATCTATGAGTCAATGAGTTTTTTAAAGCTTGGAATTGGGTTACTGGATAGCCTCTAGAGACAGAGAAATGATTCTGAAGATATTTTTATCACGATTTTCAGCATTATTTCCTTATAAGTTGTAATTGATTTCTTTTTTTTCTAAATTTTTTGTTCATTTTCGATTTAATCGATCTTCAAGGGCCATTGGGTATTTTTCAGGTCTTGCAGATATAATACTGAACCGATTTCAGAAACAAAAATTGGTTTTGAACATATTTTTGAAACTGGTATTTTTAAAGGGAAAAAATTTTGCTTTAGGTTTTAAAGCTTCAAGAGTTTTAGCAATGAATATATTTTTGTTTAGTTTTGATTTTAATTTCTCAGTTTTTTGATGATTTTGTTTGTGTTCTGCCTGGCATTGTTCAATTGATCTGCTGATCAGGTAGAGTACGTCTGGGTTTTTCATTCATTTCTTTGAATTGTATTTCAGGACTTGTCCGGCTATTTTTTTACTTCGTCTAACAGATTTTTGTTTCGTCTTACCCTGACTTCTTGGAATTGACTTTTTCAATTACTTACCTCACTCAAAGAAATGACTTCTGAACTCACTCATGGAACTTTAAATTTTATGAACATTTACTCGTTAAAGGTCAATACTGTGCATCTAAGTAAAGCCAAACATATATACCCTAATTTTATGATTATTAGAGTCTTGAGTTTTTGGTTTCGAATATTAATTTTGGGATCTTCTCCGTTTGTGCCCCCAGTACGTTATGCGCCCCCCAGTTACAGAGCACGTGCCATTACATAGTAAGTCATTATGTAAAAAATGTTGCACGTGCATCTGAGGGGTGCAAATAAAATGCGCCCACTAAGCTGAGGGGGCACAAACGTAGAAGATCCTAATTTTGAAAAGCCCTATTAGGGCTTTCTCCTTATAGAGCTTATGTGTCTAAAAAAATGACAGTCCAAAGCTAACCCAAAAAGCCTAGTGGTCTATTAAAGGACTGGTGGTCGATCTCTCTATCTAATCTTTTTTGTTGTTTCAATTCATGGAAGGCCCCAAGCGTCTATCGCGGTTATTTTCCGGCAATCTGCCGGCTATGTTTTAACTTTCTAAATGGTTTGGGTTGGAGGCATTTTTTTAATTCATACACCAATTAATAAACGGGTTCGGAACATTATGTGCAAACGCACATTACCGAGCCTCCTTGTTTGAGAGTGATTACAGCAAGTACTTCACTCGTCGTAACTTGAATATTTGTTTAACTAATTTTTATTCAACTGCGGGTATTACTTTGTATTATTCACAAACAGTTCTCTACGTTTTATGCGTATTTGAAGATATGCAGCCACAGATAGAGGAAGAATGGTTGATCTCGGTGTTATTCCATTTTTTGGCACAAAAACACTATAATTTTTTTTTTAGATTACATTAGAATTAAGGCCTTCAGTTCTGTAATTTCAATTGTCGACTGATTGTGTACATACCTATTAGCGATGTAAATGAAGTATGTAGCTTTATACTTGCGAGATGAAAATGGTCGAGTTGACATCTAAAAGTCTCGAATCATTTTATTTGTTTTCTGAGTTGAAAGCTCTCAATATATTAACAATTTTCCTGTTTCCAGTCAACATTCTGAGTCTTAGCGGTCTATTCAATTGCGTTGTTAAAAGCGACTTGTGAACAACTATGTGCTTTTGAAGCAGGCATGTGAATTAGATCTACAGAGACCTGCAGTTACATTTCTCGTCTTAATTGAATTGGTTTTAGGTATCGCGAAGCAAATTACAAATACTTATTCAATTGTCGGTATCGCGAAGCAAATTACATATACTTATTCAATTGTCGGTATCGCGAAGCAAATTACATATACTTATTCAATTGTCGGTTCCTAAAATAAATATGAGACTATTGTTCATAACAATGGTTCTCTACCTGCTTTCGTTTCTAATACAGGATTAAATTGTCCCTTTCTATCCAACTGTTGGGTTGTTGCTGAGGAATTAGCAACACCTGTTTAGATAAGCAGATTGAACACTGCTTAAAAATTCTTCCACTCTAATTGAAAATAAAACACTTCATTGTTTCATTTCGCCTTTGATTTTTATTGCAAAAATGCTGTGAGATTAATATCAAATTGGACTAATGAAATTTATATGAGTGTGGAGGAATTTGAAAGATTTTTCCCTATTGAACCATTTTTGGTTTACTGATCAAAATGGAGTTGCCGAGTTGAGCAATTTTTTCCTTAGTTTGACTTTTATTTTATCACCATCAAAATGTTCAAACGGCTCTCAAGCTTTGCTTCATCTCATGGACCGCCAAACACGTCCGGAACGGACTCAAAAAAGGGAACGAAAACTCCAAACTCACCTGCGAAGACCCCAAAGTCACCTTCGAAGTCGTTGAAAGAATCCAAATCAAAGCAATCAACTGCTGTGTCAAAATCTCAACCCGTGTCTCCTACAAAGAAACCCGAAGATACAACAAAGGCATTTGTTTCCTACCCCACATCCGCTCCCGTGTGAACGAAAAATTTCCGTTTCATAGAACCGTTATGCACAATTAAATGAGCTGATTTTGGTTTTGTACAAACAAATGAGTTTGTTTCTTCGGGTCTTTGCCATTATATCACCCCCCCCCCCCCGCCGTTCGTTGTAGTGGTCATATAACGTATATCCCCTCACACAATTACCGTAATTATGTATAATGTCCCTAGGCTTTATTGGGAAAGACCCGCTCCTTTTTGTTTTTGAGCTGCTATTAATCAATGTAGGCTAATTAACAGCAGGACCTTACAAAGAAACTATCGAATTTTTAGGTTATGAAATTATCAATTATTGATTTTCACGATCACAGCCTACCTGCGGAGAAAAGGAAACAAATCCAAACACAGGATGACAAAAATCAAACTACTGCTACCTCTGCAAAAACGCAAAGTGTGCGCTCGAAAAGCGCAAATCCGAAAACGTTGACTCGCAGGTCAAAAACGACAGAATTGCCGCAAATTCTGGTGACGAAACCGCCTGAAGATTTGATAGCACAATCGAGCACTGATTTGAGTGCGTCTCTGCCTGCTCAAATCTACTCAAATAATGACCAAGGACAACCTCCCCAGGTAATGCGAGAATTCGAAACTTACAGGATTTGGTAAAAATTTTCCTTTTGGAGTTGCCTTTTCCTTTTCGAAGATAATACCTCAAGGCTCGGAATTCTGCGGTTCAAAATCTAGATTTTTTTCATTAACATAAAAGTTGTTTTTATTAATAGCCGCGAAGCATCATGGTTTTAATTCATCTCATCGATTGACTTTTTCAATGAATTCAGTGACTTCTACTGCTTTGCAGTTGAATTTTGTGTACTTGACGTCATTTCTGCTTTTAGGTGTGTTGTATAGACCGTATGTGTCTTAAAATTAACAGTCAGATGACCCATAAAGTCTAGAGGTCTATTAAACGACTGGTGGTCTTATTTTTTTTTAGTTCATTTCAATTCATGGAAAGAATGAACTAAAAAAAGGAATAGCCACAAGTGTCTATCGCGGCTATTTTCCGGCAATCGGCCGGCTGAGATATTGTGAATTTGTTCATTTTGGAAAAAGTTGGGAGCTTGATCATTTTTGGACATCATCAAACTTTCAATCTTTTCCGTTTTGTGCCCCCCCCCCCCCCCCCCAGCTTAGTGAGTGTATATTATTTGCACCCCTCGACACACGTGCAACCTTTTTACATAATGATTTACTATGTAATGACACGTGCTGTAACTGTGGGTTGCATAACGTAGTGGGGAGAGGACAAACGGAAAATATACCAAACTTTTTATGGGAACCAAGGTGAGATTAGGTTCTTCTTAAAACTTTCACATCGGACTTGTAGGATCTTGTTTCAACGTAACAGAAAATTTGACAGAATCTTGCAAGTTTTGAGTTCTCGAATTACTAGGATCCTCAACCACCGAGAGACCCGAAGGATGTGGAAAAAATGCGCAAACAAATTGAAAATCTGAGACGTGAAAACTCTGCGTTTCAAGTTAGACTTCAACAGATTATCACACAGTTGAGAGATCTACAACGTGAAAAAGAAGAACATTTGATGGTTATCAGAGAGCGGGAGACACTAACACGTGATTTGACGGCTAGGGTTAAAAGTTTGGAGAGTGAGAAAGCGGAGTATTTGAAGACTATTCAGTCCCTGCATGATCAGATTAACAACGCGTCCAAAGTCCAGGAAGTCCAGCCTCTGTCTGTAAAGAAGAAAGGACAAACAGGCAAAGCTAAAGATTCCACCCCTAACAGCTTTTTGATATCTTGTCAAGCATTGAAAGTCACGATACCTATCATTAAAGGGGGCATTTTGTTGGTAGTGTTCTGAAAGGGAGATAAAAATAATTCAACTCAGTTAAGTTTTGATTATCTATGAAATATCGATCATAATGAGAGTTTTTATTGCCAATTTGTGAAGCCTTTTTCAGCATATTGCCTTAAATCAAATAAAAATGAATTAGAATGGTTTCTCTTATACCAATGGCAACTCAAGTTGATCCCAGTTTGCAGTACGTACGCTAATAGCTTTGCTTGTTTTTTTTTGTCCTGTAAGGCCAATCTGACAAGAACGTTGAAGTGCTGAAACGAGAGATAGCAGAACTGAAAGAAGCTCTGGCCAAGTCCTCGGCTACTCTGGCATCGTACCAACTAGCGAGGGGATCATCTCCAGTGGTTGCTAGTAGCAATGAGTTCATATCCAAGTTTGTGAAGAAGACACCAGAATGGATTGCTGATGTTTCATATCTGTCTCCGCTTGTACAAGCGTACGAGGTCTGCTCATTGTCGAAAAGAAATAGTCTTCATTGAAATTGGGCATTCGAAGCATTTTCAACATGCTTTTTAGAGAGAGAACTTGAGGTGTGAAGTTTATCGACTATTTCGTAAGGGCTCGAAGTCTATTGGGGTCGTATGTTCACAATTTTTTAGTTATCGACCAAGTAAACGTTTTGGATCCTGAACTAATATATCGCGATCATCGATTAATCTTTAAAGCATTCAAAATACTCAAGAAGTGTGGATAGCTAGCCAATAGCAGATGCTTTAAAATATTTGATATTATAGGTATGCTTTCTTTGAAAAATTATTGCCTCTGACTGATGTATCAGCCAGTAATGCCCCAATTTGACTCAATAAAAGTGAACGCAGTTTTGAAAAACCAGTTATTAAAACGCACCTTAAGTTGCATGTAAAATTATATCGTGCAATGCCCAATTGTCATCTGCTGATGGTGAGATTAGGAGCGATTGACAGAGAAGGAGACGACGATAGAGAAGTACGAGGCCGACTTCCTTAGACTGAAGGAGAAGGTGGAGGAGTTAGTTAAAGAGAACCAAGTGCTGCATATTGAGAACCACAGCACTGTCAAACAGATGGAGTGGAAACAGCTACAGGAACAGGTCTCAACTTACAAACAGCTGTTTCTGCTGCTCATGACGTTTTTACCTTAGTGATGGGTTGATTTAAAAATCTATTTTGCAAGACTTTTGCAAAAAGTATTTATTCCCTGGTAAGCTTAATTCCTAGATTTTCTATTCTTCAATCCTTGGGGTCACAAGCAGTATGTTTTTCAAGAAAATACAGGTCATTTCATAATGCACAGAACAAGCTAGTATTGCTTTCATAGAATTGCAGAAGTATGCGGCAGTAAATTCTCAAAATTATCATGACTCGATTACGGTATGATTGACGGCAGATGAAAACATATGATGAACTAGGTTTCCTTTAAACTGGAATGGGATGTTTAAATCTTCAATTGAACACGATAAGTTTGGTCGTTTTCGCCCGACGTTGGATCTCTGTTTAACCAGAAGAATCTTTACATGGAAATTACTCTCAGAAGGCTTTTGACCCAAAATCTACTTTCCAACTCAAATACCGGGTTTACTAAATTTAACCTATTCCGTATGAAATGAATGTATTCGATTAAGAATCATGAATAGCAGCAGCGCCTGTTTTCTGCTAGGCAAAGTTGGTATTAGAGGAGAACCAAGTGCTGGTGAATCATGTGGAAGTAATGGAACAAAAGCAGAAGGACCAGCATCAGGCATATGTACAGGAAGTAGCCAGACTCACTAGAAAGTGCATACAGTTCGAAACTGACAAGGCTTTCATGGAGTCAGATTTCACCCATCTCCAGGTCAACTTTCAATCGCCTGAAGATTTGTATACACTCAAATTTTTTAAAAGAAAACGAATTTATTGGGTTCTTTGAAAGAATCGTGGAAAAAAGTTGTCTAAAAATCGAAAAGTTTTCTGGGAGTTAAAAGCTAAAAAATAGAGAAATGACGCAAGAAAAAGATCAGATCCAAATTTTCTGGCCATAGTCTACAACAATGTAGCTAGTTGGCCTTTAGTGTGGATGATAGAAAAAAGTTGACCTGTTGAGATGCTTCGTTTAACGAACTGTAGGAAAAATTCCGATTGCTTGCTCTCACCAAAGTGCCTCCCGAGCCTCCGAAAGTGGACGAAGACTCTATCAAGATATCGAAACACACTGAGATTGTGGAGAAGGTGGAGCAGGAACTGAAAGAGTTGAGACATCAGAGCAAAGAGGATATTACCAATTTGGTCAAACGCATACAAGGAACTCATTAATTGCGTTTCCCAATCCTACAGGAGCCTCTTAAATCAATTAATTGTGTCTTTAACAGCCCTTAAAGATTTTTAATTGCTGTCGAACGAAGTTTGAAGCTATTATTGTGAACGTGGGTGTATTTTTATGCAAAATTTTTGCATGACCGTCTTGTTCTAGAACATTCTTTCGATTTCACTTATGGAGTGAATTTTGCATGCTTGATTTTTCGGTTTCTGATTGATTTCAATCGCGCGCATGCAGAATTTAAGTCGATTGTGAGATTCATTGTGAGATCTGAATACGACTAAGTGCCTCTTGTCTATCGTATCCTGTCTTTTCTCTTTATCAAGATCTATTTGCTTCGTTTCACATGTTTAGTTTCTCTATATAAACCAATTCAAGCAAAGCATTTTACATCCGGTTACAATCGACTTCTCATTCTCTTACAATTTTGAGCTATAAAGTCGTAACAATCATTCTTTCAAGTGCGGTAAAATCAGCGAAGTTAAAGCGAGGGATTAACACGATCCACTATATAGTAACATTAAATGGTTGTGGATATATCATTGCTAAAGTTTCATCGGTTCTATTTTGTCGACTGCATATTATTGGACTGTATAGGGAATGGTAGTTAATATGCATCTTTAAGATGCACTTGAGTACTGGCATTAGTTCAGAATTTCTTCGAAACTATTGTGATAAAATCTACAAGGGAGGTTTTAAGGAAAGATATCCGCCATTTTTTTTATCTGAGAGTTTCAATGGTTTCGGGAAACGTGACTGCTGCGGATATGTGAAGACCTAGAATACGAGAGACAGTATCTAGTGATGCAGCATTCGGAGTCCAACTCGAAGATGGTGGTGATGCAGTACGAAGTTGAGAACGTGTTGAACAAACAGAAGAACTGGCAGAAGAGCTCCAAAGTGCTTGAAAGTCAGTTGACGGGATCCCAGGGCAAGATCAACGACTTGGCAAAACAGGTCACGTGACAGCATATCAGATATTCAACGCCGTGCTTCTCTATTTGGAATACCGTAAAAAGGTGTTTATGTAGAGTTTGCTGTAAAATTTTTTGAGGGCGAGAATTAGTTTCTGATGGCATCTTTACTATGAAAGGTATTAGGTACGAAGCTTCGTAAAAAGGAAGTTAAAATGTAAAATCACGAGAGCATGCTTTTGTTTACAAGTTCTGATTGCTTAACTCAGCAAATGATAAACCTTCTAACCGTTTAATGGATCGAGTTTTCTATGTTTTGTTTGTCGATGTATATAAAAAAGGTCCGTCTTATGTAAGGTTTTCTGAAATACGGCGTAGAATAATTGAAGCTGGAGGATGCTGTAACTCTTGGTGAACAACTAGCTCATGATCGATCTAGCCTTATGAGTCTATCAGTTGAGAAAGACAAGGAAATTGTAAACCTCAAACTGAAATTGGAGAAGTATGAACTAATCGTGAAACAGTTCTCGCAACGTGTGAAGAAACTGAAACACGTTATCAGAAAACTGAATGATGATGATCGTTATGTAGCCTACTCGGAAGCACCACATAGGCAAAGGTTGCGGAAGAAGATAGCTCAATCGATTAGTAAGTCGGAGTCGAAGACAAAGTTAATCGAGGCAAAAGACGATAAGGAATCTGAGAACGAAGGCGACGATAATGACGTTGATGAGGTTTATAATAGTGATTTTGATGAATTAAATTATAATGTGAATTCTGAATTACTAAATTAAAAAATTAGCATTGAGCTTTTTATCCCTGATAAGGAGGCTGAACATAAAGGAAATCTTGGCAGAATGCACTGAATAAAAATCTGATTGTGCTGTAGAGTCTACAGAGGGTTAAATTTACGAATATCATGATCTTACACGACAGTTTCATTCTTCAAATTCTATCGCTTTCAAACGAATTTGTAGCAATTGGTAATTGTTTTAAATTGCTCTCAAACGACGTGTATTGCAATTATATTAGTCATGTGGTCTTTTTAATGGGATTTTCCGTCTGACTCTTATGAATAACCCAAAAACTGGATAAGTTCTTATAGCCTTGCGGCCTACTAGATTCAAAGTATGCCACTGACCGAAACTGTTTTGGAGACAAAAATCATGGTTTGAAGGGCGGATCTTGAGGTTTGACCACCACCCCACATTATGGCGCCCCAACTTCACTCCCCCCCCCCCACTCTCCCCCTTCTCTACATCAGCCCCTCCCCCACTTCCTCCAACCCCCCACGCCTGCACAATCAAAGCGAGCCTCCCTAAACCGTTGCTAGCTACTGAAGAAGCAAAACGCCCGCCAGTCGTTTAAGAGCAGACCGCCCGAAGTTACTCGGTTATGTTAATCCTGCCGCTGTGTTTGATGCAATTTTCTCCTCGCAGATTTAAGTTGCGGTTGAGATGAAAAATTTGATTATTGTCCGTCGACATTAATTGGCTGAACATACCTGTTAGTGTTTTTGTAGTCTGCAACTGTACGCTTACGGAGGACTGGCTTAAATTTATGCAGTAAAGGTAGTTGCCCACCCCGAGCCTCTCAGCCCTCCCCCGCTCATTGCGGCTAACCGTGATAAACTGTGTAAAACATGATGTATGTAAAACCCGGAGGGCATGAGAGCTTTACGGCACACTAGTCTATAAGTACCTTAGTATGCGATTCACCGAAGCAGATTGAGAGACATAAATTCATGTTATGAAGGGTGGTTCTTAGAGGTCGAGCCCTCTCCCTTTTAGCGCCCTCCCCACTTCCTTCCGACTATACTATCCGCACTCCACATCAATCCACGCGTAACCCCTGAGACTCCCCCACTTGAGCTCACCACACCCAAACGTTTGAGAGCAATTTGCCCGACCTTAGTCGGTTACGGTTATGTGTACAAATTTTGCTATGACAAAGCTTTAAGTGAACATCTTCAACATGCCGTTACTTCATTGTTCACTAAATTTAGCCTCACATTAAATTTTTAATAGCCGCCGTCAGCCTCTCAACGGCTATTATTTAGGTTGTCTCCTCTTTTTTAATTCGTTTTACCTTTTGATCACGTTTTTCGTCATACTTAAGTCACGATTTAAACGTTGACTTCTTACTTACCTCAATCACTGTTTCAACTGAATGGATTTTAAATTCTTTTACGTTTTGAAGTACGCAATGTGGAGAATGCGGTCAATGTCAAAAGATCAAAATCAAAAGAGACGGGATAAATCGATAAAACCCGGTCATTAAGTCATAGTGCATTAGGTTATCAAAGTTCATTAGAGTGTTTGATAGCTGAGTGTTTGGTATTAAGCTTATTGACGTTCAGTTTAGGAGCCGAATTACGTATAGTTTTAGAATCTAACTGAAACTGCACGATGAAACTGCACCGAAAAAAAAACAGAAAAAAAGTCGGTCAATTTGTCTGATTTTTTTCTGATTCAATCCCGGTGTGCATCAAGTGCGTCAACGGCGGCTTTTTTTCCAGCAATCTGCTGGCTATGTTTTTATTTAAATGAGCCATTTCAAGCAGTTGCTACATGCTGCAAAGTTGACACATCATTTTTTGCATGACATTTTTTCAATCTTTACATGTATTCAATCGATTTTCATTGGCAGTAGCGTTCTTAGTTTTTTGTTCTTTTGAATATTAATCTACGAGACGTTTCAGTTCTTTGAGCCTCTTAGAGTTATCTTTTTCTTGAATTTTTATTTTGGTTTTCCGGTTTATGATGGACTAACTTTTCATGTAAACTTTTGCTGGCATCAAAAATGGATGTTTTGAATTTCGATTGTTTTTTAAATAGGTTTATTAAAGTCGGTTTTTTTAGAAATGGTGAATTCCCTTGAGTGAATTTTTAATTGCTCTCAAATGAAGTTTGTAGTAATTATGTTAATCCTGTGGTCTTTTTATGCGATTTTTTGCTCGCGGTTTTTAAATAGGTTAAAATCGGTTTTTTTAGAAATGCTGAATTCCCTTGAGTGAGTTAATTGCTCTCGAACGAAGTTTGTAGCAATTATATTAGTCCTGTCGGTCTTTTTTCGCTTGACCAATCTTTCGTCTTGCCCATGTGACTTTCGTCCTCAAAATGGGATAAACAGGTAGCGCTTAGCGATCATTAAGTGCTCTTAGAGCCTTTCAGCTCACTAGTCTTCAACTTATACTTATGATGCGAAGGACGGTTCTTTGAGATTGACTCCCCCCTCCCTCCCACGGGTGTTTCCCCCCCCCCCCGCCCCTCCCTCCCTCCCACGGTTGTTCCCCCCCCCCACTGTTGCCACCCCATCAGCCCCCGGTGCACCCCCCCCCCCGGCTGCTCTCACTTACGCCCCTTCAATTAAGCTAAAGCTAGCCTGACAACCGTGCCCAGCTACTGACGAAGCCAAACGCTCGCTGGTCATTTGAGAGCAATTCGCCCGACGTTAGTCGGTTATGTTTTCATTTTTGCTGTTATTTTTTTTGGCCTACCCCACAAACTTTTCCCCGAGTGGTCTTGAATAGCTGGTCGCATTCCTCAAGTATCCATGTGACCCGTTTTATTGTTTTTTAATTTTTGCGAAATCCTCTAGCAAGAAAGAATTTATTATGTCGCTGATTTTTTAACCACATGCTTTTTTGAATTAGAAATTTATTTTGTATAAAGTTATTTCGTTCCTTCTTTCTTCGATCGGCAATTTCTTAACCTTAGACTATGAGATTAGAAATTTGATGTCTTCATTTTAGAGCCAATATCCTCACCATTTGTGGCAAGTTTTCCCATCGCAATGGACACACCGGACCTCATTGACCTACTGAGGGTGAGTAGATAGATGTCTTTTGCGCTCGGAATGCTATTTCTGATAAAGAAATTGATCTTCGCCAAAAAAGTTGTTGATCTAATCTATTGTTGCTAGACTGTTAAGTTCTTACAAATTAGAGCAGAGTAGTATTACCAAGTTATTTTTGTCATTAGTTTTTCCACCTGGAGAGAGCTCGAAATTTCATAAAAGACATTATTGCTGCTTTGTCAGCAATTTTTTAAATAACCCAGCTTAAGAAAGCCTATCATAATTGGTACTTGGCTATATGCAGTCTATGTTTAATTATTCTCCAATTAAGTTTCTAGCAATTATTTTAGTCCTGTTTTCTTTCTATGCGCTAAAAAATTAGCAAAATTTAATTCGGAAAATAAGATTTGATATCTAATTTAAAAGATGATTGATATTTGTATGTGTTTTAGAGTGAATGGACAGAACTGTTCAAAACGATGAAGCGCAATGATAAGGTGAGATACTCTTTCAGTTCTTGGGTTTTTTAACCAGATTGTGTGAAAAAAACCTCGTATTTTGTTCTGATGATAGTTTGAGCGATCTAATAAGAGTCAGTACTAGTCGTTACAGTTATTAATAGCCGCACAGCGATAGCTGGGGCTATTATTGGCCTTCTCTTGGTTTTTTTACGACTCGAAGAGGAGTATTGGTTTTCTCTCGATCTTTTTACGACTCGAAGAGCAGTATTGGAGAAGTCCTTTTTTTAATCAATTTTATTGGAGTGATTTTTGAAGCGGGAAATGAAACGCGTGAAAATATTGGAAATGCGTGGAAATGAAACGCGGAGCGGAAAGAGAGTGGTTTTTGTTCATACCGCTGTTTTTGAGAGAGCGAGAAATTGATGTGTGAAAAAATTTTCTCTAAGTGAGCGAAAATTTTTTGTTCACGTGTGGCATTTTAAAGCAATTTTTTTCATTTACTTTGGTTAAGAGGTTTGGTTATGCTTTTGTTTTAATTTTAGGCTGGTTTCGATGGTGGTTTGAAGGTTTCTGGAAATTAATATGAATTTTATGATAATTCGGAGGTTTTTAATGTATTTTGCTGATTTTCGGGCTAATTTTTGCGTTTTTTTGACGATTATTTTGTTTTACTGGCTCAAATGGGCATTGAAGAAACCACTTCTAATTGAGCAATTTTATGATAACAATTGTTTACAGTTTTGTGGGTAAGAATCATTTTTTGTTGAGAAATATGACAAAAAAATAGCGAAAATTGGAACTATTTTTCTTAATTTTTTGCAGTTTTTTTTTGTTTTTAGCTAATTTTCTTTGCCTATTATGACTTGCTTACTGCGAGCATCTGGATACCCTATTGGCTGAAGGGAATTGTTCTTTGCATTTATGTGTTTTTGAAATATTAAAAATTTTAGTAACTTTTTCCAGTTTTTCAGTGAAATTTGTTTTTAAGAGCTTTTTTTCATAATTTTAGCCTAAAGTTTTTTTCAAAATTCACTTAAGTGGTTTTGTAAGTACTAGTTGTTTTGATGAATTTATTTTGGCAGAGATAGTTTTTTCGGGATCTCAATTTATAACAAAATTTGATCAGATTTATCATATTTTAAACAGATTTGATTTTATTGTTTTTACTTTTTTGTTTCATGACTTTGTTTCAAGAAAATCATAAAAAAGTGAAGGCACGTTTTGTTTGATGAGTAATTGTATGGCGTTTAAATGGATTTTCACTTCGAGTCGTTTCCGGAACTCTTCCGGCTATGTTTTTTTACAGGAAGTAGATTTGTTCACGCGGCATTTTGACCTAAAAGCAAAAATGAGAAAAGCTGCCTTGGTGAACAGATTTTTGCTAAACGAGAGAAGTTTTTGATCATGCGCTGCGTTTAGTGAATGACTTTTTGACTTTGAAAAGTAGTTTTTGACTGAATTACACATATAGATGACCATTTTTAGCCGTTTTTTCGTCTAAGTGGCCAAATTTTTTTGCTTTTAATTTGGTTTCTTGTGGAAATAATTTTTATTCGATACTATAATGAAATGTCAAACTCGGAAAATGATACCACAGTGTTTTGCAGAGTGTGAAAATGCGTTTCAAATGACAATTGGCCCAGATTTCTTTATTTTTTTGGTTAATTTTTGGCTTTTTTCTATTAATTTTTTCATTTTTTGGGCTCAACAGTCTTTTTTGTCAGAAATCAGTTAATATGGCAACTTCTATTGGATAATTCATATACTCAGCGCCCCTTTCTACCTCGATGTAATTTTGTTTTATAAAACTGTACATATGCTAATCCGATTTTGGTAGTTTTTTCCGATTTTTGTCAGTTTTTTTGTTTGTATTTTGGTTGTAATTGTTAGAAATAGTATTTTGTTCAACGTGAGGGACTAATTTCATTTCAGTAAAAATTTAATCATTTTCTGGCGTTAAGTTTTTGAAAACCAGTTAAATATTTTTCATAAATGGAGTTTTAAAAGTTTTTTGGCCATTTTTGGGCAAAATATTTCAATGTTTCGTATTTCTGAATTCTGCTTTTTCCCATGTTTTTGTTCTCCTCAGGAGGATAGATCTTTGTATCGGATGTCTAGTTATCTTTTCTATGTCTTGAATGCCGAACAATGAAATGTATTTGTTTTTCTTGATTTTTTTAAATTGATTTTTAACTTTCAAAAATCAAGAGTGTGTTTTTGTTACGGTGTTCCTTACATTGTGCCCGTATTCTTCATATTCTAGTTAGTATCATTCTAGCGTTGTCCTGGCACCTGCATTTGTTTTCGGTATATTGATTTTTTCAATTGTTAAAATTGAGTGATTTCAGCTTTTTCTTAGATTTTCATCATTTCTTTGGTTTGCAATTTTTTTTTCATAAGGTAGTACTGAGTGTTTGATAGCAAGCCTTTTCCAAAATTTCCACTTATGACTATTTATTTCAACTTTCTTCCGGCCTTGGTATTAATTTAAACGATTTTTTGCCTTTGAATATTCTTCTGCTGCTTATGTCTTTTCGATGATCAATTTTATTTTTGAATTAGTTTGAAATATTGTCCAGCATATGTACAACAAGGAGCAAGTGTGTGTTGTATTTTGTCTTAATTGTAGTGATTACAAGTGTAATTATAGGTGTTTTCTGTTTTTAAATTTGAATTATATAAATGATTTAAGGACTTAACTTAGTTTCTAAGATTATTATCTGCCGTTTGCTTTCGCGATCTTCTTCAGATTAGAATCATGAATTATTTGAGGGCAATTGATAACCTTGTCAGCTTTTTCAGACTATCAGTTTTATGACGACCTTAATTATTTCGGATTCTTTAACGTTACCAAACGTTTTCAGTAATATAAAATTTTGCTGCATTTTGTTTCTCTTGGTGACAATGGTTCAAGTTTCACCAATTTTTAGAGCAGACCTGGAGAGGCAGTGAGTTAATGGTTTAATACAAAGGGTAGTGGCTTCCGCTGCAATTACGGTTAGTGAAGTTTTGACGCTTCGAGTCGCTTCCGGAATTCTTCCGGCTAGGTTTTTTTATTTCGTCGTCATGATTTTTGTTACGACAATATGACGTCACAGCCACTTTTTGTTCATTCGTTCATGCAATTTCAACTGAATTGCATGTGTGACGTCATTTTTCGCTCTTAAAGGAGCGAGTTTTTTTCATGCGCGTGATTAAATTTTTGGTCATACTTGACTTACCTCACTCTCAAAAATGACTTCCTCAATTTGAAATTGACTTTTATTTACTTTAATTCAAAGAGATAAGGTCAAATGGGTGTGTGTCACTCTAATTGAAGGTTATTTGAGATCAGCTAATAGAGGCAGCAATATCTTATACAGATTTTTAATCAAAATATAACAGATCAGCCTTCAATGAAAAGATGAATTTTTTGGTCTGGCTTTTTTACTGTTTTTTTTTTCACTGCCGATCTACGAATCTATTGCGGCTATTTTCTGGCAATCTGCCAGCTATGTTAATTTACTATCGCAAAAGTGAAAAAAAAACGTTCATAATTGATGTTCATCTTGTTCCGGGAAAGGCAGCAGTTACTAATTAAATATTTAATGCTGTACTTGAGATTGAATCTATGTAACAGTTCATTTTTGTTTAGAAAGACCCAGTGATACTTCGCAATAGCTTCAAAACCCTCTTCCTCCAAACAGTTTACCCTATCATGTACTCCTACGCCTTGCCAAAATTCGCTCTGAATGATCAAGAGGCCTTAAGTGTTAGTAGAAATGACATTATGTGGAAGAAACAAGCGTTGTCATTTGTATATCTGCAAATTGTGTGGACTTTCTCGCGAACCTATGCTTTTGCATTTGAAAAAAAAACAAGAATTAACAATTCTCGATGAAAAAGCAATACAAATAGACTAAATTAAAATCTTTTTCGGCAATGTTGAAGCTTCTTTATTGTAGATATGAAGCAAAATGTTCCCTCCTTTCTTGATTTATGCTGAGTCACTTTTTATACAATTATCAAGATCCATCTTTGAGATGAAAATTTTTCCTATATGTAATGATATTTTGAAAGTACAGTTTTTAAAGCTAGAAAGTTACAAATCGAAGCCGTGCATTTAAAAACTATTAACTTTGTTTGCTGAGACAATTTCTAAATTGACACCGGAACAGGTGAAAATATTTCGGCTTCAATATGCGCTTATAAGTGTTCAAAGTTCCTTTTAAAATGTTAATTATCATGAATCGGTCAAAATTCGAGAACTTAATTGAACTAACTATAGCAAATCATTTTTTGATATTGAATGACCACAACTTGTTTCCTCAATGGCTACGAGCATATTTTTCGACAGAAATGAGGCATTTTATAGAGAGATAGGTTTAATTGCATGGAACGTCAAATTCACAATTTTATAAGAGTCTTTTTTCTGAATGTTTTGAATCAGAACTTCTCGATCTGAAATAATCTTGATTAAAAATGTTTTTGATACTATTATAGCCGCTAAAGTAGTTTAAATTGGTAATATTTGTTTTCAAAACGTCAAAATTTTTTTAATTGTATCATTCTAAAAATTGTTTTCTTGGAGCTTGATGAACCCCATAAACATTATTAATTGCTGTCAAAAGAATTTTGTAGCAGTTATATCAGTCCCGTGGGGTTTTTTAATGCCATTTTTTGCTTGACCAATTTTTCTGGCTCTTTCGTCCTCAAAGATAACCCTCCTAAACTAGTAACCCCCGAATAGCATCAAGTTTTCTTAGAGCCTTACTACAATCAACGTATCCGATTCACCGATACTGTTTTGGAGACGTAAATTCATGTTGTGAAAGGTAGTTCTTAACAATTTGAACCCACCCCCACCCAGTACACACGTAACACCGCACACTCGACAGCCGTATGAGAGCAATTTGCTCGAAGTTGGTTATTTAAAAGATTTATAGCAACAGTTGTATCCACGTCTCTTTTATGCAAATTTTCTGCTTGACTATTGGACGGCAGGATTTTTTCCTTGTCCTTGAATTTTCGAGTTTTTTAAACGTAATTTGCTATTATTCAATTTTCTTCTCAGTAATTTTTGTCGTGAAGATTTCTGATGCGACCATCTGACGTAACAATCATTTCATCTGTTTTTTATTCATTCGTTCATGCAATTTCAACTGAATTGCGTGCGTGACGTCAATTGTCGCTCTTAGTGGAGGTTGTTTTGTTCATTCGTTTGATTAAGTTTTTGGTGACACATGACTTACTTCAATCTCAAAACCGACTTCCTCTCTATGAAATTGACTTTTCTTCATTTTAATTCAAAAAGATAAAGTCAAGTGAGGCGTGTCGCTGTGATTGATGTTTATTTGAGAGCAGCTAATAGAAGCAGAAAATAAGTTAAAAAGATTCTTAACCAAAATATGTCGTCTCAGCTTTTAATAAGAGGAAGTTTTGTTTTTGGTCTGCTTCTTATGCGATCTTTTACAGACTGTAGATCTACGAAGCTATTGCGGCTATTTTTGGCAAATTGCCAGGTATGTTTTTAATTGAGGCTAAATTATTGTAAGTAATGTACAATAAGTAACCGTCGACAGGGGTACAAGCATCAATCTAATCCCCGTAGAAACCTGCACTGTTTCCTAAGGAGGGTAATCCTCATAAACGAAAGCGTTGATCCAAAATTTAAAGTTGTATAAATTGTTTCAGGAGAGGTGGAGGTTGATCAAGGAGTTGATAACAGAAACTAAGAAGTCGGCCTTGTCTCTATTGACTTCTTCCAACATACAGTACAAGCCGTTCCTCATACAAGAGACAGCATGTGACGTCATCAACACATTCGCTGCACTCGAGGCTCATGCCTCATAGACCTTTCTTACGAAAATTAATTCTCAACAGAACCGGGATGCGTAAAATAATTAGAAGTTGTGTATGCCCATGCATGGTTCTCGGAACCCTAACCACCTCAGAAAACAAGCAAAGTTTGTCAAACTGGTATCTGTACTACTTGCAGATTTCTCTTGAAATTTATCTATCGATTCTGAAACTTGGAAATCTTAATTAGATAACTGTTTATAGACGTCATTGTATAAATTGTAAATATGTAATTTTTGTTGTACATTTTGTTCCATAACTGAGCTTAATTGATTGTCAGAAAAATTGATTGGTGTAGACGTAATGAGAAACGATGCCATTCTTTGCGTGGATACTTCTCTTTAGAATCGCTCTCAAAAAAGAACGCGGCAAATTTTTGTTGATAATTTGGTATTTTATAATCGGTGTATGTGATCCTCTTGTCAAAGAAAATAATGAGAACGCGTTGTACTGAACTTTGAACATTATTCACCCGTAGAAGCTTTGTGCCAATACGGCAATAAAAATTTCGAAAGATTTAATGTTTCTGTGGTCTATTAACATAAAAGATCTATTTTCTTTTTGTTTTTTTTTAATTGGCACAGATTTTGTCACCCAATGCGAGGGCACGGCCTGTTAAAATTGTTATTTTTGTCTTGCCCAATAAGCGCCGAGTGCGATAACAATTGGGCAACTATAACATATTCCTCTGGGAAATTGGGAAAAAAGAAAACTGAAAGAGTAAGAACAGCGAAGATCTTTTTTTTGCTAATTAAGGAAATCGAGTTAAGATCTCTATAAAATTAAACCGTGGCAGGGCAAATTTTAACCATGACTAAAAGGCGCCACTTTTAGCATGTTTTCTTGCTCCTGACCATCAAATAGGACTTGACTTGCATTACTTCATAATTTTAGAAAGAATACTTTTTAGAGAATTAGTTTTGTTGCTGTAATAAGATTTATGTACAAACAACGTGGACAAAGTTTTAATTTTTGAAAAGATTTTTGAGCTCAATTTTTCACCACGTTTTGGTTTCAGATTTGTTTGTGTGTTGGAGTTTGAGGTCTGCTAAGTGTTTCAAATATTGCTAAATCTTACAAAGCGATGCCCGAACCGGTCAAGGTCAATGGCGCAACAGAGTGTGGACCTCCGGCTGCTAAGCTCCAGGCAGTATCTCTTTCGGACATGACCAGCGAAGACTACTTCGAAGATTCCTACGCACATTTCGGAGTACACGAGGAACTACTCAAAGATGAAGTTCGAGCTCTGACGTATAAAAACGCGATTTTGTACAACACCCATTTGTTCAAAGACAAGGTGGTTTTAGACGTTGGCTGTGGTCTGGGGTTGCTGTCACTGTTTGCAGCAAAAGCTGGCGCTAAGCATGTATACGGTGTTGATATGTCCAATATCTTAGATCATGCATCGCATATTGTCAAAGACAACAATCTGCAAGATAAAATTACCCTCATCAAAGGGAAAATTGAGGACGTTTCATTGCCTGTTGACAAGGTGGATATAATTCTCTCCGAGTGGATGGGATTTTGTCTATTTTACGATTCAACTCTGAAAGCCGTCTTATATGCCAGAGACAAATATTTGAAGCCAGGTGGTCTTATGTTCCCAGACCGGGCGTCGCTTTATCTTACCGCAATAGAGGACAAATCGTACAAAGACCAGAAAATACATTGGTGGTCCTCGGTGTATGGCTTTAACATGACTAGCATCCGAGATACTGCATTGCAGGAACCTCTTGTTGACGTTGTGGAACCGCAACAGGTTGTTACCAGTCCGTGTCTGTTGAGAGAGGTTGACCTCTATACTGCTGTCATGAAAGACCACATGGACTTCACAGTTCCATTCAATCTTATGATGAAGCAAAACGATAACGTACATGCCTTTGTAGCATTCTTCAACGTTGAGTTCACTAAATGTCATAAAAGGACTGGCTTCACCACTAGTCCGGAGGCAAACTATACTCACTGGAAGCAAACTGTGTTCTACTTAACCGATTTCTTGACCGCTAAGAAAGGCGAAGAGGTCTGCGGAGTGTTTGGGATCAAACAGAATCCAGAGAACCCCAAAGAAGTTGACTTCCAGCTGGATCTAGACTTTACTGGAGAAATATCCACTCTGAAAGAGTCTCTCACATTCAAAATGCGCTAGACTGGAGTCAAGTTGTTTTCATGTTGTGTTGATAAATTGATTCATCTCTCCTGATTTCTATGATGATGCAAGCAATATGGTTAGAAGTTTAATTTATGTCGACTTTCTTTGCTTCGTCTGTTTTCACTTAGGCGCCAACGTAGTAAGTTGCTAATGTTGTGCAATAAATTACATAAAGATCTTCAGTTGACATCAATTTCGAATAAAAACATCAATATCAGAAGAATATATCAGTTAAGAACCAGCAACAGACATTTATTCTTCTTGACATTGAAAAACGTTCATACAAAATTCATATAAACGTTCAAACGTTCATACATTTTTCATTTTCTGTTTTTCAGGTTAAAATGAGAGGTACAATATCCTTGATCTTTATTTTTTCTCAAATATGAATTCTGCAATTTCTAATTTGTCAAACGAACTGCAAAGCAGACTCTTTGCGGTGATCGGGGGACCGCATAAACTCCAATATTACGTCAGTTTTAACAACTCCTTTCTCTTTTCTCAACTTCGCCAAGAATTGGCTCAACCTTTCATAAGAGTCGAATTAAACAGCAGCAGTTATTCTATCAATCTAGTCGATGAAAAGGGACAAGTTGTGAACAGTTTTGAATGTTCGTACGATGATCTGGAATTCCTGGAGTGTCTTGTCGCTGGTGAGATTCCATCATGCGTTTTGGACTTGTTGTTAAACTCAGCAGCTCCAAAACTCCTATGGAATGGAATAATATTTGCAGAGCTTTCGGCTGAAGGAACAGAAGAAAAATTCACGACTGTTCTAAAATTTACTCACGAGGTTTTAATGGTTTATCTCAAGAGTTTGAAAACGGCGGAGACCAAATGTGCGTCTAAATTTGTTCTGGATTCAAGCGACGTTGATGTCCAATTTGAAAAGGAGCTTCTAGTCAGCCTCAACCCAGAATTGGACCTTGACGTCAAAAAAGACCCCATATCAGCGAAGCAAGTCGATGAAGTTAAAAGTAGTTCAGTTGTTAGAGTTCGTCCAGATTGGCGAAAACTGTTAGCATCGCGTGTAAAAACAAAACAACTTCATTCTATTAATCAACTTAGAGTTTTTAAACCTTCTCGATCGGCACTGTTTCTGAGAAACCATCCGCGATCAAGACCTAGAAAATCTTTTAAAGATTTGCCAATGGTTAAACCTGTGCATTCTGCGGACATCCTTGAAAAGAAGAAAGGTCAATATGACTCGTTTTACAAAGCGAAGAAAGCAAATCCGGAATCAGAAATTGATTATGAAAAAGTTATTGGCCAGAATTTATTGATAAACCCCACAGCGAATAGTTCATTTATTGTACCCGAAGAGAAACATACAATAGAAGCATTTGGATCCAGTCACTGTGCCGAAATTACAATTTCACGAAGAATTCCAGATAACTTTTTTGTGGGTGAATTGCGGGTTATACAACGAACGAATCAAAATCGAAGCAATATTTCAAATCCCGGAGCAGGAGCGACAAATTTACCTTTCCTTAACGAGAAATGTTGTCGTTTTGAGCTTGGCTCACGAGCTACAGTTAACAGATATCTATTTGAGTATGTTAGGATGATTTCAGAAAGAGATCGCACGCCGAAACATACGGTGACAAATTTACGCAAAAATCATGCCACGATTTAAATTTATATGTGTGAATTGAAACCAATAGAATGTGTAATTTGAAATTATTTATTTTAGTCTTTATTCAATAGCAAATTTATCTTGAAAATAAATTTTCTTCATCAAATATTTCATCTGCTAGAGAGTGCACAAAAGTTTTTGCCAAGTAGTAGCTGTTTATTAAATTGCTATTGAATGCTCTCGGTTGAAGTTTGAAAATTTTTGTCAGGTCTGCAGGTCTGGTCCATTGTTTGCCTCATCTTTTTCCCAAGCCACTTGAATCGTTTTTGACTGCCTTTTTACGTTTTGCTTCCTCATTATTGTGTGATAAAAAACCTGGGGCGTTAAGGTAAATGAGCTGGATTTGAACGTGATACTTGATGTAAGGAGAAATTTTGAGAGCTTTGATTAATCCCCACCCTATCTTGCCTCACATGCGTTTTTGCCTCACTACTCTGCTCATGTATTCCAAAAATTAAAGTAAATCATATCGGCATTACAGCAGCATAACTTGGCGCTAAGAGCAACATATTTTCGATTCCAATTTGACCCAGTTGGAGAACTCAAGGTAATCTAAAAGTACTTTCTATTAGTTTGTTTTTTCAAACAAAAATATTGCTTTTGAAAAATTAAGGCCCATATTTACACCGAAAATTGGCTGGGCGCGAATAACTTTCATGAATTTTCATAATTCTAAGACAACATAGGATGCTATTCTGACAGGATAAGTTCATTTCTCCCAAAATGCAAAACTCATTTACTCGCTCAGCAATGAAAAACTGGATACTCTGCCATATAAACTAAAAGAAACACAAGACCCAAAAAAAATCCTTCTCATCTAAAGAGTTTATTTCTGCTTCAGGTTTCAGTTGAAACTCTGTTTGTTGAAGCTTGATTGTTCATCATGTCGTGACTTGGAAATTAGTTACAATTTAGTGCCCTCGGACGAAGTTTGAAGCTATTATTGTAAACGTATTGGTCAAAATTTTGGCATAGTCGTTCCGACTGTTCGGTAGACTTTTCGGTTTTGCGTGGTCTAATTTTCTCTCTAATTCACAAATGTCAGTAGGTGAACTCAAGTATGAAAAGTGTGCCGAAATTGGTGTAATTTTTATTTTTTTCACTTTAATTTTTATTAGTGGCTATATTGTTATATAGTAACCTCTAATGACGTCATTTGAAGCCCCTTTAGTGAATTTACCCCTTCTCCCCACTCGACTGAAACAGGCTGCAATAGATTAATAGATTCGAGCTCCCACCAGTCCTTCGAGAGCAATGTTATCGACGTTAGTCGGTTATGTTTCTTGATAGTTTGTTGACTGACGCAAATTGTATTTTGTTGTGCTAGGTAATTTAATGACTTCAATTATTAATCATTGACAATTACTGTATACATTTACTCTGCCAAGTTTTGAATTGTAATGGTTTATCATTTGATTCTAGTTTGGATTTAGCTGTTCATTTGGTATTGCTCTCTAGTATCTGAGACGAACTTTCCCAAGCCTACGCCAGCAACTATCAAAACTAGCCCGTTTATTTTTGAATGTCAGTAATTTGAAATCCATAGCTGAGTGAAAGCCATTTAAAATCCATAGCTGAGTGAAAGCCATTTGAAATCCATAACCTATTACTGGTTTTTTTATCGCACCAGTTTTTACGACTTTAATTGAAGTGATATTTTTGGCCCTGTCGATTTTCTTTCAGCCTGCAAGTCTGTTATATAGCATTTGTCTAGGTGCTAGTTTTGATCACATGTAAAAGAGTGATTTTTATATTTTTGAACTATTTTCTGAATGTTTTAAATCAAATATCGTGTTTTTGTATGGTTCATTTCCAATGATCAAAAGAAATAACTTGTAGGTGCATCTGGCTACAACATTGTGGGGATTGAAAACCTTAAAACAATTTTTTCTTAGTTTTTAGAAACAAAGTTATTGGATCTTGATATTAGATCGCTTTTCCAACTGCATTTGGTCCGATCAAATCTTGACTCTTTCAAAGCTTTTGTTCAATTCTTTGGATTGCGAATAATTTCTCATTTTTTGTGCCGTTATAATGTTTATTGGCGTGAGTGTTCTTGCGGTCACTCTCTAAACAAGTTTTGCTGACTTTTAATGGAGATCCAAGCTTCACATGAAAGTTGTTTCTTGTAAGTTGGAAACAAACAAGTTAATGCACGATGTTTAAAATTTTTTTTGTGCTTTCACTGCTTATCTACGAAGTTGTCGAAGGTTTTTTCTCACAATTTCTCTTTGCCATTTTCATTCTGCCTGGCTACAATATTTTAATTGCTCTCAAACAAAGTTGTAGCAATTATATTAGTCCCGTGGTCTTTTTTATGCGATTTTTTGTGTGACCGATTGTTTGTCTGACCCATTCAACTTTTCATTCTCGAACACCGGATAAACAGTTAACGCCCAGCGGGCATTAAGTTATCTTGGAGCCTTTCAGCTCTCTAGTCTCCAAGTATGCGATTCAACAGAAACTGTTTTGGAGCCCCCATCTGAGGCTAGCATCCGTGTGCTTAAGCTGGCTACCATCATAACCAACCATGGTACTCCCCCTGTCGATTTGAATCCCCATCTCTTCTAGCCTTCACAACGCTACACCCCATTGCTTGACTCTCCCCCACACGCACCGTTCACCGCCTACTGCTAGCATCTCTAAGACCAAGCTGGCTACTACCGAAGCCAACCGCTCGCTGGTCGTTTGTGAGCAATTCACCCGACGTTAATCGTATGTTTAAAACCATTTTTGGACAGCATAGTGTTTAACATCTAGGTTGTTTTTATTATTTTTTACTTCTTTCTAGCCACCTCATTCTACCTTAATCTACTAATGAAGCACGTGAGTTGTTGAATTTCTATAGATTAATAATTGTTTTGTGCTCTTTTCGATTTTCTGATTAATTACTCTCAAACGAAGGTTGTAGCCATTATAATAGTCGTGTGGTCTTTTTATGCGATTTTCTGTCGGACACTTTCTGACTTTTCATCTTCTAAAATGGGATTTTAACTTTTAGGAGATTTTTCTAGGCTAAAAGTGGCGCATTTTTCGTCTGAGGCTAATTTCAACTATAAAATGGAATTCAGTTCAGCATTTTTTTCCTTTGACAAAAAAGTGGCATCAAAAACTATCTTCACAATTATTTTAATTTCACGAGGTGGTTATTTGTTTTTGCTTTGAAGGTACGGTCTCAATTTTTGCTGATTCATGATCAGTTTTTTTGTTTAATAATTTAGCCAAAAAATTCTTTAGATATTCAAATAATTTGTTCATGAATTCTCTTTAAAAATTGATGGCAAACCTGGAGATTTCGTCATATTGAAAGCTCGCCGATTTTTCATCTCAGTCTTGATTATCTTTCAGATACGCAATGCGGACGGTTTCCAAGTCTTATCTTAATAAGGTAAAAAAAATAATTCAAAATTTTTCTCTTAATTGGAACCAAAAACCCCATGCGGTGCTTGAAGTGACTCTCAACAGTACAACCAGAAAGTGGTTTCATGAACTTCTAAACAAACAATTGCTCAAACATTTTCTTCTTTGAGTGAAAACTCTCTTTATGTTATGTCGTGTTTCAGTATTCGCACAAGAATGATGTGGAGAAGCAGGTCAATCAGGTGCTCAGTCTCTATAACGGACTCTCCGCATCTCTCGAGAAATTCTGTAAGTTGAACACAAGTGACTGTTTTTAGACCTAATGTCCCTCCCGGTCGATAGGGTTTTAATGTAGCCCAACACTGTTTGAAAAAGCTGTTGAATTACGCAAAAAAAATTGATGTGACGGATCTATTCTGTCCCCCCCCCCCCCCAGTGTTTTTTGACCCCCAGTTACAAATTATATGTTGTTATATAGCACGTTACTATGTAAGAAAATAGCACGTGCGCCTGGGGGTCATAAAAAATTTATGTTCATTAAGCTTGGGGGGGGGGGGGGGCAAACAGAATAGATCCGATGTAACATAAATTTCCGATAAGTTGAGGTTGTTTTTGTTATCTGCACCTATTGCCATGGTCGCAAAAGGTATTTGAAGTATTCTTTTATTTATAAAGAACGGGCGCTTTCCCCATTATATCCCCGTTATAGACCCCCATGCAATTATATGTCGCCATAATTGTAAGTTTGTAGTAATTGGGAGGGACTTACGTAAGTATATTCAGAAAGAGCGCAAGAATTAAAATGCCTTAATCACACTTAACACACAACAAGGCATAGATGTTAGTACTTCCATTGTGATAATTATGCGAATGGTTTAGACTTCTCAGACGGCACAAGCAAGGACCTCATCTGTCTGAAGGGAACCATCCCAATTAAGTTCAAAGGTGCTCAGTACAATATTCCAATCAGCCTCCACCTCCCTGAATTGTTCCCGAATAACCCCCCGATTGTGTACGTCACTCCTACCAGTACTATGGCTGTCAAGCCATCCAGTGTTGTGGATACAAATGGACTGGTCAGAGTGCCTTACCTCACTGCATGGAGAGGCAGGACACACAGTTTGCCTCAGTTGATCCAGATTCTCGTCCAAGAGTTTGGAAACAGTCCACCCGTGTTTTCGAAGCCATCAGCCCAGGCGCAGCAGCCCCGGCCAAATCCACCCCAACAGTACCCTGGGTATCCACCGCCGAGACCCTACAGTGCAAACCCATATGGACCCAGTAAGTTCCCTCTTATAACGTCATTGTGCATGAATAGTTTTCGAATATAACAGTTTATTATTAACGGATAATAGCAACTCCTATTTTGTTGATAGTATTCAATGGTGATCGTCACTTAATGAATTCAAAAGATAGTAAAAAATTTTTTTGAAAGTGAATTTTGTGGCTTAGATATCCAAGCTGGATTAATATAGAAAATGAGAATTAGAAGTTCGACAATAATTTGACAGGATCTATCAAGTTTTACACCCCCCGCGCAAGGAGCACGTGCTCTATTTTTACATAGTAACGTGCTATATAAGAACACAATCGACTAATATGCTAACATACAATAACGGCTTCTTATCGTTTGAGAAAATTAATTTATTAGACTTTTTCATGAAAATCTCCGACGTCTTTATTACGATGTAAAATGTAGATTTGGTCAATTTAATCGATTTTGTCGCTGTTTTCCACGATAGTTGTTATCAACGTGTCGGTTGGAGAGAAACGAGAGAACGTGACGGCCGAGCGTGAGAAATCCTCTAGCACATGGATGTACATCATATAATTCCTGTAGTGTTAAAGTCCTATAGCCTAATTGTTATGATAAACTTATTAAATAGCTTTGTCCTGAATAATTATTGAATGTTGATAGAGGCCGGATTTTTCATTGGGTAGCCCCGCTTATAGGGGATTTTAGATTCCGGCGGAAGATTTGAAAGTTATCTTTGTCCATCATCAATTTGTTTAAAATAGACGAATGTGAATTGCTCGCGTCCTTCGTTGAAAGAACCCAATGGTTTTTATTGTTGGCGCAAGCTGTTTATACAAAGCTATCGAACAATCTCCTAGCTGGTTGAAAAAGAAAATTCAGATATCAACTTTTGCTAGACCAGGTCTGAGTTTCAATCCAAATACTGTCTCACCGCACAAAAACTTACAGCATTTGATATTACGTGGAAATCTTTAGCAAAGAAAAGATTTAATTTTATGGCATGATGTGTTAAGCAACTCAATGAGTGGGCATCGAAGTAATAATTTCTCACCACAGAGTGTTGAACAATTATTGGAAACATTGAAATTTTTTGGAGAGCATTTTCGAGCCATTGTGTACAATAGACGAATTGGAAATCCAAATATTTTCGAAAAGCTGTGTAACGCTAAAGTTTGTTCAATATTTTCAATAAAGAAACACCTATTATCCAAGCGCAAACAGAAATTAACCTGGTTCAAAGACGAACTACGTAAAGTGCATCCAGACGTTAATATAGAGTTGAATTTTCTGTCGATTGTTATTGATCACGAAAAGGACTTACTTTGAAGGAGATCAAAATCACGAAAACGGAAATCAAAAACTAATAAGAAGTTGAAAAAGCAGAAAAAGGCGGGCGAAGACGATCTGGAGGTACGTCAGTAATATAAAGGTGCGTCATCTCTTCAGCAAATTCTTTGTGAGTTTCTCCGATTGGTAGCATTTGAGATTTAATTATCTTGGTGCGATCCGAGAAGTGAAACTCGCGGGCAGTTGCCTTTTTTATCTTTCTCTACGTGCTTGATCTTAGATTCTCTGTTTTGCTGTTTTTCATTATTAAGTACATGTTTAACCTCTATCAATCCGAAAAATATCAAGATTTTTTTTCTCAAAAAATGAACAACGAAGTACTTAATTATATTCAGCCCGATTCGTTCACTGTAGAAAAGGAATCTGATAAAGATGAAATCCCTAATCTTAAATATCAAGGTCAAACTCCTTTGAATAAGCCAAAGAACAAACGTGGCTGCAATGTTCTAAGCCCAGCTGAAAACGCTTCAAACGCTGTAGACATCAGCCAAGCAATTGAGTCGGGGGTACAAAAAGCATTAGCAAGTTTGATTCCAACCATAGTCCAAAGTATACGATCAGAGCTTCGATCAACTATAAACGAAATTGTGGACGACAAGTTGAAGCAAATGTAAGAAGAGATGTAGCTGCGAAATGTTTTTGAAAATAGAAAGCTTGAATTAATCGCGCTATCTGAAGCCGAAGTTCTCGAAAACTACAACAGAAGAGAAAACATCAAAATTCTGGAACTGCCGGAAAACCATCAGAGCGGACAAAGGGAATCTTACCAGCAAACAACAGCGGCTGTCATTAATTTAGCGAAAAGACTAAACGTATCGATAACAGAAAACTACATTTCATTTGCACACCGGCTTCCTGCTTCAACTAGAACACAAAATAGACCTGTTATAGTCAAATTTTCTCGACGTATGGCAAAAATTGAAGTTCTTAAAAACAAGAATCACTAGTCTGATGTTCGTATTTTTGAAGATATAATGAAAGCAAGGCTTAATTTTCTGAGGATGCTAAAAAGTGATGTACGAGTCAATTCAGCTTGGACTTGAGGGTACAATATTTTACGAATGGAGGCAAGACGGCTTAATCTATAAAATCAGTAATCTTTTCCAGGGTGGTATAGATCTCAAATATGGCTTGATAGACGTGTTGAAATGCTTCGGAAAATTTTCGAATCAACTAAATTCATCTCAAGAGTCTGGACAAATTTCCGGGCAATTTCGGAATGACAACGATGGCTCCTAAAACAACTAATATTCCTATTCAAGCTCAATAGTATAAAGATATCAACCAAAAATACACATGCTTACAGGTGCTTCATTTAAATGTGAGATCTTTAAAGAAACATTTCGGTGAACTAGAATCTTTAATTCATGGACTCGAAAAAATGCCTGACGTTTTGTGTTTGAGTGAAACCTGGTTGAACAGCGGCGATGACGCCAAAAGTTTACTTGTTACAGGCTATCATCAGTATGCGCTGACAAGCAGACGGTCGAAGGGTGGTGGTATTATGATACAGTTGAAAAGTGTTTATGATTTGATAAGAATACCCAAAAATCCTCTCAGCGAAGCTGTTATAGAAATTAGTGCTAATAGTTTACGGTTCTTTGTGGTGGTCATATACAATAAACCTAGCAGGCCCAAAATTGACTTCTTAAAGATTTTTGATGATTTCTTGGAGTCGTGGAGCAGCAATACAAAACCTTTTATTATCTGCGGTGACTTCAATATCAATATTTTTGAGCAGAATCATTATGTAAACGACTATATGAATATAATAGCTTCAAATGGTTTTGTATTAGGAGTAAATGAACCAACTAGAGTAACCCATAGTACTTCAACACGCTTAGATCACTTTATTTATCGAAATGTACCTAATTGTGAAACCGAGGTCCTGCTACATCAAAGCTTCTCAGATCATTACCCGATTCAACTCAGTTGGAGAGCTCGAACAAAAACAAATAGACTTGTTACTTTTTAGAAATACTAAGTTTGCAAAAGATCCAGAAAAAGTTAAACGCTATTTATGTGAACTAGATAAAGAGTTGGCATTAAGAAAAGAAAAAATAACAACGTGTACTCCTTCAAATGCGTTCAATGCCTTTAGTAGTGTGTTTTTAAATGTTACGGACAGATTTGCTCTCTTACTACAGCTTGGTGGAGAGAAACGCAAACAGCCTAAATGGTTCAGCAACAAACTGAAAAATCTCAAAAGTAAGAACAACATTGCTCATCGTTATTGGAAAGGAAGCAATGATAATAGTTGGCTAGAAAAGTTCAAAAGATTAAGATCAAGCTATGAAAAACAGTGCTCTGCAGCCAAAGATCACTTCTATTTAAACAAATTTAAATCTTGCCTCGGTAATAAAAGACAAGTCTATAAATTAATCAATGATTCAAGTGGTAAAGTGATGAACAAGTCCAAGGTCCCTGTTCTGGAAACTGTGGCCAACAGTATTAGTCAGCCGAAAGATCAAGATAACGCAATAGCTTTTAATAATTATTTTGCCAATGTTGGGTTTGAAATCAGCAAGCATCTCGGTGCCGAAAATGAACCGGAATTTCCAAGACGTCAACAATCGATGTTTCTGTTTAAATTTACAAATGAGGATGCCAAACTTGTAATATCAAATTTGGATAACAAATCATCCTCTGGTGAGGATTTTGTTAATCTTTTGGTGAAAATGTCAGCCCCTGTAACTATTGAGTACATTACGTTTTTAATAAATTTTTCGTTCCCGCAAGAGCTTAAAAAAGCAAAAGTTTTTCCTTTGCACAAATCTGGTTCAAAATTAGATGAAAATAATTACAGGCCTATTTCACTACTTATTGTTTGGAGCAAGGTCTATGAAAAAATTATGTTTAATCGGGTATACTCCTACTTTGAAAGGTTTTCTTTGTTTTATCATAGACAATTCTGATTTCGAAACAAACACAGCACAATTGATGCACTTGTTGATTTTACGGAAAATTTGAGATCTCTTTCCAAAAGAGGAAACGTTTTTATTTTTTTCTTGGATCCGAGGAAAGCTTTTGATACAACTGATCACAAAATGATGATAAGGAAGCTAGATTGTTACGGTATCAGAGGAAAGGCATTAAAATGGTTTGAATCATATCTCGAGCATAGAGTGCAGCGTGTTCATTTGAACGGAGTTATGTCTAGCTGGGAAGAACTTAAATGTGATGTACCACATGGATCTATTCTTGGTCCTCTTTTATTCACTATCTACATAAATGATTTACCTTTAGTTCGCAAAAAGCTTGATGTTTTCTATTGGCAGACGATACAAATCTAACTGCTGTAGGAATGCAGGCAAATGAAGTTGAACAAGAATTAAAGAATATTAGCAAGTGGCTCAGTTCAAATAAATTAGTGCTCAATTTAGATAAAACAGTACAGATGGTCGTCATTCTAGCAGCTAATGGGTCAGACAGTTTCTGTTTTAACTCGAGGAAATAAAAAAGGAACCAGTTTGTAAGTATCTAGGAATACTTGATGATTCCAAGCTTTCTTTTGGAAGTCATATCGAAGAAGTTAAAAAGAAGTTAATTAAGCAAAGCGTTATTATCGCAAAATTGAGACATTTTGTGCCTAGGGAACTGCTGTTACAGTATTACGAATCAAACATTAGGCCTGTTGTTCAATATGGAGTCTTAGTCTATGGCTTCTGTGGTTACTCTTTGCTTCTGCCTGTTTATCTTTTACAGAAAAAAAAATGTAAAGTTCATTTATTTCAAGAAAAGAACCGATTCATGTGAGGACATATTCCGGAAGCACTCCATATTGACTGTTTATGATCTGCACGTGTATGAATTGATTAAGTTTTCTCTGAAAGCAATCAGTGGCCTTCACTGTGAAAATTTTTGTAATGACTTGTTAGTACCTTATACCATAGAAAGAGAAACTAGGGGATCGGCAATTAAGTTACTTAAACAACCTTTATGCAAAAGAAAAATAGAACGCTGTTCAATCAAATTTCGTGCAACCAAGTTATACAATAAATTAAAAAGCCTTGAAATTTTTCCTGCAGACTTTGAAGTGAAGACGTCAGCCGAAATTGCTAATTTTTGCCATATGTTGAATTGTTCATTTTTAATTTGCAATCACGAACTCGCAAGATTTGTATTTGATTTTTAATTTTTGTGTCACATTGACTATCTCTCAAACAGCGTTAATTTGTATATATATTTTTTTCTTTTGGAATTATATTAATTGTTGTATTTGTACTCAATTCTGGGGTAGACTGAAAAGTGGGCGTCTATAGCCCCGTTGTCTGTCCTCTCCAATGCAAAATTATTGTGCAGTAATTTGTATATTATTCATTGGAGAAATTAATTCTTTCTTTCTTTCTATAGAATTTTAATGCAATAAACGCTAAACAAATTAGAGTCATGTAATAAATGCTGAGCTCAAATCTGCATGTTTTAACTTTGAACTTTGAACTTTGAAATTTTTGTTAGCGTTGCAACTTTGTGGGACAGACAATACTACTGATCTCTAAATAAATTGTTACTTTAGATGCCTATGGACAGAACAACCCACCGTACCCAGTAGGGGGTATGGATCCAGGCAGACCACCAAACATGCAGACTCCAGCTTATCCTCCCCCTTACTCTGGAGCACCCAGACAGCCGAGTCCAGCGCCTGCATCTGGAACAGGATCCAATTTGCCCTACCCACCAGTGAACCCTCCTGGGTACTGGGCTGGATCCGGGGCTCAAAATACAGCCCCTACTCCGACTCAGCATCCTCCTGTCAGCAATGCTTCTCAGAACGTGAGTTGTGCAGCTGCGACAAATCATCTATATGGGTTGATATTCGGGTCTGGTTTATGGTCAGCTACAGTGATTTTTGTGTATTTTGCATCTTTATTCATGTCTTACACTGAAGCTATCTACATCCGGCTGCAAAGAGTTATCGTGTTACAAAGTTAATGATCTCGCATCATTATGGAAAAAAGTTGATTATATGCCAACCCATTTTTTTCACCAAGACGAGTATCATTTTTTTCTTGGAATATCTGATTTCAAAGCTCCGCTGTCTTAATTAAAATTTCACAGGTTTTGCAGTTTTAAATTTTTTAGTTTTTTTAAAAGATAGTTATGTTAAAATAGTTAGGTATGAAATTTTGATGATACTTGGTGAACTTTTTGCTGCTGTTGGAAAACGGCCTATTCAAGATTATTTAACACTATCAAGAGGAATCCATTCAATTGAATGAACCAGAAATTAGTTTTTTTTGTTTTTGCTGTATTAGGGACCGAGCAAATTTTTTGAAATCAGGGGCTGTCTAGTCATTAATTTTTGCTCGATGTCACTCGTAGGTTGTTTCAGATTCAGCAGGATCCATGGAACGTATCTAATTTTAATTTTTAGGAACTGCTATAGCTGAGCTATTACTGGCATTGTCTTGGTTTTTACGACACCAAGAAGTTTTGGTTTTATTGAGGTGTTTTTGAATAGGAAGAACTATGTGTTAAGGTGACCTACAGATGAAAGCGAGTTTAATTGCATTGCCGTCTGAAGTAATTTTTCTGAGCTAGGGAAGTTTTCTTGTTCATGCGCTGCGTTGAATGAATGTTTTATTGACTTCGAAAAGAGTGGTGCATATAAAAAACTATTTTAGCCTCGGTTTTTTGTTCATTTGTTTTGCTTGTAGTCAGTGTTTAATAGACGCCGTGAAAGAAATCGTTTTGCTTTACCTTAGTTCAAAGCTTGTTAAACTTTTTGCGTGAAGTCTTTTCGACTTCTCTAGACTAGTTTCATTCTTCGCTCATGAGAGGAAATGTAAATTAAACTGAGGTAGTATTGAGAAATAATTTATAAATAGTAACAGGATAAACCCAGAAGGACCAGTTTTAGATGTCCAGGCTTTGAACTTTGGTATTTGGCTCAGTCTTTGGTATTTGGTAATGACATCAAACCCTGTATCCTCTCGTTAAGAATCAGTAGTATGTGTAACTACAAAATCCAATCGAAATAGCTCGCACTTTTGAATGTTTTTATAATAAACTAAGTTTTGCAGTTCCACCAATATCAATCGAGTATGCGGGAATCAATGGCGGCTACTATCCGGCAATATCCAAGCATGTTTTAAAAGAAACTTTGATCAAAGACGTTTTTTGAAAGTCATGCGTTTGTTGGTGAAATAAAAATCTAAATATATCAAAACAAATTTGGCGTTTTTTGTCATACGTTTCTTCAAATTTTACTCAATGTTGGTTTTTTGACTTGGATAAGCGTTTCCATTTAACTGAATTTTGAACCTCAAAGTTAACTTTAATATAGTTTAACTTAACTTTGAAATTGGTTTAAGTGTTATTGAAGTTTGAAATTGTTTTGGCTCGATTAGTGTTTATTGAAAAGTTTTTTACTTGCAATTTTGACAATAACGAAAAGTTTTATCTCTAGCAATTTTTTCGAAATAAGTTGGAAATAAGTTGTGTAAATAAGTTGTGTAAATAGTTTGGAAATAAGTTGTGTAAATGTGTTTTCTTGACATTTTTTGCAATGTCTGTTAATGTTCTAGTACTTGGCATCTTTTTCGCAAGGAAGTTTGATAAAATTTGGCTTTAATCTTTAGTTTTATCTGAACCGCTTTTGTGAAACTTTGAAAAAATTCTTTGCTTTCCTTATTTTTTCCAATTCCTTTGTTTGCTGTTTTTCTCGCTCAATAAAATGCATCTCTAAGAATCTGTCAAAAGCATTATTACGAAATGACTATCTCTGCCGCCCTCATCTTGTCAGCCAGCTATTATAGCGCTCCTATTTTTTTTACGTTTCAATGAATTTGAATTGTATTGTGGCGCTGTTCACATATTTTTCATGATTTTTGAAGTCAAATTGGAGTAGCGATTTTGGTCACGCTGAAACAGGAAATGGAGCGAAAAAGCGAGTGGTTTTGCGGCGTGATATTTTTTCGCTCCAATTTTAAAGTAGAGTGAGAAAACGGTGTCTGAACAAAACTTCGCTTTCTCGCTAGTGGTTTTTTGTTCACATGCGGCAATTTCACTTTGATTTTTACTTTTTTCGATTTTTTGGATCTGATTTTTTTCTAAATTGTTTTTCCAATCCATTCATAGTTCATTCTAGGCCTAGTTTTTTGTTTCAACCAATTTTCCATTTCTCGCTAATGGTTTTTTTGTCCATATGTGGCGTTTTGGCATTTGTTTTCTGTTTTTTTTATTTTTTTTATGTGATTTTTTCAGAAATGGATTTCCCAATTAACTCATAGTCCGTTCTAGGTCTAGTTTTTTGTTTAGTCAATGAAAATTCTTGGAATTGTACGTCAGGACTTGTCCTGCTATAATTTTTTACTTCGTCGAACAAAAAAATGTTTCGTTTTACCTCATTTTGCCACTTTTTCAACATTTTGCGTGAAATATTTTTGACTTCTCTAGGCTAGTTTCTCTCTTCTCTCATTCTGTTAAAAGTGATTTTGAACATCAGTTGCTCAGCAAAGCAATTCAAAATGAACAGAGTCAGTATAAAAAATTGAAGTCAGAAACAGAAACGGGATAAACCCATAAAGCCCAATTTTAGATGCCCGCTATTTGAACGTCGTTCACGATAGCAGCCCCTGTAGCCTTTCTTTAAGAATCAGAAGTATGTTCAACTACGAAATACCATCAAAATAAATCGGACTTAAAAAATGTTTTTGTACAAAAATCTTTTTTTTTTCAATATCTTCTATTCTTTCAATCCCAATCATGCTTATTGGAATCAACAGCGGCTATTTTCTGGCAATCTGCTGGGTATGTTTCATAATAATTTCCTGGCAAAAAATTTAATTCATTTCATCCACGCTTTATGCATCAAGAGAGCTGCTTGCTGATTTTTTGAAATGTTTTCTAGTTGATTTTAGTTTTAATGATTTTCTAAACAATTGGTCCGTTTCGTTTGATTGTTGTCTTCATTTTTCACCTTGAGTTATCTTGGGTGCAGATTTAATTTCGGGCATCTAAATTTTGATGCCGGTTGTTTTGAGACAATTTTTAGCCCACTCATGTGTTTCTAATAATACGGAAATTTTGTACTTTTGAAATTTAACAAAGTTTTTTCTGGAATTCAGAAAGTTTCGTAATGGTTCAGAACGCTACGTCATTGAATTTTCAATTTTTGCTGCATTCAACGATGACAATGCTGAAACACTTATTTGTAGGTGTTGGTTATAATCCTGTTAGTTGACTTTGGGCTACTATGTTTTAGGTGACTCTGGGCAACGCAGGGAGGGGTCATTTCTCTTGACAAATTGATGGATTTTGCTTCGATAACGTTAATTTTGTCTTCGTCAATTAAACTTTGGCTTGACTCTTCTCTTGTTAATAGCCGCCTCATCTTCTCAGCCGGCTATTATAGCGCTCCTATTTTTTTTTTTTTTACTTCGTCGAATAAAAAATTTTTTCGCTTTACCTCATTTTGCCGCTTTTTCAACATTTTGCGTGATATCTTTTTGACTTCTCTAGACTAGTTTCTCTCTTCTCTCATTCTGCTAAAAGTGATTTTGAACATCAGTTGCTCAGCAAAGCAATTCAAAATGAACAGAGTCAGTATAAAAATTGAAGTCAGAAGTAGAAACGGGATAAACCCATAAAGCCCAATTTTAGATGCCCGCTATTTGAACGTCGTTCCTATAAGTCTTAGTTACCATCTCTAATGCTTATTGGTATTGATAGTAGCTCCTGTAGCCTCTCTCTAAGAAACAGAAGTACGTTATCTTCAACTACGAAATGCCATCAAAATAAATCGCACTTAAAAAATGTTTTTGTACAAAGTTCTTTTTTTTTCAATATCTTCTATTCTTTCAATCCCAATCATGCTTATTGGAATCAACGGCGGCTATTTTCCGGCAATCTGCCGGGTATGTTTGGACTATTTCATGAAGTGCGAATTTTTTACGAGTATGTGTTCTTCCTTCCAAACTGGTGGTTTGGATACTTTGAACAGGATGGTTGGGCCTTCGAGGTGCTCCGGTTATTTTTTCGGCTATGTTTTTTTGTCGTCATGATTGTTGCGAAATGAAGATGTCATGTTCTCTTTATTTTGATTTTTCGTTCATGCATTTTTTTTATTACGTGGCGTGCGTAACTTGATTTCTCGTTATTGGAGCAAATTTTAGTTGATGGGTGTGAATAGTTTTTTTTCGTGCATGACTTTGATCACTCTCAAAATGATTTTCTAACTTTCAAATTGATTAATTGCTTAAATGTGCGGATTTATGGTTAAATGAGTACGCCTCGATCTAATTGAAGGCTATTTGAGGGCAGCTTCTAAAAAAATTTAAATCAATATCCAGTTGAGACAGCTTGGTTTGTTTAATAGCCGGAAAGCGATAGCTGAGACTATTATTGGACTCCTCTTGTTTTTTGCAATCCAATAATTGGATTGTTTTGGGGCTCTGTCTTTTTTAAGATGTTTTCACACATTTCGCAATGACTTTGATCTTTCAAAACGGGATAAACTGGTAAGGCGCAGCGGGCATTATTCATTAGAGCCCAAAACTGACTTTCGCAATCTTTCAAGCACTTAGAGTGTGGCACTTTGATTAGTCTTCAATTGACGTTTGTCAAAGTCGATAAATTTCTTATGAGAGCTATTTTATGTCCATTTTAAAGGCTATATATTTTGGTACTGCAAACAAAAGCTTTCAAGTTTTTTTGAGAATTTTTTTCAAGGTTTTTTTGAGAATTTTTGTATTGAGTTCGTTTAGCTTCAGTAGCCAGGGAACCCCTTCTGGGGTTTGATAGTAGGTTGCTGAATAGTTTCTATTGGCAGTGGGATGGTTTTGAATTTTCTCAGCAAATTTCCCGATTTTTAGTAATTTTTTGGTAAAACTTGCATTATTTTGGTTTTTAAAATTATTCTAATACTTTTGTCATATTTGAGTTTTTCTAGCCTCAGGAGCCATAAAACCTCTGAGGTTTGATGTATGTTACTGCATAGTTTTTACTGGCAATTGAATTGTTTTCAAATTTTGATATCTCGAATTTTAGCAAATTTTGAGATAAAATTCGCAATTTTTTTTTGCAAATTTGAATTTATCTGTCTTCTGTTACATCCTCTAGGTTTTGATTGTTAGTTACTGCATAGTTACTAGGGGCAATAGAATGATGTTCAACAGATTAGTATCACAAATTTTTGCAATTTTTGGAATTGAAATTTTTTAAAAATATTTGAAAAATCATTTTCCTAATTTGTTGATCTTTGCGAGCCATTGAATTTCTTAAAGCTTTAATTTGGTCTACTGAATATCCCCTGGAGACAATGAAATGGTTCTGATGATATTATTTTTTGCGAGTTTTTGCAACATTTCAATAAAATTTTCAGTTCTCAAATTTTTTTGGTTCTTGGAGGTAGTGTTGGTGCCACTTCAAATCAGCTAGAAAAGCTATCAGACAGTAAGAAATAACGTTTGAAACTGAAAAAAACATGAAATTTGTCAAAACTCAAAAAAGGTCAAAACTGAAATTTTTTACAAGTTGGGAACAAAAGTCTGTACACCCCCCCCCCCCCCCCCAGATTTTTGGAAGGCAAAACCCGAGCAACCCGAGGTTATGGCAGACGGTTAGGGTTACCTCTAAGCTACTCATGGACCCAACAAACGTTATTGCTTCAGACCCACGTGTGTGCTATTAGCACTTAAATGGTGCAAAATTGGCATTTTCCGATATTTTGTTATTTATTGTTAAGTTTCTTAAGTTGTTTATTTTGTTATACTTTAGATGATCTTTAAAGATCAAATACCGTACAATCGAGGCATCTAGCGCCACGTAATAACCATCCGTGCTTAAGTCAACAAAAGTAAATATTGCAGTAAATTGACATTTACAATGTAAACAGTGACCTAAATCATTTTCTTGATTAACCAATCAGAAACAAGTAGCGATGATGTTATAAATGATAAATATTTGATTATTTTTTTAACCCAATTGTTTGAATAGTGAAACCATATTGTATTTAGAACCATTAGAAACTGTTATACAGAGCAGTTGGCTCTCAGATTTACTAAAATTTGATTCTTTACCGACTTTGTCTTTTTGCTAAGTTTTGCTAGATCTTAACATCTTGCGAGTTTTAAGTTAGTTGAGCTTTCTTGACAAGAAGTTAGCAACAGTACTCTCTTTGGGCTGAAGCCTTACAAACTTTAGCACGAGATTGGATATAGATTATCACTAAGGATTTTCTTAACTTCAATCACAAATTAAAGTCAGTCCTCTAATACAACCGAGCGACTAGTAATTTCTACGAGATTGTTAGTCAAATCAAACCGAGTGAAGAACCAGGCCGGCGTAAAACTCGAGAACCAGGCCGTGAAGATTAGGTTCCTCTGAGATTCTTGAGCAGCCGCAACATTTGGTCCGCCGACCCGGACATCAACAACAACACAAACAGCAACGAATCTTCAATTCAATTTGGTGGCCCAGAAGGAAATCTCTAGGATGGCCAGCAAAAGTCCCAACAGACACTGGAAGACAGCTGATTGGAAGGTGAGTGGTCAACTCAAGACGTTAGAGAAAGAGCAAGCTGACCTAATCAAGTCCTTCTCCAGACACCTCAACGAGCTAGAAGGCTAGCTGACACAATACAAAACAATGACGGCCGAAGGTGCTTATTGATGTTTCTTCGAGACGTACGAAAACTTGGAAGACAACCGACAACAGCAGAGGTTACTATTAAAACCAAAGTATTTTGAAAACTTTGACAATGAGACCAAGCGTATGTTAGAAGAAAGGAGTAAATTCAATTTGGTGGCCCAGAAGGAAATCTCTAGGATGGCCAGCAAAAGTCCCAACAGACACTGGAAGACAGCTGATTGGAAGGTGAGTGGTCAACTCAAGACGTTAGAGAAAGAGCAAGCTGACCTAATCAAGTCCTTCTCCAGACACCTCAACGAGCTAGAAGGCTAGCTGACACAATACAAAACAATGACGGCCGAAGGTGCTTATTGATGTTTCTTCGAGACGTACGAAAACTTGGAAGACAACCGACAACAGCAGAGGTTACTATTAAAACTAAAGTATTTTGAAAACTTTGACAATGACACCAAGCGTATGTTAGAAGAAAGGAGTAAAGTTTTTCGATGGGTAGTTGACAAAGTACCAGATCTCCGAGACATTGAAGATTGTCGTTCAGTAGTCGTCGACTACCAGAAAGATACATTGCGAGTGTACAAATTATTGGAAGATTCTGTTCCAATCGAGGACGAATTGTTAAAACTCGAAAAGAAATTGAAAGCAGAAAATTTAAGCCACTCCGAAAAACAGATACTGTGTAATCAGGCGGAACGGTTATTAGAAAAGCTAGATGAAATTTCCGCAGAATCTCCTCGAATAATGAAGACAGAATATTGTCCCCAAGGTTTTGCGAATTTCAGTAATGCTAGAAGTTACTATCGAGACCTGATGAAGCAGTACAGGCTCAGCAAGGGTTGTGGAAATCAAAACATCATTAGTGTCATCCACATCGGCTGTTGACAAAGACCCAAATGAAACTGTAATTGATACAGGAAATGGAGCACTAGAAAACGTCGAGTTCTCTTCCAGGCATTCTGCTACACAAGGAAGCAGAAAGCAACCAAGTATCGCTAACTCGCGATTATCGAGAAGGAATGGAGCTCGAAAACCTAAGAGCTAAGAAAGAAACAGCAAAAACTGCGAGAGCGGCAGTTGGAGTTGGAGCAGGAGCGCGAGGAAATAGAATTTCGTCGCCAGCAAGAAGAGTTACCTTTACAACAACAAGAACAAGAGTTACGTCTAAAGATGCAACAAAAAGAAGACGAACTGCGTCTTCGACAGCATGAGCGAAACCTTGAAAACGAAAGAAAGAAAGCACGGGAAGAAGAACAAAGACGTCTGAAACTTGAGCTGACCAAAGGAAGCTCAAGAGCATCTGGATCAGTGGCAGATGAGATAGAAAGTGTTGGATAAAATTGAAATCATGAAAGAACAGCCGGGTGGGCAGAATCAGTGGCTCAACAGTCTGTCCCTAGACGGCCACTATCGCCAAATGTTGTTATCGACCCTCCAACGAATGTCACACAGGACAGAGTTGACAAACGTTTCAGCACCTACCCGAAAACTACCCGCTGCTCCAACCGGGTGAAGAACTTTTCTCAACGCAACTGACTGAACCGAGCATTCTCAAGAAACCAGAAATCCGTAAAACAATTAGAGTAACAGACCCACCAGCACCGCCGTTGACAAGGACGACGTTTCAGCAGCAGGGAACTACAGCAGTTCAAGACAGAAACAGGAGTCGGAGTCCCATTAACAACTTTCGAAACAGGTCGGCCGAGAGCAAAAATAGAAGCACAATGAATCACTCCCCTATTCATTTACAAACCAGTACCAAGCAGTGGTGCCAGTGGCTTGCCGAAACGAAAACTGACTGAGTTTTCAGGAGACCTCCTGGAATGGCCAGAGTGATCAGGTCTCTTCGATGTTGTTGTTCATCAAAAGCCAAATTGCGATACTGAAAAGATGCAATACCTGAAGACCAGCCTCACGGGTCAAGCAAAAGCAGTAATATCGGGAATGGGATTCAGTTCACAATCATACTATAATGCTTGGGACATACTCTGTGAGAAGTACGGCAGATCAGATGTAACAGTCAATTCACAATTCAAGAAACTACACTCATCCTCCAGTGTGGCACGACGATTCTGCAGGCATTGTCAAATTTGCAAAAGTGATTACAAATGTGGTGAACACGTTAAATCAACTTGGATACACATCAAATGTAGAATCAGAAGGAGGGCTGAGCTCAACATGACCGCAACTGAGATAACAGTGGCTGCAGAACCTCCAAGATCGCCGACTACTGAGAGGAAACTTGATCCTCTTCAAAGAATGGCTTGCCTCCAAAGCAACTATTTATAAGAAATAATTAGCACAGACAAACTCGTCGTTTGACAGAAACAAATTTCAAAGCCGCGATAAGACGAAGACGAGTACTTTTGCTTCAAACGCTGAAAACTCAAGCGAACCTAGCAACTTCGAATGTCCCTTCAAAGACGGAAAACACCCTATTTGGACTTGTGAGAAGTTCAAATCAATGAAAGTACTGGAACGACGAGAGCATGTTCAGAAATTCCGACTGTGTTTCAACTGTTTGGGGCCCGGTCACATGTCGAATTATTGCAAAAGCAGGACATGCAGTGTACCAACTGTGGAAAGAGACAACAGACTTTTGCATAGTGACCCTGCAAAGAAAGAAACCACAGCGAATGTTTCAGATGCTACAACAGCAGTAGCAACCAACACCAAACAAGAAGGACTCCCAGTGGTGAGAATCAAACTGACTAACAGAGACTTAAGCCTAAATTTGCTAGCAATGTGTGATTCGGGATCCTCAATCTCATTTGTGGACAAATCAGTGGTGTCTAAACTTCAACTCCACGGCCGAAAAGCGTCCTTATCAGTAGCAGGTATCCATGGTTCACAATTGTACGTACACGAGAAACTGAAGTTGGGAGACCAGATTGTGGAGCTGCAAGAGTTAAAAGATCGCTACCCACATCTGAGGAACTTGCCAAATCAGAGCTACAATCTAAACGATGTTCAAGTGATTCTTGGACAAGACTGTTACGACTTTCATCACCCTTTCGAATACAAGAAGTCAGAAGACAAAGCTGCACCTTGGGCAGTGAAATCAAAGATCGGCTGGGCCTTAAGTGGTCCGCTACCAGCGAAGCAGGCGGCAACTCTTGCCATAACAGCAAAATCTATTGCAGATGATAAACTAGCAAACCAGTTGAGTAAGTGGTGGGATATCGAGTCCTACGCTTCAAACTGCGAAGTTACAGGTCATTCAAAAGACGAACAACGAGCAGTCAAGACGTTGGAACAAACGACCCGATTCAACGGTGAAAGATACGAAGTTGAACTTCTGTGGCGATAGGAAGAATTGAAGTTGCCGAACAACTTCTACTCTGCTCAAGTCCCTAAAATAGGGCAGCTCAAGTCCCTAAAACGACGCCTACAGAAAGACGAGACGCTACGAAAGCGCTATCAGGAAACCATTGACACAGATGTCAACGCTGGATACGTTCGGAAAGTTGATCAAGCTGAACTTAATGAAACCAAGGACAAACTGGAATGGTATTTACCACATCATCCCGTCGTAAACCCGCACAAACCCGAAAACGTCAGAGTGTGCAACGCAGCAGCAAAATACCAAGGTGTAGCCCTGAACGACAAACTTCTATCTGGACCAGACCTGCTGCAAAGTCTGATCGGAATCATTTTTCGCTTCAGATAACACCAAATAGCTTTATCTGCCGACATAGAAGCGATGTTTCTACAAATTGCTGTCCCAAGCGACGATAGCCGATGCTTACGATTTCTCTGGCGAGAACACCCAGAGCAGAGAATGGAAGTATACAAGTACACACGACACGTTTTTGGGGCGAAAAGTTTGCCGACATCTGCAAATTACGCCTTGCACCAAGTGGCGAAAAATAACTCAGTCAACGACGAAATTATCGTCAAAATGGTTCTGCAAAATTTCTACATGGACGACTTCCTTAAGTCATTCAGAACACGTCAAGAAGCTATCGAAATCTACGGGAATCTACTCAGCAAAGGTGGATTCAAATTGACGAAATGGATAACAAGTGACGAAGAAGTCAAGTCACAGATCCCAGAAACAGACAGGTCAACGAAAGTGGTGAAAACTTTGGAAGCTGAACCTCAATCATCCTCAATACTTAGACTAATCTGGAATGTGGATACAGACAGTCTCATTGTCTGTCGTGGAAGTGAGGAAGAAGTTCCCGCAAAAATTACTCAGAGAATTGTCCTATCCTTTGTCTCAGCAGTGTTCGACCCACTTGGGATATGTTCACCCTTCAGGATAAGGATGCGGTTCCTACTCGAAAGCATTTGGGCAGCAATGTGACAAGCATGGGACAAAGAGTTGTCAGCAGAACACTCAACACTGTTCAGTGACTGGTGCTATGAGTTGAGAGAAATAAGGACAATGTCAATAAATCTACTTTATTTTGAAAATGAATGTTCAAACCTCAGACTTAACATTTTCACAGACGCGTCAGAAGAAGCTATGTGCATCGTGGCATATCTGCAAGACGAAGCAACGTTAAGACTCATCTATGTGATAGGGAAATGCCGTGTGGCACCCATCAGACATATGACGATACCGAAGTTAGAACTTCAAGCCGCAGTCTACGGAGTTCTTCTCAGAATGCAGATACTCAGCGAACATGATGTCAGTATTGACAAAATCTATCATTGGACCGACTCATCAACAGTGCTACAGTGGCTACAAGCAGCGCACAAGAAACAACACGTGTTCGTTGCGAACAGAGCAGCGAAAATACTGGAAAACTCATCGATGGATCAATGGAGACACGTCAAAGGTGTCGAAAACCCTGCCGACATCGGAACCCGAGGAATGTCCACCGAAGGCCTCAAGGAGTCCGTATGGCTAAACGGGCCGGCATGGCTCCAGGCAGATGAAGAAAAGTGGCCAAAGCTATGGTGTCAAGTGAACGAAGTTGAAGCTGAGCAAGCTACCAGTACTGTAGCCACAGAAAATAAACTAGATCAACTATTTGACTGGAGACGATACAGTACCCTCAACCGAATTGGAAACTTCATTGCCTACTGCATGAGGTTCAAGACGAAGCAGAGGTGTATCCTCAAAGCAGACGAAATTCATCAAGCAGAGCAAATACTGTTTCGATTTGTTCTAACCGAAAGCTTCTCGAATGTTTCAAAGTCGATAGCAAGCAGCAAAGAAATCTCGAAAACATTGAACTTCGCCAAATTGTCACCATTCATAGAGGAAGATGGAACAATTAGAGTGAAAGGCCGACTGAAGCATTCAAACCTTGACTACAGTGCAAATGACCCAATACTATTGACAGCAAAACATCCAGTTTTACAACTTCTGTTGGGAAAGCGCATCGAGACAACCTACATGAAGGCACAGAATACGTGAGAATCATGCTCCAAAAAGAATACTGGATCATCGGTCTGAGAAATGCATTACGAAAAATCAAGTCGAGATGTATCAAATGCAGACACAGGAACGCCAACCCAATCCACCCACCGATGGCGGATCTACCCCGAGAATGGCTTGATAAACATGTGTTCCCATTCACCCATGCCGGAGTCGACTACTTCGGACCCTTAGAAGCCAAGTTCCTACGACGTACCTTGAAGAGATGATGCTGCCTCTTCACTTGCCTGACAACCAGAGCAGTACACGTCGAAGTTGCACAGTCATTGGACACCGAGTCATGTCTAGCTGCAGTGACAAGATTCATTGCAAGACATGGCTACCCAAGTACCATCATTAGTGACAACGGAACGAACTTCGTTGGAGCAGCCAATGAGCTGAAAGCATTCATAAATGAGTGGGACAGCTAAGATTGAGAGTAACTTAGCACAGAAAAAGATTGCCTGGAAATTCAATCCTCCCGGAGCTCCTCATTTTGGTGGAATCTGAGAAAGATTGGTTCAAAGTTGCAAGAAGGTCATGATTGCAATCTTGGACAACCGAAGCCTCACCGATGAGTTACTCAGCACAACAATGTGTCTTGTGGAACAAACACTCAACGCAACACCCCTGACAGCAGTAACTGACGACCCAGAGGATCTGACAGCCCTGACACCCAATCATTACTTGCTAGGACGAGAAAATGCAAGTGCATCATTTATGCCATCTAGCATTTAGAAACTTCATTCTAAACTTCATTTAGAAATCTTTCAAAACGGCGCAAGCATATGCCGACATGATCTGGAAAAGATGGACACGTGAATATCTTCCACAATGGAACCAGAGATCAAAGTGGTCAAAATTGATGGCGTCGTACGATCAGCGAGAGTCAAGATGGCACATTGCGAATTCAACAGACCGGTAATGAAATTGGCGCCAGTCTTCAGAGATCGAACATAGGGCCGGCGATGTTGGCGCCACTTCAAATCAGCTAGAAAAGCTATCAGACAGTAAGAAATAACGTTTGAAACTGAAAAAACTTGAAATTTGTCAAAACTCAAAAATGGTCAAAACTGAGAATTTTTACAAGTTGGGACCAAAAATCTGTACACGCCCCCCCCCCTTTTTGGATGGCAAAACCCGAGTATCTCGGGGTTACGGCAGACGGTTAGGGTTACCTCTAAGCTACTCATGGACCCAACGAACGTTATTACATCAGACCCACTAGTGTGGCTATTAGCACTTAAATGGTTCAAAATTGGCATTTTTCGATATTTTGTTATTTATTGTTAAATTTCTTACGTTGTTCATTTTATTAGACTTTAGATGATCATTAAAGGTCAAATACCATACATTTGAGGCATCTAGAGCCACGTAATAACCATCCGTGCTTATGTCAACAAAAGTAAATATTGCAGTAAATTGACATTTACAATGTAAACAATGACCTGAATCATTTTCTTGATTAACCAATCAGAAACAAGTAGCGATGATGTTATAAATGATAAATATTTGATTACTTACTTTAACCCAATTGTTTGAATAGTGAAACCATTTTGTATTTAGAATCATTAGAAACTGTTATACAGAGCAGTTTGCTCTCAAATTGACTAAAATTTGATTCTTTAACGACTTTAGTCTTTTTGCTAAGTTTTGCTAGATCTTAAGATCTTGCGAGTTTTAAGTTAGTTGAGCTTTCTTGACAAGAATTTAATAACAGTACTAGCTTTGGGCTGAAGCCTTACAAACTTTAGCACGAGATTGGATATAGATTGTCTTTAAGGATTTTCTTAACTTCAATCACAAATAAAGTTACAGTCCTTTAATACAACAGAGCGACTATTAATTTCCACAAGATTGTTAGTCAAATCGAACCGATTGAAGCACCAGGCCGGCGTAAAACTCGAGAACCAGGCCGTGAAGATTAGGTTCTGCTGAGATTCTTGAGCAGCCGCAACTGGTAGGTTGCTAGAAAAATCCCCAAGACAAAAATGTGATTTTGAACGTTTTAAAGCTGCCAAATTAAACTTTCATTTGCAATTTTCATATTAAGTGTTTCTTTTCTCTCGAATTTTACGTGGCGTGACTTATGTTTTGGTCGCGTGATTAAATCAGGTGACTTACCTCACTCTCGAAAATGATTTCCTCACTCTCCAAGATGACGTCCTCACTCTGAAATTGACGTTTTTACTTTGTTTCAAAGAGATAAGGTCGAGTGAGTGCGTGTCACTGTGATTGAAATTTATTTGAGAGCAGCTAATTGAAGCAGAAAATGATTTAAACAGAGTTGTAATCAAAATATATATTAGCGTTTAATAAGAGCAGGTTTTGGTTTTGGTTGTTTTCTTATGCGATCTTTTCCTACTAAAAATCAATTGAAAAGTGCGAAAAATGACTTCATTAATAGCCGAGGCTTGGTTTTTTTTCGTTTCGTTGACACGATTTTTGATGAGACCATCTGACGTAACTATCATTTCAAACTCAATCATTTTCCATTCGGTAATGAAATTTCAACTTAATTGCGTGCTTGGCGTCATTGTTTGCTCTTGGTGGAGGTTGTTTTGTTCATTCGCCTGATAAATTTTTCGGTCACACGTGACTTACCTCACTCTCAAAAATGACTTCCTCACTCTGAATTTGACTTTTAAATAGCCGCGAAAATGAAGCGACTATTATTGGGGACATCGTGTTCTTTTCAATTCGTCATCTCCATCGATGATTCTTGCAGCCATTGACTTTTTCAATCCGCTGACTTCTACTGCTTTGCAGTTAAAATTTGTGTGCGTGACATCATTTGTTCTTTTATGCTTTTATGTCAATTGCGTGACTTAAAGAATAACTTTTGAGCGCACTTAATGAACTTCAACAATGATTATTTTGTTTAGTTGATTATTTTAGTTTCTCATTTTTAAGATTGTTTGTTTTGTTCAAATTTGCTTAAATTTCAGGATTTATGGTCAAATGAGTACGCCTCGATCTAATTGAAGGCTATTTGAGGGCAGTTTCTAAAAAAATTTGAGTCAGTATCTAGTTGAGACAGCTTGGTTTGTTTAATAGCCGGAAAGTGATAGCTGAGGCTATTATTGAACTCCTCTTGGTTTTTTGCAATCGAAGAATTGGATTGTTTTGGGGCTCTGTCTTTTTTTTGTAAGATGTTTTCACACATTTTGCAATGACTTTGTTCTTTCAAGCACTTAGAGCGTTGCAGCTGCAAGGTTTTTGACATCAAAATGGTGCAATTTTGTTTTTCGTCATTTTTCAAGTTTTTTTGTTTGATTAGTCTTTAATTGATTTGTCAAATTCGTCAAAAGTCTTACGAGAGCTATAAATACTTTTTATGTCCATTTTAAAGGCTATATATTTTGATCCTGCAAACGAAAAATCAAGTGTTTTTTGAGAATTTTGCGTTGAGTTTGTTTGGCTTCAGTGGCCAGGGATTCCCTTCTGGGGTTTGATAATAGGTTGCTGAATAGTTTATTGGCAGTGGGACAATTTTAAAGTTTCTCGGCAAATTTCCCGATTTTTAGCAATTTTTGGTAAAACTTGCATTATTTTGGTTTTTGAAATTATTCTAATATTCTAAGAAGCAAAAAAACCTCTGAGGTTTGATGTATGTTACTGCATTGTTTGTAATGGCAATTGAATTGTTTTCAAATTTTTGCTATCTCGAGTTTTAGCAATTTTTGAAATAATATTTGCAAATTTTTTTGCAAGTTTGATTTTATTTGTCTTCTGTAACATCCTCTAGGTTTTGATTATTAGTTACTGCATAGTTACTAGGGGCAATAGAATGATGTTCAACAGATTAGTATCACAAATTTTTGCAATTGCTGAAATTGAATTTTTTTCAAATATTTGAAAAATTATTTTCCTAATTTTTTGTTCTTTACGAGCCATTGAAATTTTTTAAAGCTTGAATTTGGTCTACTGAATATCCCCTGGAGACAATGAATAGGCTCTGAAGATAATATTAAGGCGAGGTTTCGCAACATTTCAATAAAATTTTCATTTCAAGTTTTTTTTTTGGTTCTTGGAAAATCCCAGAGACAAAATGTGATTTTGAACGTTTTAAAGCTGCCAAATTAAACTTTCATTTGCAATTTTCGTAATAAGTGTTTTTTTTTCTCTCGAATTTCATCTTTATTGGCCAAAAAACCTCTTTCAAGGCTGAGTCATGAGTAAGTTGATTTATTTAATTGAATCAAGTTTGGCCTTTAAGGTAAAAATTTTTAACTATGATTATATTGTTTAGTTTGTTTCATTATTTTAGTTTGTTTTTATAAGAATGTTTGTGTTTTTTTTTCAATTTATCTGCTGGTCTGGTGCAGTAGTTCTAAGTTTTTCTTTCAATTTTTAGAATGTATTTCAGAACTTGTCCTGCTATGTTTTTTTCAATTTCGTCAACAGGATTTTTGGTTACGGCCATATGACGTCACAATCACCACTTCAAGTTTGCTTTTTGTCCATTGGTTAATGCAACTTCACTTGAATTGCGTGCGTGGCGTCATTTTTCTCTCTTAGTGCATTGTTTTTTTTGTTTATTCGCCTGTTAAAATTTTTCGTGGCGTGACTTATGTTTTGGTCGCGTGATTAAATCAGGTGATTTACCTCACTCTCGAAAATGATTTCCTCACTCTCCAAGATGACGTCCTCACTCTGAAATTGACTTTTTTTATTTTGTTTCAAAGAGATAAGGTCGAGTGAGTGCGTGTCACTGTGATTGAAGTTAATTTGAGAGCAGCTAATTGAAGCAGAAAATAATTTAAACAGAGTTGTGATCAAAATATATATTAGCGTTTAATAAGAGCAGGTTTTGGTTTTGGTTGTTTTCTTATGCGATCTTTTCCTACTAAAAATCAATTGAAAAGTGCGAAAAATGACTTCATTAATAGCCGAGGCTTGGTTTTTTTTGTTTCGTTGGCAAGATTTTTAATGAGACCATCTGACGTAACTATCATTTCAAACTCAATCATTTTCCATTCGGTAATGCAATTTCAACCTAATTGCGTCATTGTTTGCTCTTGGTGGAGGTTGTTTTGTTCATTCGCGTTATAAAGTTTTCGGCCACACGTGACTTACCTCACTCTCAAAAATGACTTCCTCACTCTGAATTGGACTTTCAAATAGCCGCGAAAATGAAGCGACTTTTATTGGGGACATCGTGTTCTTTTCAATTCGTCATCTCCATCGATGATTCTTGCAGCCATTGACTTTTTAAATTTCACTGACTTCTACTGCTTTGCAGTTAAAATTTGTGTGCGTGAGATCATTTGTTCTGCTTTTATGTCAATTGCGTGACTTAAAGAATGACTTTTGAGCGCACTTAATGAACTTTAATTTTTACTAGAGCATTTACTAGTTAAAGATCAATAGTGGGCATCTAAGTAGTGCCAAACCTATATGCCCTAATTTTGATCATTAGAGTCTCGAGTTTTTGATTTCGAATAAAAAGTTTTGAAAAAGCTCTATTAGGACATTTTTTTAGACCGTATGTGTCATAACACTGACAGTCCGAATCTAACCGAAAAAGTCCTGTGGTCTATTAAAGGACCTGTGGTCAATCTGTCTATCTTATTTCTTTAGTTGTATCAATTCCATGGAAGGCCACAAGCGTCTATCGCGGCTATTTCCCGGTTATCTGCGGTCTGTGTTCTTTAATTCAAAGAGGTAAAAGCCAATGAGTGTGTGTCACTCTAACTGAAGGGTATTTAAGTATTTAAGGGCAGCTGATAGAATCAGCAAATAGTTAAATGTTCTTAAAATACAACAGCTCAGCTCTTTTAAAAAGTCTCTTTTTTGGTCTGTTTCTTTTAGTCTTTTTGAGACTGCAGATCTACAAATCTATTGTGGCTATTTTCTGGCAATCCGCCAGCTATGTTTTTTTTCTCTTCCAATCTTTTTACTAGTGTTTTGATACTACAGGTCTACAAAGCTGTCGCAGCTTTTTCTATTAATGTGCAAGTTATGTTCCAACTTTTTTGATCTGTTGACATATGTTGTTCAGAGTGGATTTGGTGGAAGTGGAGCTGGAGGTGGAATGGATCCGATCAAGGCGTCTCTTCTTACCGCTATTACAGAGAGCCTTTCACGGAGGATACAAAACGCTCAGGAAATGGCACAGGTAATTTTTAGCAAAATAAGATTCAAGGTCTCTTATCAAATAAGGTTCTTGTGAAATTAAAGTGTTTGAGTTAGATAGAAATCAAGACGCTATTTGGTCGCTAAAGAACTTTACCGAACTACCATGCTACCTATGACTTTCTGCTAGTTTTTCAAAAACGTCGTAGTTCAAGTTCGTTTCGCTTTCATATAACTTGACAATTAAGTTCCTATTGTTGTGTAGAAAGACCTGGACGCATTGACGAATACGCAAGTGAAGTTGAAGTCAAACAGAGATCATCTGGAGATGACAGTTGGTCAGTTGGAGCAGCAGATAGCAGTGGCTAACTCACACGTGGATCTACTGCACCAGAAGAAACAGGAGTTAGAGGCAGCAATTGAGCAAGTGCAGGCGAAAAGTGATGTGGCCGATATCGATGACTGCATTACACCCTCCTGTCCACTGTATAAACAGTGAGTACATATTGTCAGGATGTATAATATCAGTATTTTAACATGTAAATTAGCAATATTTTCATTTATAAAATATCACTATATGGTCATAGCCTATGACTGTGGGAAACCTTTCAAACGATGTTCATTTGAACTGAAGAATGGCGACCAGGAGTATGTTTTCCCTCCAGATAAAAGTGTTCATTTGTCGAGAAGATCGATATAGTTTTGAATATTTTCGCTAAATAATTACGAACTCGGCGTATTTTTATATACTACCTACATGCCAGCTATGAAAAAAAATCAAAATGTTTGAAAATCCTCGTATCAAACTTATTCCCAAAAAGGCAATAGCTAGAGAGATCGTTTGTTGTACTTGCGTGATGTTCTGATATGCATAGACATTTTTGTGTTCTATTGGTCTATTATATGTCTATTTCGTCTCTATTCAATTCGCTAAATAATGGCCTTTGAAAATGTAATGCTGATGTTTTCGTTGTTTGCCATAGTGCCTCTGAGAATCTGGATTTGTTAAATGCCACAAACGAAGTTTGTGGCAATTATGTTTTTAATGCATTTTTTCGTTTGATCGATTTTTTGTCCTCAAAACGGAAGAGACTGGTAAAGCTCGGAGGGCATTAAGTAGCTGAGCAGATCTCTTAGAGCATTCCGAGTCTCTAAGTACAATTCACCGACGCTGCCAAGAAGACAATACACGGTGTGAAGGACCGTTATTGGGCGATTTGGAACAGCTCACCTTGTATATGATGCTATGATATATCTGTATGATATATATATGATAAGTACTATGATATGTATGTACCTATCATATATGTACTATGATCTTAAAGAGTTACAATCTGTAAGAGTTACATTCTGGCTCTAGAATTTTGTATGTTTAGGTTGCTGAACTTGTATGCTGAGGAGTGCGCAATTGAGGACACAACGTACTACCTGGACAAGGCTCTCATGGACAGTGTCGTTGATCTCGAAACCTATTTGAAGGTACTGAGCTTCTTGTTCGAGCAGCAGTGAAGTGATGACGGCCTATATTAATCACGTTGTATTTTGTATGGGTCGAATGCGACGTAGCAATCGAGCGTCGCTTTGAAAAAGTATCGTTCAATGCAAAACAAAGTTTCTTTAAATGCGAAAGTGTCTTAAAACTTTGAAACTGTTTTTCCCATGGATCAAATTATAGTAGAACGATTCCTGCTCGTGAGAGAAAATCTCTGGTTCCCATTTGTCCAAGTTATGAAAAGGTAGACCACACGCGTAAAAAGAAACTTAGGGGAGTTAATTTTTTCCTTGGTTTTCCAAAATTGGTTTATCGACTGGTTTTTATTATCATGAGCACGCAGTGTATCAATTCCTCATTTTGGACAATTCTTTCGATTAGTTTGTGGCAGATTTATGATTATGATAAGTTCTGAGTCCAAAGCTTACTTTAGAATTGATTGTTCAGTTCTGGATATATTTCAGAACGTGAGAGCTCTATCCCGCAAACAGTTCATGGTCAGAGCCCAAATGCAAAAGGCTAGGCAGGTGGCAGGTCTCAAAAACATCACACCCCATTGAATGGTCATGTAATTTGATGCGAAAAAATTGATGAATCTCTACGAAAGAACGTAATTGTATCACCGTTGTTAACTTATGAATTGATAATTATTCCTGTTAGATTTACGATGCATCCTGAATTTCAAAGTTGATATGATCACTGCTTTTTCATCGTCAACAGCGTAAACTTGGTCGTCAAATGTTTTCTTTTGCAATGGAATCGACATTTCCAGTGTTTACATTTTTTCAGTTTAATTAGTTTACGATTTTTGACGATGAGCTTACGTTGTTTGTAGTGTATAGCCTATATTAATTATTCTATCAAAATGAGAATTTATTTTCCTTATAATTTTTCTTGCAGCAGTTATTTTCGGAAATTCTTGTGAGTAAAGTTTTTTTGGAAGCTCAGGAAATACAATGTTAATTTAAAACAGGAAGTGAGGAAAAGTGATTTATCTCAATTGTCCAACCTGTTTCTCAACGGCGTTGATTGTGATTAATTTATTTGGGTATTTATTTGGGTGCTTTTTTGTGAGGTCATTTTTTCCGATCGATATCTTTTGGTACCATTGGAAAGCTTGAAAAACTAAAGTGATCCTTAAAGAGGCTTTCAGCGTTTTATTTTTCGAAAAACAAGGGTTAAAATTTTCAAAATTTATTAATGCATTTCAGCAAAAGATTAAATGAACTCCTGACTGACAGACTTGGCTAATAAAGACTGATTGAAAATAGCTAGCCAAAAGGACGAAAAAGCGAACTTTGAAATATTACAAAATTAATATTTAAGTTGTTGACATTTTGTGTTGTGGATCTGTTGAAAAGAAATTTCCTATCTTTACCATAGAAAAATACAACAAAGCTGTCAAAAAATTTAAAATTCACAGAATTTTAAAAATTTGGTAATACATCTGTGCTAACGTCATCGTAAGCAGCATTGTGTTGGTGAATATGTGCAAGATAAGTAATGCAAAAAATATCTGGCCTCTTGAACTCGATAAACACCAGTGTTGAGCTTGAGGACCTTTCAACACAAAAAATTGCAGAATTCATTACTAATTTTTTGAACTCATTGCCAATGATGTCCTCAAAAAAACACCGAAATTGTTTGTCATCGCGAAAAATTTAGCATTAAAGTTAGAAGAGACCTTCTCGGAGTTGGAAAAAACTGGCAGAGACAAAATGCAATAGCAAAAATTGAAAAAAAGGTCTTATCAAAAAATCCACTGGAAAGCTTGTTCGCCTGAGAAAAAACTTTCAGAAAAGGTGGAAGTTTATGCAAAAACTATCTTAGTTTTTAATAGCCGCACAGCGATAGTTGGGGCTATTATTGGCCTTCTCTTGGTTTTTTACAATTCAAAGAATTTGAATTGTATTGGGGCGCTGGCTTTTTTAGATCTGTTCACACATTTTCATGATTTTTGAAGTCAAATTGGAGTAGTGACTTTGGTCACGCCGAAACAGGAAGTGGAGCGAAAAAGCGAGTGGTTTGGCAGCGTGGAATCTTTTTGCTCTTTTTTTAAAGTAGAGTGAGAAAATGGTGTTTGAACAAAATTTCGCTTTCTCGGTAGTGGATTTTTGTTCACATGCGGCAATTTCAATTTTATTTCTTTTACTATTTGTTTTTCAATTTTTTGGATCGGATTTTTTCTAAATGGTTTTCCCAATTCATTCATAGACCGTTCTAGGTCTAGTTTTCTGTTTAGTCAATGAAAATTCTTTGATTTGTACGTCAGGACTTGTCCTGCTGTTTTTTTTTAATTCGTCCCGGTTTTTGTTACGACCATATGACGTCACAACCACTTAAAATCTGCTTTTTGTTCATTCGTTCATGCAATTTCAACTAGAGTGCGTGCGTGATGTCATTTTTCGCTCTTAGTGGAAGTAGTTTTTTTGTTCATTAGCGTGATTAAATTTTTAGTCACACTTGACTTACCTCACTCTCGAAAATTACTTCCTCACTTTGAAATTGACTTTTATTTAATTTAACTGAAAGAGATAAGGTCAAATGAGTGTGTGTCACTCTAAATGAAGGTTATTTGAGAGCAGCTAATAGAGGCAGCAAAAATTTATGCAGATTTTTGATCAAAAAATAACATATCAGCCTTCAATGAAAAGACGAATTTTTTGGTCTTTCTTACTGTTTTTATGAGACTGCAGATCTACGAAGCAATTGCGGCTATTTCCTGCCAATCTGCCAGCTATGTTTTCTATTTATTTTGTCATACGAAGTTGATATAGATAACAATTGTAGAGTAAGTAAAATTCGTAGAGCATAAACTATTAGTAACCTGCATCGAAAATCAATGTGACAAAAATGAAGAAACAAGACGAGGCTTTACCTGTTGATTCCCTTTTGAAAAGCAATACGTCTTTCGCAGTGAACACCTTCAAAAAGTCAGTCTCAATATAATACTATCTTGAATTGTGAAAAATGAACAAACACTAAAACGAAATGACAAAATACGTACGGAAGACCCTAGAACTTATCAAAGAAATCCTTAACTCAAGCACTATTTATTACTATTTAATCAATTATTTTAGATATTTCGTAGACCTAGGAAATGTTTGAATGAAATCTTTTTAAATTATTGGTAAAACTTACCAAAGGTTGCGCCTTGACGTTTATCGCAAAAATACAGCGAATGCCTCAAGTTCATAACAAAGTTGCATAAGCTATATAAACGTTGCTTTTAGAAATGGAGCATGAGAAAAACAACATTGAAACGACGTCGAATAGATGCAATATCTGCTTAAAGTTTTATAAGCAGTTCTGGTGACGTTGTGAGGCACAAAACAGTGGTGGTGTCGAGAAATACTTCATTACCGTTTCTGATATGTTCGTGATCTCTTTTGCAATAGTTGATCCATAAATCAAAAATCAACATTTTTAGAAGACAATATTTTTTTAAAAAAAACGTATATAATAAGCACAAATTAATATATTTACGCATCAGTTCAAGAAATAGCCGAAAGGTGAAGTATTGACCTTATTTGATCATTTTTATATAAAATTTTTTGAACCACAAATTATTATGATAAATTTTTCATTGTCAAACACTAGTTGCAAACGAAAAGTTTCTGCGGGCAATGGCAAAATGTTCTTGCTAACATCTGCAATATCTGCTAACAGCTTCCTAAGCACTTCTCTCGACGTTAAGAGGCTGAAAAAACTGGTGTCGAGAAATACTTCATTACCGTTTCTGATTTGTTGGTGGCCGCTCATGCAAAATGTGGTTCACAAAGCAAAATTCGACATTTGTACATAATGACAGAATTTTGAAAAACGTAACTCAAAACCATAAAAACAATATAATTACCTAGATTTTAAAAAAAATGCCAAAAAGCGAAAAGATGACCTCATTTAATCACTTTTGTGATGAAAAAATTCTCAAACAAAAACTGTTTACAAATTTTCCACTGTCAAACATTTAATTCAAACTTTAAATTTCTTCGGGTAGCTGCAAAATGTTTTGGAGGAAAACAAATAATTATTTTCTAAAAGCGCAAAATGTTTAACAAAACTCAAAAGCGCTTAAAAATTCCGATAAATGCTCGAAATGGCCATACAATCACCTAAGCTTACATTTTGTTTTGGTAAAATCGAAGGAAGAATCTGGTTTTAAAATTGATGTAGAATGTAATATAAGAAATACCGTAAAACAAAAAATCAATTTTCTAGCCTTGCGGGACATTTTTCGATTTCTTTTGCACTTTTTTCTTGCTCTCTCTCTCTCTCTCACTATCTCTCTCTGTCTCTCAGCTTGATGTCAAACCACGGGTTTGTTTGAATTTGATTTTTTTTCAGCGATTTACGTAAACAGCAATTATAATCAAATCGTAAATGAGACAGTATCTAAATGCTATAAAAATGAGTTTCTTTCTACCATAGAAAAATTTTTGTGCAAAGAACAGCAAATGGCAATTCTATATCTCTCCGAACGTGGGTACCATTTATTACAGACATCCTGCATATTAAACGCGTGTGCTTTGAAAAGCGGAAAATGTTTGAAAAGACTCTCGAGGCCCCCCCGGCTTAGTGGGCATATCTTTTACACTCCCCCCATGCGCACGTGCTATTTTTTTTACAATGTAACATGGTATAAAACAATATACATTTTGTCACTGGAGATCATAAAATTACTGGGTGAGGGTCAAATTGAATATGTCAGTATTTTTTATTCTGCTTTCCCACGCTTAAAAAGTTGGATCTCTTCCATGTGCCCCCCAACTTTGTGGGTGCATATTTTTGGCACCCCCAGACGCAAGTGCTATATTTTACATGATGATTTACTGTATAATGGTACGTGCTCTGTAACTTGGGGGAGCATAAAGTACTGGGGGGGGGGGCAAAAACGGAAAAGATCAAAAAATTTTATTTATGTTTAAAATTTTTTATAATATCCGTATTTTGATTTCTTTATTTTAAATGCATGATCACTTAAAAACAAATTTTTTTGCATGGTTGAAGCGACTACGGGACGTTTGTTTAAAAACTTTATTGAATAGCATGGTTAAGCGAGCGGACTTATCGAGCAGCAGCAAAAATGTTCAATCGAAATCTTAAGCCCGTCAGTCTGTTTATCTATTTTTCAAAAATCTTTTTTCTATTTTTCTTCGGTAGCGTAAAGATTTTGGGTCTTCCCCATTATAGCTTTATAGACTTATTGGTCAGATAACCTTTATCCCCCAATCATCGTAATTATAACATAATGGTGGGGGGGCTATAATTTCATGGGGGGTGCTATTGTGGGAAAGAACTAAGATTTTATAATTGGTATCGTATCCCAATTTGTTTAAATAGCTATTGATGTTTAATGCATTAAAAACAATACTAGAACCGTGAGAGTTGAAAATTTAACAAGAAATTTTTGAACAAAAAAACCACATCTTATTATTACAGTTATTTTTCAAAATTTACCTTTGATTGGAATTTCAACTTTCACGGTTCTTTTCCGTTTGTGCCCCCAGTACATTATGCACCCCAGTTACAGAGCATGGGTCATTACAAATTAAATCACTATGCAAAAATATGGCATGTGCGTTTGAGGGTTCTAAATAATATGACCCACTAAGATGGGGGGGCAAACGGAAAAGATCCGCTTTTACTATACACAAAAAAAACATTTGGCACTCTTTAGGTTGAGCTATATTCTCATTGCAAGCAAGACAAAGCAAAAAAGACTTATATTCTGCTCTTCGGAGCTGCACGGTTAGTTAGAAAGGATCTCTCCCCCCCCCCCCTCCCAGTACGTTTTGCGCCCCCAGTTACAGAGCACGTGTCATTACACAATAAATCATATTATTGTGTAATGACACAATAAGTCATTACAGCAAAAATATGGCATGTGCGTTTGAGGGTTCTAAATAATATGCACCCACTAAGCTGGGGGCGCAAACGGAAAAGATCCGCTTTTACTATACACAAAAAAAACATTTGGCACTCTTTAGGTTGAGCTATATTCTCATTGCAGGCAAGACAAAGCAAAAAGACTCATATTTGGCTCTTCGGAGCTGCACGGTTAGTTAAAAAATCTAATCAGTTGGTTTTGATAACATTACTTTGAGAAACTACATTGATTGCAACTTCCGCAGCAATGGCCTACCTTCAATTTTTCTTTAAAAAAAGCAATTTCATCGCCTATGTTGTAGCGTTCTGTGCCATTTAAAGACGTACACAAGCCGTGTTGTTCCACCATATATTTAGTGCGTCAGCTCAAAGTTCCAGTTCAATGTTGTTTTGGGGGGCCATAAGGAATCTAAAAATTGCTGAAATATTGCGAACTGAGGTTGAAAATGTTTGAAGAACACAATATTAAAAAAAGGTCACGTGCAAAATTTGAAAAAACATGCTAAATTAAATGACCACGAATACTTACCAACGTATCTTTGACTTACCAAATGTGACCAACTAAGAAATTTAGAAAACAACGAATTACCAATTACGGAATTACGAGATACTTCGACGAATACCGACAAAAACTTTTTGCAAAAAATTTGGGTTAAAACTATATCAACTTTTATTGCGGTCTATTTTCAATTGTGGCAGAAGAGAATGGCGGCTACTGTGGGTACTATTGACATACCTGAATTGAGCGTGTAAGTTGAATTCTGGAGTCTTTTCCATAATAACCCCCACCCCATGAAAATAGAGTCCCATTAACCCCATTAAGGTGTAACGGTTCTTTCCCATTATAGCCCCCCAGCTTAGTGGTCAGCCAACCTATAGCCCCCATCATGGTAAATATACCATAATGGGGGCTATAAATTAATGGGGGGCTATAATGGGAAAGACCCGGTGTAACTACGCTAATGGGCTATACTTTATGTGACGACTGAGTTGGGGAAGGTATCGGTCAGAAATAAAATGGACAAACAACAAAAACAAAACTTTGTAAAACTATGGAAATCATGCTTTGTATAGCTTTTCCTACACCCTTTTTTGGGTGTAGGAAATAGACCCCCACGGAAAAAAAACCACCTAAATTTAGATAGGAACCCGGATCTGTTAGTCAGTTAAAATCAGAGCTGGAACATTAATTTTTACAGCCTGGATTTTAGCCAGGCCAGCTTTCTGAACATGTCCCACTTTGCAATTTACAGCATGTTCTGCAGAGAAAATTATAGTGATTCATCCTACGCATTATTTTGTTATTCTTAGCGTTCTCTGTGAAGCTTCACTAACCGAATGTCCTCAAGCTGAGCATTGCTAATTATCCGTATTCATTCTATCTGAGCAGGCTAATTACCCGCCATTTCTCTATCTGAGCAGGCTAATTACCCGCCATTTCTCTTATCTCTATCTGAGCAGGCTATCTGAGAGTCAATGATACAGCGCTGAAACTCACTGTGAGCAAGGTCCGCGAAATAAACCCCCACGGAAAATAACCCCCATTTTAAAATTGAATTTCGGTCGTCATAATTTGTTCGGTTGTGATAGTTTCATATCAAGTCCCACGGGCCGCTGAGGCATGGCCATGGCCCGCGAGGCATGGCCAAACGCGCTAAATGCGCAGCTCTTTAATAGTAAAGTGGAGGTTTATTTCCGTGGGGGTTTATTTCCGTGGGGGTTTATTTCCGTGGGGGTTTATTTCCGTGGGGGTTTATTTCCGTGGGGGTTTATTTCCGTGGGGGTTTATTTCCTATCTAAAACGAAGTGGGGGTTTTTTCCGTGGGGGTTTCTTTCCGCAACCGAATTTTTTAAATCCTATTCAATCGTGTTTGGTCATAAACACGTTTTTTTGGCGGCTATTTTTTTAGGCTAAAGGCGGAGAGAGTTTTCTTCAGAACTATTTTTAAAATAAAATAGTTTGTCAAAACTTTTTGTGCAAGTGTGCGTCATTTGGCTCTGAATAAAATTAGTTATGATTTTAAATTTAAAAAAAAACGACCTTTAAAAAATGCTAATAATCTACAAAAAAAATGATTTTTTTCAGTTTGTGCCCCCCTCAGTACGTTATGCCCCCCCCCGTTGCAGAGCGCATGACATTACATAGTATATCATTATCTAAAATGAAGGCACGTGCGTGGGGGACGGGGTGCTAATAGTATGCACCCACTAAGCTGGGGGAAGAAAAATGGAAAAGATCCAGAAATTTAAATCGGAAAAAAAATTGGATGTTTTTCACAATAAAACTTGCGTATTGTGGACAAGTAATGAAATGGACTTGAGAATGTGTTATGTTGGTTAAACGTAAGTGGAAAATGAGTGTCTAGAAAATCTGATTTATGATTTTCCCTTCTTTTTTGTGGAACAGTGCTAATCTTTGATCACTCTGTTCAACTTTCAGTTAAAACCATTCTTACAATCTAGTTATTTTTCCATAAGTTGGTGGTGATGTAGTAAAATTTACAAGGAGAACTAGATTTATTCTGTTCCTGCCCCTCATAAATGATTGTGACTACAATTACCTTTATGTGTTGTTATATAGCACTTTACTACGCATTTGCTCGGGGTGTAAAATAACACATGCCCACTAAGCTCAAACGGATTTTTTCGGAAATTATTGTGAAAATTATGGCACGTGCATCTGGGGTGCAAATAATATACACCCACTAAGCTGGGGGCACAAACGGAAAAGATCCGCTCAAACAAATAAATTACCTACAGGAATCTTTTCATTACGGTGTTTTTCCAATAATTAAACAATCTTGTGAATTTAACGCTTCAAATTCCTTCTATTTTTTTAATGCTGAAGAAAGATATACAACGGTTGCATTTATTTGCAGTTTTTAATTCCACGGCACGTTTTCAATAATTTTCTACGACACGTATTTAAATTCTTCTACTCAATTGAAAATTTGGTTGAGCTGAATGAAGTTTTGGATCTATTCTGTGTCAGCCCCATTGCTTTTTATGCCCCAATCACGAATTACGTGTTGTTAAATAGCACGTTACTCTTTAAAAAAACAGCACGTGCGCCGTGGGATGTAAAAGATGTAGGTCCACTACGCTGGGGAGCCGAAACAGAATAGATCCCAAGTAGTTACCTTCTCATACCTAGCCAATATCGAAAACGAATTATTGATTTGCCTGTATATAAATTGAGCCACTTTTTAAGAATAATGGGTCTTTCCCATTATAGCCCCCCCCCCCATGAAATTATAGCCCCCCCATTATGGTATATTTACCATGACTGGGGGGGCTATAGGTTATCTGACCACTAAGCTGGGGGGGGGGCTATAATGGGAAAGACCCAGAATAATACTATAGCAAAAAATACAGGCTTGCGGAAATAGACAATCTTGCTCTTTTTTTTGAGCCACCAAAGCAAACAGTCAAAATTGAAAAAATTTGAACCATGCAAAGTTAAACCACGCAAACTGAATGAATGGGCAAAAATAGTTTCTGTTTATTTTAAAGTAACAACTTTTCATTTAGGTTACTGCCAGTTGTCACAAATTTTGATAAATTCTTCGGGGTCTTTCCCATTATAGCCCCCCACGAAATTGTAGGTCCCCATAATGGTATGTTTCCCATGATTGGGGGCTATAGCTTATCTGACTAAGCTGGGGGGCTTTAATGGGAAAGAACATATTCCTCATCTTCCAGTGCTTTTTTTGGTCCAAATTACATTTTAGGCGTTGTTTTATATCATGATTTATCCCACTAAGTTGGGGGCAAAAAGAAAAAAGTTTCACAAATTCTCGATCTCTCATAATAGTTCACTAGATATATCAGCTTAGTGGATGCGTTTTTGCAATCCCCCCCCCAACGCGCATACAATTTTTTCCTATAATGATATACTATGAAATGACAAGTTCTCTGTAACTGCGGGTGAAAAACGTACTGGGGGTACAAACAGAAAAAAGTCCAGAGAAGTTTTCTGGCGTCTTTCCCATTATAGACCAGCTTAGTGGTCAGATAATCTATAGCCCCCCAATCATCGTAGTTATACCACAATGGAAGGCTATAATTTCATGGGGAAGCTATAATTTCAGTGGGGCTATAATGGGAAAGACCCGTTTCCTGTCTGCCAAAAAAAACACGAGCAAGTTAATACTTTTCAAAAATAATTTTGCTCAAGAATGCTCATTCCTCCAAGTATTTTTTCTAAGACCACGAAGGAAATAGTTTGTATTGAAATGCAGAATCAATATTTTGCCGAATAACAGCAAAGTTCTTTTTGTCCTTGATATAACACTCAGAAACGCTCAATTCCTAAAATATGACGCTCAAAAGTGCTGTTTGCAGTTAACAAAAATCCTAGGGGTCTTATTTTTTTTTTAAAAAACTTACTTTTTCAAAAGCGCGTCAGATGAATACTGAAAATACCATTTCCTAAAAAGAAGTAATACTCTGAATTTGTAAAAAGCTCAAAAACTTTCATTTCCCGAAGAGGAAAACTCCAGACGCTCATTTGCTTAAAAATGTATACTCAAAAGAATAAATTCGCCAAAACATACTCCAAGGCGCTCATTTTCTTTTTGAATTACCTGTTGAAAATTTCTTTTTTCAAAAATAATCTCTGCTCTTAGAAAATAGAAGTACTCGGCCCATTCCCTTAGAGGATATGGTGTCATTTTACGTAAAATTGCTCATTTCCATAGACACGTGATACGCAAGTGCCTATTTCCTAAAAATAAACCAACGTTGGAATTCTATAAACATGGTACACTGGTCAGTAATTCAAAGCCCCTTGAAAACCTTTACTCAAAACCCCTGATTTCCTAAAAAAAATAATTATCATAAACGCGTAGTGTTTCCCCAAACTATAATAACAGAAACTGTAATTTCCTAAAGATAACTATCAAAAATGTGGTCTTTCCCACTAAAGCCCCCCCCCCCCCCCGCAAAATTATAATACGTTAAATTACCACTCTTGTACTATATGGGTGGTTATTCTATCAAAAATACCCTATTTCTTTAAAGAGTTATAAATACTCGATTGATTGTGGAGTGATAGGGTTATTTGAGTACAAGTGGAGTGATAGGGTTATTTCAGGGGTGAGGACGTGTCGATGGACGGACTGACGAAAGAGGAGGAGGAGGAATTGGAGAGACAGTTGTTGATGTCTCCTCCCATTATGGAATCGCCCTGTCCATCAGAACTGGACACTCACAGCAGGTCTCTCTCTCTCTCTCTCATCAAGATATTAACACCTTATTACAAAGTAGTCAACACGCTGAAACAAGTTAAGGTTAACTTAGCGTAACAGAGTTAAAGTCAAGTTATATTGAGGTAAATTTAAGGTGACCGTTACCTTAAATTTACCTTAAACTTTAAGTTAACATGTTTACCTATACTGAATTTATCTAAGCTTGGTAAGTCGTGGAAATTCAAATTTCTTCGACTCAAATGACATCCGAATGGGTATAGCTTCTACTTGAATTTCTCTTTTAATAATATTGTTATAAAATTCGAATTTCACCAGACTTGAATTTTGTCAACTCCAATTCCAACCATACAAAAGAGTACACCTTGAAATTGAACTTGTCGATAAATCAAACAACTATATTCTAAATAAATTCACCTTTGAGTTTACGATTGTATGCATATTGACTATATAGTTCTGGACAAGACAAACAAGCATTGTTCACATGGAGTTAGTGCAGCTTGTTAGTAAAGTTGGTGCAGCTTAAAGAACTAAAAATTTTATCTTCGAATGTAATATATATTGACCAACATAAAGCTTCTGATCAATTCTTCTGGCACAATTTTCCTAATTTTCCTCGAGAAAAAAATATAATTGCTGCTTGTTGCTAATTTTAGCTAGCGGTACATTTTTGTTAGCTAGCGCGACAGCAGAAGAAAATGTGTTGACAACGCTGATAATGGCATTGATCTATCTAAAATAATTAATTGCTCTTGAACGAAGATCATAGCAATTATTGTAAACGTGTGTGTCCTTTTTATGCCAAATTTTGACAATTTTGACTTTTCGAGTGACTTTTACGCCCTTGACTTTTTGCATTTCGCGTGATCTAAAATTCTCTCTCAATCACAATTTCAAGCAACTGAACTCAATTGGCGGCAATTTAATACTAAAAGTCAGATGAAAAGTGCGAAATCAGATGAAAACCGCAACATTTTAATTCTTCTGATTATTTTTTGTCTAAAGACCGTGATCGTAATTCAGCAAGTAATATTCATCTGTTTTAGTGACGAAGTGATCAATGCTAAATAATAAAACAGAAAACAAAATGATTGTTGACACTTCAAGTAAAAAAACTCATTAACTGAATTTTTACAGCCACCAAAAAAATTCATTTTCGGAAAATCTGAAAAAAAAACAAATTTTGAGAACAAAAAATTAGATGGAAAATTTTTCTAGCTTCCAATGGCGTTTTGATTGATCAAATCAGATTAAAAAGGTGGAAAAAATTTTTGATATTTCTCTGGAACGCCTTTTGGGCTAACGGTTGGTTTTTTGTCCTATGCGGTCCTTTTTATCATAGCTGGATGGATCTAGAATCATCCACTAAATATGTGTGCAATGAATTTTTGACTTGTCTTCACTCTAAAAGTTGTTTCTTGATTGTTTAGTTCAAAATGAGTCGGCAGTGATTTGTTTTCAAAAAGTAATAATTTGGTAAACGTTGTGTGGATTTACTCTGTTGATTTATGTCAAACGATGAAGAAGTGGGCAACAATTTTTGAGAATTTCCAAGCATTCGCCTTTTTGATATTCATGAGATGGAATGGCTAGCGGTATTCCTCATGACACAAAAAAACACAGAGAACATAGAGTTCAAAAATTTCAGGTTTTACTAATTTTACATCGGATTCAAGAGCTCATTTTTAACAGTAATGGAATCCAGTTGTGGTCTGTTTGAATGGTATAGTGGACAGATGAAAAACGGGTCAGGTTCATTTCTTGAGGATTGGGCCCAATTTTGAAAATATCTAACAGCTTTGATGTTATGTACATAGTCGTTTACTTTCCAATTTAAATTTTTCTCATAGTAAAGTCAATAAAATTGAACAATGTTTTTAGGGAATAAATTTGCGAGTAAATGTATAACCTGTACATTTTTTATAACTTTCATGCTCAAAATGCGTTTTACATTGATATTATTGACCTGCAGTCACATTTTGTGCATAATGTGCAGAATTTAGTTACAAGTAAACCTTTGAAATCACCAGACTAAGCCAATTATTATGCAATATTGTTTATTACAATTCAAATATTCTTGGGTTTTTGGCGAAAATTTTTGCTTTCTTTGATCACCATGACATCAACGCTGAACATAAATGGAATGAAAATTGAATGTTTCTTGACATACCTATATATATGTTGCATCTCATCCATTTTCACTTGAGAAAACATTTCATGTGTACTGCTTAATTATACTTTTTTTGTGATTAAGCGCAATTGGAAATGAGCGGTTTTAGTTAAAATTTCTGTAACAATTGACATATCTGTTTTATTCTTTGCACTATTTTGTCCTTTTTCAGTGCTTAGGAACGAAGATATTATTAAAAACGTGGTTAACGACCCCTATGGTAATCTCCATTAAAAATCTTTGCCCCGTGAATGTAGCAATTTGTCTAGAAATTTACTGTTCTTTTAAGCCCAACAGTATTCAAAGCTTGGGCTTATAGAATAAAAATATGCCTACCAAGGTATATTTGTTGCTGTTTCACATTGATTGCCTCAAATCGATTTTATTTTATTCGCCTCAAAATGAGTGTTATAATAATAATGATGATTCAATTTTGAAGATTTTATTTTCACCGTTTACCAGTTGGAATTGCTATGTAGGTTTGAAAGTTTCGCTGATCAAGCTTGTCCGTTCTTAACTTAGAAGAAAACAAATTCTGCTGATTTCTGACTACATTAGCTAGAAGTCCCTTCACAGCTTACTGTGCTCATGAAATTTTCCTAAAGTTGCTTTTACTTGCTCCAAAGAATCGGAGATAATGGCTCTAAAGACGTATCGATAAACATTATTGCAGGTCAGGTGATGAGTCTATACTTGGAAATGAGGACGTGAGAGACGAGGAGTGTGACATGAGTGTGGATGGGGCGGCAGCCAACGGGAAAGCCCCGGAACATACATCTGGAGCCGCGACCTCAGAAGCAGAGGAGGCTGCAATGGACAAACTGTTCTCTCTAAACTTTATGGAGAAGTTAGTCAAAGTAATGATGCAAAGTTTTTTGTGGCAGGCCCGAAAGAAGTTTGCACAGTCAAAATTGGTCAAAAGAGTTAAAACAAGGTGAAAAAAGTTTTTCCAACGTTAGTTCAGCATTTATTGAGGGTGGAAACACTGGAAAATCGACGAAAAGCGTAGAAAGCAAATTAAAGCTGGAATTAAGAGTGGAAACTTATTTAACATCGGAAATGACAGTAGAAGCATGGGCCAAAGTTCAACGCAGCAGTTACAAAAATATTTAGAACTGATATTTTTGTCTGAACCAAGTTATCCTACGTTTCTACGTTTTAGTCTTGACTAGTTACCAGGATGAGGTTCTCGACTAAAGACTTGGGGGGGGGGGGGGGGACGGTGCGACCGAGCTCATAGTCCGGACGAAGTCTATTCTCGGTGCGTTCAATGTGACACATACCTAATTTCTGCCTGGCCCTAACCCACACTTGGGTTTCTTCGGTCTGGCCTATACCCAATTTTCGGTCAGGCACATGTCAACTCTTCGGTTTGTCCCATTCCCAATTTTGGTCTCCTCGGTTTGATCTAGCTAGGAAGAAAAATAACAGGTTGATATCAAGAGAATTAGCTCTAATCGTGTAAGCGTGTTTGGGCTTATCAAAGTCCAGTTTAAAAGGAGCCGTTCCTCCGTAGGAAAAGATAATTGAATCTTGCAATGATCACTTTGCAAGAAAAAGCTGATCTTTAGCAACTAGCAACATATTGAAGAAGGTTAAACAAGCACAGGAAATTTATTATCAAAAAACTGAGTTGTCATGGAGATGACGTTTTTTTTTCAGTAAAAATTAGTCTAACTAGTGCAAGCTGACTTTTAGGTCCAAATGTTGACGCGAATCAATTGTAATTTTGCTCAGGCTCAGGGCCTCTGCCTTGATTCTGCTGGGTCTAGCTGAGGGTGACCGAAGCCTGTTCGATATTACCCCCTGTTTGCGAACTAGGTTTGTGTGGTCTGTGCTTGTTTTAAAATTTGAAAGGGTTATTAAACTCATCTTGGGTTACTGAACTCTGAATTTACGTCTTTGATTCGAGTAAGTAACGACAATACCCCCCTCCCCCAACACCACCACAACCACCATAGCCCCCAACCCCCTATCCCAACAATCATTACTTTTCAAGGTAATTCTCGTTCTTTTCAACACGAAACTGGGTAAAACAACGCGACTACTGAAAACATCAGGGATTTAATATTGTGACCTTTTGTATAGTATAATTTTATTGTTCAACAATTTTATAATTTTACTGTCAACATTGTGTTCAGAGTTCGGATAACGGCGGTTGAAGGAGTGAAGTTTCTACTGATGGGAAAACTTGACGAGGCGAGGGAGTTGTTTGCACCCTTCGATAATGTTCACCCCTTAATGGCCAATGGGGCTGCGTGTGTTGACTTCTTCCAAGCTGTCATTGCATTCGATGACGATCTGTTTCCAGTGGCCAAGAACAAGGTTTTGTTTTCCTTGTTTTAACTATGTAGATTCAAAACAACGGTAACGTAAGAACTTCTTGGTTCCATTTTTATATTTGGTTTCAGTTTCGATTTTGGTGATAATTTGATCCCATTTTTCATTCGGGAAAAATAGAATTTTTATTATGATATGCTTGTTGAAAATGTTTGGTTCTACTTTTGGTTTTTTGTTATATTCTGGTTCCATTTATGATTTTGGTTCAATTCTTTGTTTCCTACTTGTTTCCAATTTTGATTTTCTGATTTCTTACCACCTTCCGCTTGAAGTACACTCACTGCTCTTAATATTCACTGCCAAAGCAATTTCAATTTTTCCCATTTTAAGTCTTTTAAACTATAAAACAGCCTATGATTTTAAATATATGTTCAAACTTGCTGCGACAAAGTTGCATCAATTCATAATGTATAATGATCTTCTCAATTTTCTATCTCCACTGGAGATGGAGATATCAGAAAAAATACAAAAATTCCGCCAATTCCTAAATGTCATCGATACCGCAATTGGAGCAATTTTTCTCCAAAAACTAATGTAAATTTGTATAAATACAACAACTTCATTTTTAATGAGTTATTCCTGGTTTTTTGGCAACTATCTTCAAGTTGCTTACATTTTATCATGGTTTTACATTTTTCTAGTAAAAAAAGGTGTGATACTTTTCCATAAAAAGGTGTGGGTAGACACCCATTTTTTAAATTTAGATAGAGTAAGAAATGACATAAAATTGGCTAACAGCAAGGTTTTTGATGTTACAAGAAATTGTTTGCAGGCAAAATTTACTTTTAAGTTATCAAGATAACGATTATTCGTTGAAATGTTAAGATTTTCCTCAACAAATGTGTCTATTAACAATACGCATGTTCACTGTGAAATCACTGTGAACAAAAAATTGCGCTTAATGTGAGCTGTGAAATTTTACAGACCCATTGGCATGAAAAAGTTTTCAAGTCTACGTGAAACAAAAATTAGATTATGCTTTTTTTGTTTGGATCAGCTGGAAGGGACTGCCAAGAAAAACTAGCAACAGCTGCTGTATTTAGCAAAAACAACTATTCCAATTTTAGTGCTACGCAATAAGTTGCTCTGCAAATGAGAGTTTTAAATATTTGATGTTATTTTTTAAAAGAAATTACTTGACGCTGATTTTTGAGGATTTTAAAATTGTGACTGCAATTGAAATATAGGATTCAGTTTTTTTGAATGGAAATATCAACACAACCATGTCACTTAGACATAGATTTTTACAAAAGTTTTTCAAAAAGACAACAGGAGCGTGCTTTAGCAATTGCAAGTATTGTGAACCAAAAACTAGAGAAAGTAGCAAAATTAGCGAAAGTAGCAAATATAGCCAAATTAGCGAAAGTAGCCAGAGTAGCGAGATTGTTATAGATAAAGCAACACAGAAGAGACTCATTTGCTGTTGATTTTTGTTCCACTTAGAAGTTGCAAAAAATGTTTTCAAATAATACTTTGCTGAAAAATAATTTGTTTCATGCAGCTAAGGAGAATTGAACAGCAGCAGACATTTTTTTTCCACCCTAGTGCCAATAAAGCCAATTAGTGAAATAAAAATTGTTGAGAGAGTGTCAATTTCAATTTATTGCGATACGAAGAAGTGGAAAGCAGCATCGAACTTTTTGTGATGGTAGACGCTAGTATTGGTGTTCGCTCCCCTTTAGACCATTTTTATAGAAAAATGCCTGGTGTTCCTTTACTTAAGAACTATCATCTCCAAAGAGAAAAACCAATGTCATAAACCTGTCAAGATAACGAAAATGCATCCTATAATAAGCCCTCCAGTTAATTCAACCCAAAAGTCTATCCGGCAAAATGATAAATTTAATTTATACAGAGTTTTTAACCCCAACAGTCATGCCGCCTAAAGCCAATGGGATTTATTCATTTTTATCACTGCCAATTGATCTCTGAGCTTTTTAAATCAATATGTGTATTTTATTTTCGGCAAATCTGGTAAACTATCCACCATAAATATATAATACTAATTAATATATATGAACTTTTATGAAAATCTGAGAATTTCAATTTTCGACGAGTCTTATCTGCTGATGATAAAGAAACAGCTGGTATATTTTCAATTTTTTCAAAAATTTTGACTAATTTGTTTATTTCTTATGTAGTATATAATTAAATTATATTGCATTTTGCGCACTTGTGAAAGAGTGAGCAGGCTTAATCAAATATGACCAGGCAAGTTTTCAAAGTTTCTGCAAAAGCATCTTTTTTTGCACAAGTGTAACCATTAAAGAGAAAATAGAGGGGGTGGGGGTTGAGTTGCCAGTTGTACGTGACCACTAAATGGTGGTGCTATAAAGGGAAAGACTTGAAAAAGCTCTCCATCATAAAAGTTCTATAAAAAGATGTTTTTTGCGCGACATGAGGGCTTTTTTCATAACATTTTTTTCCCAATAACCTACTGGAACAAAGTCGGGGTCGCCAAATTGATATAACGCTTAAAATCAAACCCTTTAGACCATTTTTATAGAAAAATGCCTGGTGGTCCTTGACTTAAGAACTATCATCTCCAAAGAGAAAAACCAATGTCATAAACCTGTCAAGATAACGAAAATGCATCCTATAATAAGCCCTCCAGTTAATTCAACCCAAAAGTCTATCCGGCAAAATGATAAATTTAATTTATACAGAGTTTTTAAGCCCAACAGTCATGCCGCCTAAAGCCAATGGGATTTATTCATTTTTATCACTGCCAATTGATCTCTGAGCTTTTTAAATCAATATGTGTATTTTATTTTCGGCAAATCTGGTAAACTATCCACCATAAATATATAATACTAATTAAAATATATGAACTTTTATAAAAATCTGAGAATTTCAATTTTCAACGAGTCTTATCTGCTGATGATAAAGAAACAGCTGGTATATTTTCAATTTTTTTCAAAAATTCTGACTAATTTGTTTATTTCTTATGTAGTATATAATTAAATTATATTGCATTTTGCGCACTTGTGAAAGAGTGAGCAGGCTTAATCAAATATGACCAGGCAAGTTTTCAAAGTTTCTGCAAAAGCATCTTTTTTTTGCACAAGTGTAACCATTGAAGAGAGAATAGAGGGGGTGGGGGTTGAGTTGCCAGTTGTACGTGACCACTAAATGGGTGGTGCTATAAAGGGAAAGACTTGAAAAAGCTCTCCATCATAAAAGTTCTATAAAAAAATGTTTTTTGCGCGACATGAGGGCTTTTTTCATAACATTTTTTCCCCAATAACCTACTGGAACAAAGTCGGGGTCGCCAAATTGATATAACGCTTAAAATCAAAAAGCATAAAATAAAAAATCCAATGTTTCATATTTGTCCTTAAAATCACATAAAATCACTTTTCAGGGCTGTCCTTGAACACAAAATTAACTTAAAGAAAGAGTTTTAATCATTTGATTTTTTCAAAAACATTTTGATAAATTCTAAAATATTGGAAAAACCTTTTTCTTGATGTATATGCGTAATTATTATACCGTTTCCTCGCTGTTAAAAAAATTAATTTCAACTGTTTTCCGAAGTAAAAAAAATCAAAACAAAACTATAACTTCGATTCTCTTTTGTTTTTCTTATCTCGTAAATATAACAATAGAATCAAATATACTCACCGCGCATCATCACCGTTTTTGGGGTATTAAAATTTTTGAAATTATAATTTTTCTGGTAGCTTTAACATAATTTATTTTGCAAAAAATTTAAGAAATTTGAGTTTAAAGTTGATCAATTACTTTATTAGAACCTTTTTATAGAGAAGAATGGTTGACTGATTCTTATAATCGGTAACAGATATGCTGACTGCTTAAAAGTTTTCAGAAAAAAAGTTATTTTCCAGTGCTTTGTTAAATCTAAAATAACTCAGATAAAAAATTAATATGGAACAAAGCTTGCAGCCGCCTGTTCTGTGTTTATCAAGGTCATTATACCGCAAAAATCAGACCTAAATTGCATTTGGCTGATTTTGCCCTCGTGGAATTCGGTTGCATTAAATTGCAGATTTAAGGCAACATCATTTGTAGCCTAAATTCCGGAGAAACGGATGTTCCTAATTTTGTGGAATTGCACTACGTTCAAAAACGTAATTCGGTTACGAAATCGGTTAACTCAATTCCACAGTTTTGCAACCAAATTACCAGTTTTGCCACCAAACACATCAATTCCACCAAATTACACATGGTTAAGATCCATAATACGGTATTTTTGTTCTGTTGAAGTGAAGAACTAACTGTCTTCTAGGTTGCCAAGTGTCAGAAGGTGTGCAAGATTATAATGCAACAGTGCAGGAAGCAGCTGAAGCACCAGAAGGGAGTCCAGAGGGGTTCCCTGCCGGAGGCACAGTTGGCTGCCATTGTGGCATACTACGAGGCCAGGATATCCATTGCAGACTGCTGGTGCTTCTCAGGGGTACTAACTGCATGTAGGATGACATTTGGGGGGTATCTAAAGGTATGTCCTCATGTGGTATGGGATCTCATTCACATATTCTACGCTATTTATTATCAGGAATGTTTAATATATATATATATATATATATATATATATATATATATATATATATATGTGTGTGTGTGTGTGTGTATTATATATATATATATATATATATATATATATATATATATATATGTGTGTAGAATAAATATGAATAAATTAATCAGAAAAATTATTTTTTAATGCAATGAGTTATTTTTTATCGTTTTTTTATCGTCTTACGAGGTCATAACAGTTTTCCCAAGACACGAGTTTTCTATTGGAACAATTTGTTTTAAAAAGATAAGCCTACCAAAAATTTGTTGCACGTATTTTTTGCAAAAAAAGAAGTTTATACTAAGATTCTAGTACATATTTTAAGTGAATAATCCTAAAATACCCGCAAAATTATTACAGATTTCACAAAGTACCGCCGAAGAATTGACAAAACAAGGGAAGCATAATCCGCAAAATATGAAAGCTTGGGATAAAAAAGGCGGTAACAAGCAAAAGAACATAAATTAAGCGGCTGATTGATTGCACAATAATTCCTCATTTGCTGTTTTCAATGTTGATGAAAATGTTTTTGGAAAACAGCAGATGAGGGATTATTGTTCAATTCATCAGCCCTTTTATTTGTGTTTCTTTGTTTGTTTCCTTCTTTCTTATATAAAGCTATTATTTTTTGTGGATTGCGCTTCCCTTGTTTGTTCAATTATTCGATGCTACTTCGTTAAATCTAGTAATCTTTTGGGGGGTATTTTTAGGCCTATTCAATTAAAAATAAATGCAGCTTCTTTTAAAAGTGATTATTGCTACCTGTCCGAAAAAGCGCGAAATGTAGTCCTAAATTACGTGAAATCGAATTACGCAAAGTTTTTTAGATGGCCTTCCGTCAAACATATTTTGCGGTGGACAGTAGTTATCATTTCCAACTTCCAGTTTAAAAGTGAAAAATATTTACTATAATTTCCACATAGGGCACTGTTTTTTGAATCCGCGAATTTCGTATGCATGTTTCACACGCACAATGTATTAGCAAACGAAATGTGAAATCTGGAAATAAAAACGAGTTTACTTGCTCAAAAATTTAGTACCGGTAGTCGCTCGTAATGATTCGTTATAAACATTGATCGCCTTAAATACTAACAGTTAATATTTGCTTTGATGCTCATACAATAACAGTATCTAGTGATCCCAGTAATCATGACACGAAAAAACCTAGTAATATTATCTTATGACAAACTTTTATGACCTTCTCTGGCAAACAAATGAAATCTTTTAAATTATTTAAAGTGAAATTATTTGAAGTACTTTAATTGTGAACTCGATTACCCAGGCTAAGGTCACAGGCCAAAATGAAACAATTGAATGTGGAATTATGCGTTGGTCAAGGTGAAAAAAATAGTTCTGAAATTATGATAAGAACATTTATTATTTTTTAAAAAATCTGGGCATATTTGTGTTTTCAGGCGAGTTTGCAAATGAAGAGAGCCTTTGCTATATACAAGAAAGTATACAAAGAACTAAACACTGAAAAACTCACAAGATTACGATTCCCAGGAAGCAGTGGAACGAAAGAGAGGGATCGGTTGTTGACCAGTTCCTCCTTCGGATACGGAGTGTTCCATCTGGCACTGTCTCTGGTTCCACCGTCCCAACTTATACTTATGAAGATTGTGGGAATGGCTGGTGATAGAAGAACTGGACTGCTGGCATTAAGGTTGAATACTTTCTCAAAGAGTTCACCTAGATTGTTACATGAACTCTTTGTTTGTGCCTGATGAACGGTAATCGAACAAGTGTGAAGCGAATTAGGAAATTAGAAATGATCTACATTTTAACCTACAAAATAAATAAGCTTTCTGGACGTGAACAATCATTTTTTTAAAACGAGAAAGTATTTTCGGCTATAAATATTTTCACACCAATTCAATTACACTCCCCCCTCCCACCCCCAATATTTTGAGATGATATCTTTTCATCCCTGTATAATTTAACCCCCCAAACTACTGAGCCCAAAGCTCTATTCCCAAAAATTTACGTGGTACCCTAACCAGCGTCGCAGTTATAGTGATTGTGCTATACTTGGCATTGTTTTAATTTATAATTAACTGGTTGATTGTCTCTTAATTTCAGGTTTTGTGTTGAGAAGGGGTGGGGGGAGGGGATTGAGCCCAGATCTCCAGTGGCTCTTTTCGTACTAGTGTGGTACTACACTCATCTCAGACCCATGATGACATTGTCCAAACTGGAGAAGCAAAAGAGCGTAGTGTATGCCAAGACCCTCATGACTAAATACAGGTGAACAACCGATCCACACTCGTACCATATGAAAATAGATCGCTAAAATTATCGGAATTAGGTGATCGTTACTAAAATGGCAATCAATCATAGTTAGGCTTTACTTATCATGAAGATGTCGCCCTCGGCCGCCATTAGATTTAAAAAAACTGTCCACGACCGATATTTGGAAGATTTTTTAGAACAAATAAAAGGTGACTTGGATGTTTTTCAGTTCGTAGATCGTACCAGTTAATTTTCGGGTTCCAGACGGGAGAAAGAATTTCAGACAAAAATGGAAAACTATTAGAAAAAAATCGGTATTTAAAGAAAAAATCTAGCTGATGTTAAATGCACGCAAAAGAGGGTATGAATATTTCTGTAAATATTTTGAGCAAAAACCAATTTTTTTTCATGGACGGAATTATAAAACCTGATGCTAGCTGCCGGTATTCTGGCATAGAAATCTATTCAATAATAACTATTTAAGCAAAATGACTATGACTATTTGCTCATTGTATATTGTAAGGAATGGCATCCTTAGAGTTTGGAGTTTAAAGTTGTTTTCTTCAACACTGCCTTCATAGCGTATTTTTTAATGGTGGTGCATTTTTAAACATTAACTGCCAAAAGGGTACAACACATAAATCGCAAATAAAGCGAAGTATAAAGGTTTGTTATTCGTTAGTCGCATGAGCACTCTGATGATATTGTGATAAAATATCGGCTCCCCCTATCTAAAATTATATCACAAAAGTTAGCCTAAGAAAATTGCAGAGACACAGAAAAAATATGAGTTTAATTATTTTCTCAAAAATAAAACTCGACTATAATTGTTATTGTCGAGTCAAACCAAAACTAAAAACGCCCTCTCTGAAATTATCTTCGCTAAAGCTTCAAGTGTTTTTAGAAAGTCAAGAACTCGACTGTGCAATAATTGGATGATTGGGAGGATAAAAGTTTGATCACTTTTAAGAGTCGAAACCGATTAAATTGTTTGAATATGTGGTGTAAGCTTTTTATTAAGACCCCAATAATGCGACTATTGAAAAGTTTTTCGTTTCACTTTTCGTCTAATTATATTTGTTATTCGGTAGTTTAAATTTGCCTAAAAGCTAATATTAATTTGCTGATCAAAGTTGTTTTTCGAGTAGTTTTTATGCGGATAAAATTTAAGCACCACTTAGTTTGAGACGCGTGGGTCAAGTCTGGTCTGGTGATACTTTTACGGCTGCTATCTGACTACGTTTCCAGAATAATTTTACGCCGCTTGTTCGTAAATCTTTTAGGTACCGAACTTTCAGATCAAAAAGTCAATCAAATATCATTTCAAACTCTTGTCTCGGTTGCCAGTTAATATAGCGTATTTTTTAATGGTGGTGCATTTTTAAACATTAACTGCCAAAAGGGTACAACACATAAATCGCAAATAAAGCGAAGTATAAAGGTTTGTTATTCGTTAGTCGCATGAGCACTCTGATGATATTGTGATAAAATATCGGCTCCCCCTATCTAAAATTATATCACAAAAGTTAGCCTAAGAAAATTGCAGAGACACAGAAAAAATATGAGTTTAATTATTTTCTCAAAAATAAAACTCGACTATAATTGTTATTGTCGAGTCAAACCAAAACTAAAAACGCCCTCTCTGAAATTATCTTCGCTAAAGCTTCAAGTGTTTTTAGAAAGTCAAAAACTCGACTGTGCAATAATTGGATGATTGGGAGGATAAAAGTTTGATCACTTTTAAGAGTCGAAACCGATTAAATTGTTTGAATATTTGGTGTAATTTTTTATTAAGACCCCAATAATGCGACTATTGAAAAGTTTTTCGTTTCACTTTTCGTCTAATTATATTTGTTATTCGGTAGTTTAAATTTGCCTAAAAGCTAATATTAATTTGCTGATCAAAGTTGTTTTTCGAGTAGTTTTTATGCGGATAAAATTTAAGCACCACCTAGTTTGAGACGCGTGGGTCAAGTCTGGTCTGGTGATACTTTTACGGCTGCTATCTGACTACGTTTCCAGAATAACTTTACGCCGCTTGTTCGTAAATCTTTTAGGTACCGAACTTTCAGATCAAAAAGTCAATCAAATATCATTTCAAACTCTTGTCTCGGTTGCCAGTTAAAACTCGTTGAATAATACTTTTATTGAAATTGTATTGAGATTTAACAAAGTAATCCACTGATTGGTTAGAAACAATGCAACTGATTCTTACGGTAATCTGAGCAACTTAATAATTAACAAGTTGGAACAATGTTTACATTATAAGTAGGCAACAGCATAAACGTTAACAATTTGGTTTTTGGATTATCAAAAAAAAATTAAATACTTGAAAAACACGGTATCTGAAAAAAAATACCCAGAAAAACATTAGCATAATCATTTAAGTCATATAGATTGATTTAAAATACCCAAAAATTTAAATAATCTTTATGAAATTGAACAAAATTGTATAAGTTAAGTTGTTTGAGACAATAAAGAGGCTAATAGTAAATGTCAAACACAGAAAACTGACTTTTAAAACTTGGAACAATTGACCATGACATTTTAGCACTCACTAGGTTCAATAGAATGAATTAAGAATAAATGAAGTTAGCTTTGTAGCTAAATATTTCAAAATTTTTGCGAATTTTTGAGATTTTTGAATACGCGTTCTTCGCAAAATTTTTTTGTCGGAATTTGGGCCATCCAATAGTAGTGCTGTACAGCCCATCGGAAAAAAAGAAAAAAAGGTCAACCCTCCCCCCGCCTCCCCCTATGTTGCTATCTCCGACTTCATTTTCACGGTCAAATTTTGCTTTGAAGAAAGTGTTTGTGTATCATATGTAAAATAACAGCACATTTCAACAAAAATGACAACTAATATAATATCTAATCGGCAGGAGACTGATCATAAATGATAAACACTTAAAGCACCGAAATTTACAAAAGTCGGGACAGTAAATTAGAATATTGCATAATGAAACAAGTTCTATCCGCAATATAGCCGGCCCAGTTTTTGGTCATTTTCCAAAAATAACATCTTTTGCGATCACTATTGACGGTTGTAAGTTTTATTACTGGTCGTTCGTAAGATCTGGTGGAGTTTTTATCAAAGATGCTCTCACTATCTGATCATCACTTCTGCAGACTTCTTCAACACTGACCAAAGGAAAGTTGAAGGGATGAGTATGCTTGTCGGTTATCCAAACAAAATCTCGTCTCTTGATCTCTTCTAGTTCTTCCTTCGCCCATTTGTTCCACTGTTGCAAGGTAGGAACATACTCGTTCATTCAACGATTTCAATCCGCAACTAGGATACTGTGTTGGTCACGAAAGGGCTTTCTGTAGCTAACTGGTGTTCCAGAGAACAATGCATTTGGCCAATTCAGGTTAACTTGACCGATTAAGAGGTGATCTGGCGTTAAAAGTTGTAGATCGGAAACGTCACTGCTAACGTCAATAAGAGGGCGGTTGTTTAGAAGTTGTTCCACGATACACAATAACGAATGCCAGCTGTCTTACTTCAGGGTTTGCTTTCCCGAGACATTAGACAGCTCTTTTTTGCAGGATTGTACCAATTTTTCCCAAATTCCACCAAAGTGAGGCGCTGCTGGTCAATTGAAAGATCAGTTGATGCCCAACTCGGATAATTTGACTGCAATTTTGTCCCTTTGAAGCTCAGCGAAGCACTCCTTGAACTCTCGCGCTGCTCCAACAAAATTCGTACCATTATACGAAATAGTTGTCTTGGGCTGACCTCGTCTTAGAATGAATCGATGTACTGCATCAAGACATGAAGCCCCGTGTCCAAACTTTCAACTGAGTCCTAGTGAAATGCTCGTACACTTAGGCCCGTAAGCAGGCATAACCATTTATTTACTGTCCGTCGAAATTTCTGTACCCCGAAAGGTCGAAAATAATCGACACCTGTGTCCGTAAACGGTCGTACATTGTTCATAACTCTGTCGATCGGAAGAGCACTTATTTGTAGAGGCTTGATGCTCGCAAACAACCAACTTCGTACACATTTGTGTTTAACTGATCGGAGGGCTTTTTATAACCATAATATCCAAAACTTCTTTTGGACTTCGTTTCTAATATACTCGACACCTTCGTTATGAAAGCCTTTGTGCTGATATTTCGAGTACAGACAAGTACAGTTGAACTGCTCTGTGCTTGTTGGGCAAATTGTTTTAATTCAAATGGTAAATCTGCTTTACCGAGTCGCCCTTTTGCTCTCAAAATCCCGTTAGAGTCGATGAAGTGTACCAATGAGACAATCTTACTGTCTGGCGAAATCGTTTTGCCAGACAAAAGAAGTTTTTTTCTATTGCTTAGCTTTCTATACAATTTTCCAGATGACTTCTTCAGCCTCATATAACAACTCGTAATTGGCTTGGATTTACGCTTCCATGACAAAATCCACAAAACTGTTCTGCGCAATCGGATGAACTGGCTGAATTTTCCCAGTTCAAGATGTTTTGACTATCATCCTTAGCTATGAACACATTAACGTCCATATCATGCTCAACTGGGTGCTGGTCGTCTTCTCCTAAAACGATTGGTTGTTTGAGCCACTCGGGGCCTTGATTCTAGTTACCTCTCGAAACATCGTCAAAACTAATTTCTCTCGTTCCTAAATCGGCTGGATTCTTCAGACCCGCAATATAATGTCATTCGTCGACTGTTGACATGTCCACTATTTCTGCAACACGATTGGCTACATAATTGGGTTGCTTAACGTTGCTTGATCTGATCCACGGAAGTACTGTTGTGTTAACTGACCGCATAAACGTTTTGTGAAAATGAAGAGAGTGCTCTTTGAAGATAGCATCCTTCAATCTGTTTCCAGTGACTAGTTCCGTTTTTTCCATTTTCGGAATTGCGTGATGTTTCACTGGAGCAACTTTTTTGCCCATGATGAACGAAACTTCTCGTTCTGTTTTTCTGGTTTCTGTAACAAGTCAAGCTACAGCACAGAAGGCATCTTCAGAGGCGTCATCAAAAACATGCAATTCACTTGTGACGTTTTCATCGCATTTTCAATACCATCTCCTCACTTCGAAAGCTTCACCAGCATTCAATTCAGCAATTCAATCTGCAAATTGGTTGTTCAAGTTTACGTCAATGTGAGAGTCCCATTGTTGTCTATTCGTTTGCCATATTCCTTCCAAAATGGTTCTTCCTCTGATGACAAACAGTGCTAGGAATCCTAATACGTCAAAAACACTTGAAGTAACTGATTGGACCTTGCGCTGTGTCCATCGGCTCTCTGGCTCAAAAATCATACCTCTAGAGACTTTGAGTACGTCAGAGACAGTATTCCACTCCAGACAAAATATTACCAAGGCTTTGCCATGAACTTCATTTCGGTCGAACTTCGTCGCCCATTTTATGAATTTAAAACCACATTTTGCCAAGAGTTATGTTAACTTAAAGTTGATATCCAGTGATGTTTTCTCACTATTCAGGGAAACTAACTAGTCATCCATATAAAATAATGTGAACCCATTCTACTTGAACGCTCGAATACAGATGCATTATCCAGAGCGCATTGTTGAAGGGCAAAGTTTGCACATGTTGAAGATGACTTAGTTCTAAAAATGTGCCGATGGTACTGATACGTAACAACTTGGTCGTTTTCGTCAAACCAAAGAAATCGCAAAATTTTCTGTCTTCAGGCTTGACCTCAACTTGAAGAAACATTTTTTCGATATCTGCAGTCATCGCAAATTTGTTTTCTCGAAATCTTGATAGAGTTCCCATCAAACTCAGCAACAGGTCTTTTCCCGCTAAGAGCATATGATTAATTGAGTAATCACGAAATTTACTTGCTGCATTGCAAACCTTCCTTACTTTATCTGGTTTGTGAGGATTAATACCGAGTGATGTGGAACATACAACACATGATCGTTGCGAGTTGAGGCAACTTCATCGAAAGATAGGACCGAAACATATCCTTTTACGTATATCAGACATTTTTGTTGCTCTGTATTTTGTTTCGAGTGGTAAGTCGTTGTTAAGTCGTCGTTTTAGTCTTCGAAGTTGTCCCAGTGCTGACGCAAAAATGTTCGACAAAGGTGAATGTTTTTCGTTCCACAGCAAACCAACTTCATATCGATCTCCGTTGAACTTCACTGTCGAGTTCAGGATTTCAGTTGCCAGCGTATCTTCTCTGCTCCTTTTTTCAGCAACCATCGAAGTGCCGTAGGACTCCATATCTCACCGTTTCTTGACAACTTCTGCTAATTTGACGTCATCTTCATTCTCAACATGACAAAGTGCACCACTTAAACGGATTTCACTCACTGGAAGTGGGCCACTGACCGTCCAACCCAGTGGAAATTTGACTGCCCATGATCTTTTCTCCGCCATTCTTGTACTCCAGTGGTCGAATTAGCTCCTAGGCGTTTTGACCCAAGTTGATGGTCACCTTCTTGAAGTCAATTTCTTTGACTCCCACCCATTTCAGATACGGATATTTCTGCATCATTTCTTGGACGTTATACACGCTTCTTCAAATTTCTAGGTTCCTCCGACTGTTAACAGTGAGCTGCTTTCCTTTACTTTTGTGGCTGTTAGCCGGCCCAATTGTAATCTCCACTGCCTGGCATGAAGTACTCTGTGTACTATGGATTCCCGTCACATTTAAAGAGATTGTTTTTCCGTCTAACTAGACTCTGTCCAAAAGATTTTTGTCAACCGACGTCTGAGTTGAACCTGTATCACATGCTGCAAGAGTGTCCTCAAACTGTCGGTCTTGACCGAAGATACTTACTCGTGCAACCTGCATGAGACCTCCTACTGAATCTTAATTACTGGTCAGGTTCGTGCTTTCTGACTTCATAGAGACTGATGAAACGTCAGATTTCTTCCTGTAGTGCAAAAGTCTATTGTCAGTCTTCTCAAAACTGTCAATACCACATTTTTTTTCTTGGACAATCATTTGCTGCGCGATTATCGGACAAACAAGCAAAGCACAATGTCTTTTACTTTGCCACGTCGTATCGATCTTGCGTTTTCTTCTTCTTGAACTTCTTGCAATTCCAATTTTGATGATCGGCGTGTCACACAACGGACATTTTGAATCAATTTTATTTTTATCAGTGTTTGAACTCAAAGCTGACTCTCCTAACTTCGACTGTTTCTTAAAATCAAACCTTTTTCCCGATTTGGAGGACGGCGTATCCAATTTAGAAATTGTAGGACCACTGCTCAGAAGTCGTTTATGTATTTGAGTTTCTTCTTGCAGCCATTTGTTGAATTGAATCAGATTTGCTGCGTGCATTGCCCAAGTTGGTGACTCAATGAACGAAAATCATCTTCTTTTGGTGTCCAAAGGCAGCTTACTGATAGCTAAATCAACATTGCTGGGTGAAAACAAATCGTTTGAATATCCAAACTGCTGTAAATAGTTCACAAACGATGACACTCTGTCGGCAAATTTAACAAGTAATGCTAAGTCTTTGAACCTGATTTGACTGAAGTTCTGTATTTTGGCCAACTGAGACGAGACAATGTGATGAAGTTGACCAAACAGTCTTTGCAAGGTGTTCCTTGCATGATCATACATAGCACCAGCGTAGCCCATTCAAATGACTGCTCGTTCAGCCTTTCCAACCAGCAGGGTTTTTCAGTTAACTCATCTTTTCGTCCTTGCTGATGTTACTACTGTCAACTGTAGCCTAAAACATTCCACTCCCTTCTGGCCAATCCAAAGGGTTGCCATCAAATTCTCTGAGTTTCAACTTGGGCAAGCTTCTCTGACTGTTGGCTGTAGTTGCAATACTAAATTTAGGACTTTTGAATGGAGAATACATCTGTGAGCTTACAACATTTCTACTGTTATCGTGTCGGTTATAATCGCGAAAACCTCGAATAGGCGTACTTTCAACTTTCGTATAGTACTCGAACGGACTTTCGTAATCTTCCTCGGAACTGCATTGCTTTCGACAGTCTTCTAACTGCTGGACTTAGCTTTTATGAATTTTTGTGGATGAAAACAAGTCCTGCCGTTGCAAATAAACTCGCATGTTTTCTGCATACTCTTCCCATTGGTCTGATTTAAGGCTCCTTGCTGCCACTGAGCGCTTTTTAACTTCCGAGTCGGACTCGGAAGAGGGCTTCGATTCGTCAGACTGCTCCCCGGCAGAAGTCTCGAGCCCAACTTCTAGCATTTTGATCTGCAACTTATCGTCAAGCTGTCTCATTTGCTCGTCATGATCTCGTTGCTTTCGTTCAAACTACAATTCAAGCTTCTTCAACACAATTTCAGCCTTTTTTTTGCTTTTTCTTGTCTTTGCTCCACTTGTTGTTGCCGTCCCCTTCGTCCACACTTTTCGTCCCCTTCGTCAAGAAACTCATCTTCAAAAGATCGATTGATTAGCATTGAAAGCGAAGAAACTGACTTTGGAATGTCTTCAACGTTGTTTCTGCTGTCCGTATTTGGAACATTTTGCACACCACTAGGTAACGGAAGAAAGTTCGTTAGTGTTGGGCTCTTTGGTTTGTCTTCAGTTGTTGTTGTTAACTGATACATCTCCAAACTTCTCGTGTGACATTCTCTGATCCAACATTTTGAAGATATCTGACTGAATATCTTGCAACACTTTCGAAGAGTTATCAACAAAACTCTTATCATCATCTCGTTTACTTGTGGTACACCATTGCCTGTGGAACTTGCGCACTTTTTCACGATAAGGAGTTTTTACTGCAGAATACGAGTTGATGTGAGAGTTCAATCTCGCAATCCGAACATTTTCTTGTTTTGCGAAATCTGGGTTTGCAAATAATAAAAGGGTTTCAATTTGTGGTTGAAATCATCCACAAGATCGTTTCTACTCTTGGTGTACTGAATGTTAGTTACCTTTATCGTAAGCGGGTTTGATGAAGTACCTGTGGTTGAAGAACTCGGGTTATCGTTCGTTTTGTTCTCAGCCTTTCTTCGTTTTCTTGAACAAATTCTCCGTAAACTTTATTCTTCACTTCTTTTTGGTGTCCGGGTCAAATAAGTTGTTACGGTTGTTATCTGACTACGTTTCCAGAATAACTTTACGCCGCCGGTTCGTAAATCTTTCAGGTCCCAAATTTTCAGATCAAAAAGTCAATCAAATATTATTTCAAACTCTTTTCTCGGTTGCAACCTGAAACTCGTTGAATAATACTTTTATTGAAACTGTATTCAGATTTAACAAAGTAATCCACTGATTGGTTAGAAACAAGGCATCTGATTCTTACGGTATTCTGAGCAACCTAATAATTAACAACTTGGAACAATGTTTACATTATAAGTAAGCAACAGCATAAACGTTAACAATTTGGTTTTCGGATTATCAAACAATAGTAAGTTTTAGAAAAACACGCTATATTAAAAGAAAATACCCATAATAACATTAGCATAACCATTTAGGTCATATAGATTGATTAAAAATACCTAAAGATTTAAGTAATCGTTATGAAATTGAACAAAATTATATAAGTTAAGTTGTTTGAGACAATTAAGAGGCCAATAGTAAATGTCAAACACAGGAAACTGACATTTAAAACTTGGAACAATTGACCATGACATTTTATCACTCACTAAGTTCAATAGAATGAAATAAGAATATATAAAGTTAGCTTTGTAGCTAAATACTTCAAAATTTTTGATGATTTTTGAGATTTTTGCATACGCGTTCTTCTCAAAAATTTTTGTCAGAATTTGGGCAATCCAATGGTACTGTTGTACAGCTTGTCGGAAATAAAGGTGAACCCCCCCTATGTTGCTATCTCTGACTTCACCTTCAAGGTCAAATTTCACTTTGAAGAAAGGGTTAGTGTATCATATGTAAAGTAACAGCACATACGGGAAAAATGACAACTAATATAATATCTAATCGACTGGAGACTAGTGATAAATGATAAACACTTAAAGCACCTAAATGTACACAAGTCGGGACAATAAATTAAAATATTACATAATGAAACAAGTTCTGATCGCAACGGATACCGCAGGAAATACTGTACAGGATTTTAAAATGCAAACCTGGGAACAGAATCCAATATTAAATCTACCGCCTGAAAAGTCTGATCAGGGTAGAATCAAGACTCTGCACGGTCTGAACAGCGCTGTACTTACCCCTGGAAACTTGGAACCCTTGGAATCAAGTCCGAATCATATGTCAGGATAGTCTTAACAGAGCACGATTCACAGCTTGTATGGTTTGATCAGACTTCTACTGAGAATCTGTCGAGGCTGTCGCAGTCTAGCCGCAGATAACAACCACCCTCCAGAAAAGAAATGTTAATTAACTACTGAAGAGACCGTTTTGTTACTGCCCAGGTTTACTTGATGAGCAGCAGAGACCACGATTACAAGTCTAAGAATTATTATGTTCTTGTTTAATTAAATAGACAAGAATAGAGACAAGCTTTTGTTTGCTACGAAGTATTATTGTTGTGTAGTGATCAACTTAAAAAAAGCAGTTATATAGAATAGCGTCTCTTATTTTGAAATTAATACATCATACAATTGATAGAACTGCTTGGATGTTTACAAGTTTTAGCCTGGATACCCCCAGTACGCAACTCAAGTAGGTCTCTTACCCCCGTGTGCAACTCTTACCCCCGTCTGGCACCCGATTCGCAACTCAAGTTTGTTCTAAACAGAATCGATTTCAGTATGGATAGCCTGGTACCCCTATAAGCAACCCAAGTCAGTCTGATCAGTGCTGGGTTACGCTTCCCAGCCTGGGCTGCATTGTAATTGTTGTTAAATATTGAATTGGCGTATAATGTTGTAAAGAGCAGTTGTAAAAACTGTCGTTTAATCTAAAAAATATTAGATCAGTTGGGTCCTATATTTACAGTAGTTGTTTCAAGTTCAATTCCAGTTTTTATTGGGTACACCCTGTATGATGTCCAGAACGTAACGGCCGCTGATCAGACGGTCCTCGGCCAAAGTGATCTCACATGAGACCTTACCAGATCATAGTGATCTCGATCAGACGATTTTGGGACCGTTGTCCAGACTTTCGCGCGACCCTGGTCCAGACCCTTGTCGCCACCATTGTCAGAGGTCACTTCGCTCTGGACACCTCGACCTGGGAAAAACTATAGTTAATTAATTTAAGCTGTTTGTGACAGAAACATCGGACAAGCTCCAGTGAAAGATGCGGGGAGTGTTGTGAGTGTTGGCAAAGACCAGCCACCTGACTTTGGGGATCTGGAGAAGTGTGTGTTGTTCACGTTCATCAGGGCCAGAATAGCGAGGAGTAGTGGAAAGATATACCAGTCGATAGAGATGCATGAACGAATGTTGAGGGGGGAGGGAAACAAGAAGTGGATGAAGGAACTTAACCAGGTGAGGAAAATACCCCAGTAAGGAACTCGACTTATAAAAAAGAAAGTCCTTGCCCTTTATAAGCAGTTCTAAGCAATGAAAAGACCATGCTCGCCGGGTTGAGAAATTCCCTGAAATTTTTGTAAGAAATGCGCTGAACTTTCAAAAATTTCAGCGCAAAAACCTTATAAAGTTAATGAGCTGAAATGCTAGGAAGTGTGCTGAAACTTCGAAAGAAATGCGCTGAAATTTCGGCAGATACTGCAAATGAACAAATTTTAGCTCGAATCAAAACCAGCGTCCTCGTCTTAGGCTGGACAGTAAATTGTGTGTGCTCGAGTTAAACTCGTCGATTAAATTATAATCAATCAGGTCGAGGTGTCAACGCTCGAATTTTTTAAGAATAAAAGATTTGCGATGAATTAAAATAAAATTTACGCTTTTTAGGGTTGAATGAGATGACAAAAATTCACTGATAAAAACCGCAAATTTTACATTTTTTTTCACAGAACGTCGACCCATAACGGGAACGCAAGTGTCAAATAAAGTTAAGGAGATGGAAGTTATCGAGTTGACTCTCAGCACCTCCAAAAAGGAACTCAGCACCTCCAAAAAGGAACTTATAAAAGGAACTCAGCACCTCCAAAAAGGAACTTATAACAAAAAATCATTACAGGAGTCTGTCGCTACAGAGTTCTAGGCAAAAATTACTCGCTTTTGCAGCTGGTTTCCACTTTTATGTCTGGGTACATTGTAAGAGTACCATATACTTACTTCTTATTAATCCTCTCAGTTTTACTGTGGCAGTCACGATCCTTGAAAGTAGGTTCAATCTGGTACCGTTGCACGTTTGAAAATGATTAATCACTTCAAATCACTTATTGAGAGTTTTAAATAGGTATGCTTTTTTCTAACAAACACTTGATAGTTTCCAACACTCCTCACTAACAAAACAGTATGCGGTCAATTTTTTTTATTTCTACGTAACCTTTTTTGTACAAAAAATTTTCCTCTATGAGAGGATACCAAGGCTGAGGTCCCAGACGGAATCAAGTACCTCCAGAAGAAAGATAAATCCACGAGGGAGGTGGCGTGGGTTCAAAAATACATAGTCTGGAAACTTCGACAAACATACGAACGTCTGAACATAAATGCCCGAAATTCTGCAAATGATCACGCAAAAAACTACCTATCGGATGACTTATGGCACTCTTACTTCAGAGTACCTACTCAAGTGACAGTCTTAAAGGCAGAAAACCGATACTGACTAGATTTCAAACTGAATAGCAAAATGAAGAATGCGAAATAAATTGCACTCAGTCTTTTTCGTTGTTTTTTTTTTACAATTTTTACTGCGTGTTTTATAAGGTTGAACAAAATATCTAATCTACGCATTAAGGCCAGAGTACATCAAAAATCGCCAAAAATTAAGTTGCAGGGCTTTCTTTAAGTTCACGCAAAATTTTTGTTTTATTAATAAAATCTATCAATAATCCAATGATTTTGAGGCTGAAAGGACGAATTCATCAAAAATGCTAAACTCAATCATATGTTGTTTACGTTTATTGCAGTTTGTTTGACTTTGCAAGGAAGAACTTTGCATGGAAGTCTATTCATGAACGCACGAAAGTTTGAACATGAACGGAAAAAATCTTTTGTAACTACAAAATTGTGTCGAACTGGCAAAAATCAGATGTACACGCAAAAATCTGGTCATGATTTCACGAAAGTATGATCTTGAGCGCGCGAAACTCTGTTGTAAGCACCAATAGACACTTTCCGATATACACTTTTCATCAGCGTGATATCAGAAAAACAGTTTCATTGTGCGCAATAGTCGTGAGTCATCATTTCTACAGCATGTTTCTAATATTTTCCAGAAGGGCAAACAGTTGATATGAAAGGGTGAATACAAAAACAAGGACAGGTTGAGTTAAATTTTGCAGGCTTTCGCTTGATCGCTGCTGAACAGCGACACACACACACACAAACACACACACACACACATATATATATAAATATATATATATATATATATATATATATATATATATATACAAATACAAAACACACGCACATAAACACACACACACATATATATATATAAATATATATATATATATATATATATGTAAATATATATATATATATATATATATATATATATATATATACATATATATATATATATATATATATATATTATATATATATATACAAACACAAAACACACGCACATAAACACACACACACACACACACACAAGCGCACACATAAACACACTCTCGCAAACACGCACATAGCACATACGACATACATACACGCTTACAGAAACACATGTGCAAATTAGATACTCTTATTTCATCACTTACGTGATTAAAATACTCTTTGCGCAAAATGTCGATAAATACCAAGCATACACGTTGCCGCAATAAAACAGTGCAAACAATTTTTGAACGCAACAATGCTTTTTCAACACAAAACAACAAAGACCAGCCGTTTTTGGCCTCCAATTGACTTTTCATAATTGCTTAGTTATCTAATACGATGATAGCAATTGTTTTACTGCCTGCAGCCGTCGCTCCTAAAGGCTATAGTAGCCATTATTAGTTGCTATTTGATAACGTTTGTGAAAGACATATAAGTCGTTATGGTTATGTTCAAAGAAGGAAATATACATTTTTTTGAGTTTTTGATTTTGTTTTTTTTTGCTTTCCAAGTATTTGATAATCACAGTTTGTTCTCCACGTAATAGTTTAAGAAATGCAATGCATTAATTATTGAAAATATAGTTTGCATTTGCAATTGCATTGATAAATTGTTGGAATTTGCGGCATCAACGGAATTAATAACAATATAAGTTTCCTTCGAGGTAAAAAAATTTTGAAAAAGCTCAAAATGGAAAAAACCTAATGAAGGTTTAAGTGGAAATAGAATTTGTTTGAATTTTATGAGTGTTTTAACCACTCATAGTTTAGTTCTGGTCTTATGTAGATTTCTCCGCCGTGGAAGAAAATTCAAACTCTGAAGAATTCATTTTGGGCTTTTTTCTATCCCATTTTCAATATTTTCAGAATAGATTTTCGGACTTCTGAAACAGGAGTTTCTTCAAATTTATCGTAGAAAACAGAATGTAGCCTGAATTTTAATTACGAAGGTCGGCTGTTGAAGTCAAAAAATTTTCAAACAATAAATCTTCAAGCTGTAGATAATGTTCTGTTCAATTTTTCGGTTCTGTTCGAAGAACAACTTTTGTATTGCTTTCAGTAGGCAATAACCAAACATTATATTTGTTGCGCAAAAACAGTCCTCGCTTTAAAGGTAATTATTCGCTCCGAATTTAATCGACTCCACTTGTGCAAAAGAACATGCTCATTGAACCCAAAATTCTGATTAAAGGAAGCTTTGAACCTAAGCTGACAATGAAAGATTTTAGAATCTTTTCCGTTTGTGCCCCCCAACTTAGTGAGTGGATACGATTTGCGCCCCCGACACTTGTGACATATTTTAGTATAGTTGTTTACTCTGTAATGGCACATATTCTCTCACTGGGGGGCATAACGTATTGGGGGGCAAAAACGGAAAAGATGCGGACTATGGTGCAAATTTTGGATCTATTGTGTTTTGGCTCCCAGTGTTTTTTTACGCCCCCTTAAAAATTATGTTGTTATATAGCACGTTACTATGTGAAAGTGCCTGGGGTCGTCAAAGATATAAGCGTTCTGAAGTGGGGGGGGGGGACGTAATAGATCTCAAATTTTAGTAAATAGCTGAGCTTGTTTGACTCAAGCCTTCAGGTAGATTTAGCTGGACTAAAAATGTGACTGTCGAATTTTGCTCGCCTCAAAGGGGTTGAATATTTGCTAGACACAAAGATGGCACGCCCGACCCAAAAAAATGTACAATTTATTTATCATCTGCTGATGCATTTAACTCTACAACAGTCTACAACAGTCGTTTTTCAGTATTCTCATTTCTGAATAAGTCATGATGAAGAAATACTGACTGGCTTTGTCATTTCTGTACGTTTTATTAGTTCTTTTTAGCAACAAACCAAACATATTCAAAGTTGCGTTGCTTTGTTTCAATATCGTTTGGGTGTTCTTTCGAGCATCGGAAGAAGTTATCGAAGAAGAGACTACAAGTCACACGAGGTACTGGACATTGAAAGTCTTTTCTTAAGTCGAGATCTAGATTTTGAGCCGAGTTTTTGCAGCTTTAAGATAAAAGACTTCACCTAACGGGCACACACTAGCACTTTTTACTGTTTTGTTTGTCGTGAAATCGATAAAAAAAATTGTGTAACAAGCGTATCTGGTTTCAGTTAGTGATCTTTGATGTAGGTAATGGCACAGGATATCAGCTGGTGTAAGATGGCGCAGCTCAAGTACGCCTCAGCCGGAAAGAGACTCATGAATATTCATGAAAACACACGATGGTCTAAAATCAACAACCTATTCCCGTCTGTTCTGACCATGGCTGTCAGGATATCAGACAAGAGCACAGACGAGGAATTCAATGACGTCGTCAACAAATTCAAACAGATTAAGTCCACGAAAGCTAGGTTGAATTTTGAAATTATTTTTGATAAAATTTGATCAGCAAATTGAACTAGATCAAGTCAAAACAATATAGCTTGAATTTTTAAATAATGAAGCTGTTTCTTTTAATAAAAATTTAGTTAATAAAGTCAAACACATCAAGTCGAGAAAAGCAAAGTCGAATTTCTTTTTTTGTCCGAAATATATTTTGTACAAATTTACAAAATTTACAAAATTATTTAATTAGTTTGAGTGACTTTATCGGAAAGCATGCAAAACTTAAGCCATCCAGTTATGTTTTCTGATCTTACATTTTTGGAGTCCAGAAAATAAATGTGAGATGGATTTGGTCAGCTGTTGAAATTACTGTATTGTTTTAGGAAATTTCTCAGGTGCGTACATTTTCTACTTGAAACACCGCTTCTTATAGCTCTTTAAAGCTCTCTCGTGTGAGATCATAGGAAAATTGTGAGTTTACACATGTTAATGAATTATGATGGGGAGGTTCTTATGATTTCAAGCGATATATCAGATCTTATGATTTTATAGGATGAATTATAAATAATGAATCCAAAATTGTTATGTTTTGTTTCTAAAGTTATTGCTACAGTAATTTATTTGTTGCTATAGTTTATGGAAAGAGAGCTTCGTCAGTTGTTGGTGATGATTATGTTTGCTCCGTGTTGGTTGTGTTTTGGAAATCAAAAGTCGCAGTCAAAAATTCCTGGCGATACACAATTTTTAGCGAAAATCTGAGACCCCCGTAAAAATAGCACTTTGCGTGATTAATTGCAAGATGTTTGCTTGAACGTTTTCAATTTTTACGCCCTTGACCTTTTCGTTTCGAGCAGTCTAAATTTCTTGCATTCACGAGAGTCAGCAGTTGAACTCAAGCGGCAGCAGCTCACTACTACAATCCTATATATTAAACGCGAGAGCTCTAAATTTAGGAAAAAAATTTGCATCTTTAATGGGCCTCTCGAAGCGCATGTTTAAGAGGCGCATTGAGCAGCATGGTTAAGCGAACATATCGAGAGAGTTCAGTGAACTAAAAAGATCCAATATATTATTGAGAACCGAACCTGGGATAAAAGACTGTTAGTCAGGTGCAGTTACCACGAGGCTAAGAGGGCTTGAAAGTATGCTCGCCAAGAGGGAGGATTTGCTGTCCTGGGTGCTACGTTTTTTAATTGCTCCCGATCTAAGTTTGAAGTTCTTATTGTAAACGTGTGTTTTCCTGCAAAGTTTTAACCGTACAAATTCTGCGCTATTCTAGAACACTCTTGGCTTTCAACTAAGTTTTTCACGCTTTAGTTTTTGATTTTTGCGTCGTCTCAAATGCTCTCAATCTGAAATGTTAATTGATACGATAAAAGCGATTGTAAGAAACAATAGTATGTAGTTGCTTTAGCGCAGATGGTAAGATGGATGACTGCTAATCTGAGGGTCGAGGGTTCGAATCCGTGTCGGGTTCTTTTCTTTTTGTAGGCTTGAAAATTTCTAATCAACTTATTTCCGGCTGTTTTCGAGAGCAGTTCTTGCGATGCTGAGTCGATTTACGTTCCTGTGTGTGTTATAAAGAAAAATGCTAATCCTTTATATTAAACGCGTGAGCTCTAAATTTGTGGAAGAAATTTGCATGTTTAATGGGCCTCTCGAAGCTTATGTTTAAGAAGCGCATTGAGCAGCATGCTTAAGCGAACATATCGAGAGAGTTCAATCAACTAAAAGGCTCCAAGTATATGATTGCGAACAGAACCTGGGATAAAAGACTGTTAGTCAGGTGCAGTTACCACGAGGCTAAGAGGGCTTGAAAGTATGCTGGCCAAGAGGAAGGATTTACTGTCCTGGTTACTACGTGTTTTATAATTGCTATTATTTTAAGTTTGAAGTTCTTATTGTAAGTTTGTGTTTTTCTGCTGTTATAGCCGTTCGGATTCTGCGTTATTCTAGAACACATTTAGTTTTCAACTAAATTTTTTTACGCTTATCTTTTCGATGAATATATAATCTCTGAAGCTCTCAATCTGAAATATGTTAATTGGTAAGATAAAAGTGATTGTGAGAGACGGTGGTTTGTAGTGGTTATAGCGCAGTTTGTAAGATGAAGGACTGCTAATCTGAAGCTTGATGTGTTTTTTTGTTACTTTTATCCGTAAGATTTCTATGAAACTCAGTTTTAAATAGTTTTAGTTGTTTTGTCTTATATTACTTTTTATAGTAAATATCAGTGGCAATTGAGGACAATGGTCAAGAGCCCTCCTAACGTAACATGTTTCATGGGTCCTTAATCAGGGAGCCTAGCGTAATAAATGCCTTTTAAGACGCGCTTTACCATAATTTTTAAGCTACCATTTTGCGCAGATTTTGAGCTCAGTAAGCTTGCGGTATTGCAAAAGCAAGCAAATTACCAATGCCATTATCCAGAAGTTTGCTGTAGAAAGAGCAAAGGACAATTGCAATACACCTAGATAGTCTAAGTTGGACACCTATGGCTGTTGAACGAGAGGCCTGAGTTCTAGCCCGAGTTGGTGCGAAACAGTAACCTTTATTTCTTTTAAACCTTCTTTTCGTTTATATGATTTTCTGGTTATGGTTTTGCGGGCCTGCTAGTCTATATACTAATCGCGTGAACACATAAGGCGGCATGTTTTGGAGGCATCACTGAGCGGCATGTTTTAACAGTACTACCGAAGACCACGGTTAGGAGGTTGCTTAATTGGGGTTAATGAACGAAAAAGTGTGCTTTAAGGTGATTGACCGATTAATGTTTCTAAAAGGTCATTGACCGTAAATTGTTACAAAAAGGCCATTGACCGATTAGTTGTTCAAAAAAGGTTCTGTGAACAAAAAATATTTCAGAAAAAAGTCTGTGACCGAAACTTTTTTGATATTGAAAACGTAAATGATCGAAATTCTGTCAAGACAAAGAAAAATTATGACCGAAACAAAACATTGTTTTTCGTAATTCTTTGTCAAAAAATTGTTGAAGGAAAAGGTTGTCTTGAAAATTTGTGACGGAAAGGTAACTCACCAAAAACGTCATTGATTAAAATTTGGATGATTGAATTTAGTTTCACTGTACGAAAGTTTTTCAACACAGAAGACATCAGAGAACAAAATTTGAAGTGTGGCAACAAAAAGGTGCCAGAAAATTAGATGCCAGAAATTTATTTATGACAAAACTGAAATCTTGAAATAAAAAATACAAATGGTTAGCGCTCAGTAGAGGATTTTTTTTCATATTAAGGGCAGTTACTAAAAAATTTGTGCTTACAAAATGATAGGTATATGTTTTTCCGCCTTTAATTTTTTCGACGAAAAGGATGATGACATCAGCCAGCCCTTCAACTCAGTTCAGTGTCTTCTTGAAAGCATTCGCAAAGGCTTGCCAACGTTTCCTTTTTATCAGCCTACTCCTCGTCTTGGGTACATCCATCATGTCCTCATTAGCATATTAATCCTTCTTATGAGAACAAGAATTCGTTTTCTCACCCAGAATCTGTTCTCTTCTCTTTTGAACTGTTGTATTTCTCCCTCTCTTCAGTTTCTTTCTCTACCTTTCTATTTTTTCTATTGTGCGATCTTCTATTTTTTGAAATCAAATTTTTAAATTTTTGCCTTTGCTTTTTGCGCTTGCTCACTATCTTGCTGATCTTGTACTTTTTATCGTGATTTCAGTTTCTTTCTTTTTGCTATCCCATTCTGCTTCCTTCTATCGCTTTTGTTTTTTCTTGCGTTCTTTCTCTCGCTCATTTGCTTTTTTCCTCCTTTCCCTCTATCTTTCTCTCTCACTCTCTCTTTTTCTTGGTTGTTTACTAGGTTCTTTTTTTATTTGTCTGTTTTTGATTCAATATATTGTTTCCTATTGTCTTTCTTAAGGTGAGTTCCTGATGTTCTTATGGTTTTTGAGCAGATTCATTGTAATGAGCACATCCATCAATTTGTCTTTAGCACTTTCATCTCGTTTATGAGCATGGGAATTCGTTGTCTTACCGAGGATCTGATTTATCCTCTTTTGAACTGTTCTCTCTCTCTCACTCTTTATTTCTCCATCTTTCTTTCTTTTCTGTTGCGCGATCTTCCTCCTTTTTGAGGTCTTCAAATGTTTTCTCTAACTCTGATCTTTTTGCACTCCAAGTTTCTGCTTTCGCTTTTTACGCCCGCTCACTATCTCGCTTCTTTTACTTTCTCTCATGGTTTCGTCTTCTTTTTGGTGTATCATTTTTCTTCATTTCATCTCTTCGTCTTTTTTTGCGTTCTTTCTCTCGCTTCCCTTTTTGTTCTCTCTCTCTCTCTCTATCTCTCTCTCTCTCCCTCTCTCCTCTCTCTCTCCTCTCTCTCTCTCTTTCTTGTTTTGTTTGTTGTTTACTAACTTTTTATGTTTTTTGTCTGTTTCTAATTTTTTTTTCGTTTTATACTTTTACGGTGGTTCCTGAATGTTTTTCAGGTTGTGTTCTGCATTTTTTTTCTGTTCTTTGCTCTCTCTCTTCAGTTTTTTTCGAGTTTTCTTTTTTTAATTCCTTGTTTTCTTTTTTCGCTCTTGTTGGCTTTGTCACTCTTGTTTCTTTGTTTTTCTTCCAAGCTTTCAACCTTCAGTTGATATCTGACTTAAGGGTTTTCCGTATTTCTAAATTTACTTGCAGTCCGACTCAGAGAGAGAGAGAGAGAGACAGAGAGAGAGAGAGAGAGAGAGAGAGAGAGAGAGAGAGAGAGAGAGTGAGAGAGAGAGAGAGAAAGATCTCGAAAAAAGCGAAAACTATTATGAGATGGGGAGCAAATAGAAAAAAAACGAAAACCCAAAGACAGAACAAAACAGAGAAGGGAAAGAAGAGATCAAGAGTAAAAGAGAAAATCAGGAATAAAAGTGCAAGAGGGAGAATCGAAAAAATTAGTGAGAGAGGAAAAACAGAGATTACATTGCAGAAAAAATGCTTGAGATCATTCAGAAAATAAGAAATTAAATTGGAACATACAAATAAGAAGAACATAAGGAATTTTTAAACAACGAAGAAAAAAAAGAATTAGAAAGAGAGAGAGAGAGAGAGAGAGAGAGAGAGAGAGAGGCAGAGACAGAGACAGAGACGGAGACAGAGACAGAGAAGAGAAGAGAAGAAGAGAAGAGAAGAAGAGAAGAAGAAGAGAACAGAAGAGAAGAGAAGAGAGGAGAAGAGAGAGAGAGAGAGAGAGAGAAAGATCATCAAACCATGAGAGGAAGTACAAAAACAAAGACCACTTTATTTATACCTCATTCTGTTTTGAGTTTTTTAATGTTCTTTGATAACTTGTATTATTACTCTTAACTCACATAAAACCTTTTGTGACAAGTTTGGCTGTCTGCGTTTTTCGTTGGTGTGTCTAGAGTAGTTTCGCAAAAAAGCTCTATGAAACTATTGCACGTACAACAGTTATAACGAATAAGTTTTCAATGAGAATATCAATTGTTAAAATTTCAAGATAATATGCATTCACGTAGCGTTTACGGACCTGATAGTTCAAATAAAAAATGCGACAAAATTATTATTTTTTTATATCAAATTATATTATTGGTTATAGTGGTATAAAAAAATTTTAATGGCTTCATTAGAATAGCTCCGCCCCATTGAGAATTTAGTCAATCCGTCACATTTCCGCCGACTGAAGCGCTCTGAAACATATTCGAGCTTCCACTAGTCGTTCGCGAAGAACTCTTCCGACGTCAGCCAGTTAAGTTCGTGTTTGCAATTACAGATGAATCTCTAGGTTTGGCAGGAATTTTTTTTAATGTATTTTCTATAAGATTTCATGTGTTTTTTCATATATTTTCACGTGATCAACATAATTTTTTTTGAATTTCGCAAATTCTATCGCAATAATATACTTGAATTTCATACGTGCCTAGAAGTGACATCAGATTGAGTATCAGAACGAAGGCAGTTTCACTTTAGCTAAACTAAATTGTTTACTGTTTTCTTTAATCTTGCGCTGAAAGCACTAAAACAATGCTGCCTGATAGATTTAATAGTTTTTTCTCAGTTAGAGTAGTTATATGTCAAAACACGGTTAAACAATTAATTACACAAATAAAATTGTCTTTGTAAAAATTTTAACATTAAAATTAACAAACATTTTTTTTAATATAATGAACGTCAAAGGTATGTTAGCAGCACCTTCTACTACAAAATCTAAATTCAGTTTTTGACAAAGAAAATATTACTTAAAAAAGTTACAAAAATTTTACTACTCGTTTGTTCTACTATGATCGTGTTTGCCATTGCGACGCTGAGAGAAAACATGAGACAATAAATAGGAGAAAAAAAACGTTGTGAAGCTCGTTCGGACACTTAAACATTACACCCCAAAACATCCAAAACATTAACGATCGCCTGCCCGAACTCAATTTTTGTGCTTTCTAAGAAATTTTGTTACAATTCTTCATAAAACTGGAAAACTCCAGGCGTACGCATCTCAAACGGAGTTCAAACGCACTATCTTGTCTGATCAAAGAAATTATTATTCTGTCAAAAAGAAAAAGCCTTTTGAGCAAACTAATACACCTTTTTAAACTGCTTTTTGGCGACAATTTTTCGAAAATGTCATAGTTTTTGGGAATTTTTCTGACTGATCTTGTGGATACTTCTTTATCATAGCAGGAGCCGGTCACTTTTATTTCACTGAAGATTCTCAAATCTCTTAAATATCGTTTCCAACTGTTCTCGTTTTCTTTGATTATTTTGGGAGTCCGTCTTCTTTTCAATTTTTTGCCTCCGAACGATTACTGTTTTCAGGGAGCGTTTGTATTCATGGTTTGTAGTCGATCTTGATTTCAAGTTGAGTTTCTCGTCAATTAAAATTTGGCATTGCATAGTGTAACAACTTGACAGTAATGAGATAACAAAGTGGTTTAACCACCTTTCTTTTATTTCTAAGCTGAAAAATATGGAGTAATAACACTATTGAAATTCCGGGTCCTTCCCATTATAGCCCCCATGAAAATATAGCTCCCCATTATTGTATATTTACCATGATTGGGGGCTATCGGTTATCTGACCACCTACCGGGGGGGGGGGGCTATAATGGGAAAGGCCCGAAATTTCACTCTTTTTTAAGTCCCAATGCAAATTGTGGCTACCGTGTACGAATTGTGATTCAGGTGACTTAATGCTGTATGAAGCTTTCTGATACATTAGAGTACCGGAAATTGTTTGCAGAAATTTGCACGGCATTAGCGTTAAATAGATCGTACAGTTTTTAATCCCAAATGTCAAAAATAGTTCGGTAAAAATACAAAAAAGTAAGCAAGACGACTTAAAATTTTCATTTCATCAATCTGTTTGTTCAGCGCAGATCAACAAGAATTGTACTACCAATCGAGAGCTTGTCTAGTTCTTGAGTTACTCCAACAGCAGACAAAACCAAAGACAAAAAACGAGAGGTACAAATCGGACAAACACTTGGTGGGGAAAGTGGGAGAGATCCTTCTGTTTGAGTGTTGCTACTTCGCATCCATTCTACCCCGAAGTGTGACCCCGGATGCCCTGGAGAAGAAAATAGTTCCGACTTTGAAGAAGATGGAGGGTGATAGGGACTTCGACGCCTTGGCACGGTTCCTACAAGGTGTCATCTACAGGTTTCAGTTTAAAACCCTTTTAAGTGTTCTCTAGTCGAGAGGTTTACGATATGGAGACTAATAAAGTTGAGGCGGAATTGGAGAGGAGGGGGCAAATAGGTAGACAAACTGTTTTTTATACCCAATAACGGTCGATCGAACAATATTCTTTCGTAAGTAGATCAACGGTGTTTTCTTTCCCAAATAATAGGAAGTACCTTTTTAATCATTACTGTATTTTTGATGATCTGATATGAAATCAGAAGAAACAGCTGATAAATGTAAGGGTCTACTTTTTCGGCAACATTATTTCTCCAATAGTTGAAAAAAAAATTGAGATCAAGCAGTAATTGCTTTGACAAGCCTTCTTATTATTAAGCAAAAGTAGTTTATTATTCTGCTACAGTAAAAATCATAATAATATATAGGGTCTAGGAAATAAACCCCACGGAAAAAAACCACTTAACTTTAGATAGGAAATAAACCCCCAAAAATAACCCCCACGGAAATAAACCCCCTCGGAAATAAAACCCCATTTTAAAATTGAATTTCGGTTGTGATAATTTGTTCAGTTGTGATAGTTTCATATCAAGTCCCACGGGCCGCTGAGGCATGGCCATGGCCCGCGAGGCATGGCCAAACGCGCTAAATGTGCAGCCCTTTAATAGTAAAGTGGGGGTTATTTTCGTGGGGGTTTATTTCCCTGGGGTTTTATTTCCGTGGGGGTTTATTTCCTATCTAAAATGAAGTGGGTTTTTTCCGAGGGGGTATCTTTCCGCAACCGTAATATATAAACTTTCAGTCCAGCACCAACATATTCGAGTGAAGCAGTAGAATTTCAGTAAATTGGGTTGTAAAATAGTTATTGGCATCGTCAATTTTGGAAACGTCAAAAAATATTAATGTTGCAGAATTTTTTCGGAATATTTCTTTTGTATGGATATAAAAGTACAAAGCTAAAAATTGTCAGTTTTTTACATTAAAAGATAAGAAAATGTCCAAATGTTAAGCTGAAGGTGCGAGAACTTGTCCGCAAGTTCATTTCGTAAAGTGAACATTTTTATTGCTTTTGCAAACATAGCAAACTGCTCACGTTTCGCTGGCTATGTCTGGAAAATCGAAAAGGCGATTAACCATACTCCAAATTGTCGGAGGTTTATGAGAGTCATGCCTTAAGATTAGAATTGTAAGCGTGTGTGGAAAAAATTTACACTAAACTGAATTAAACTTGCTTCGAAGTGGTCCATATATGCACTCAATATTCACAAAATTTATATATGTGACTAGCGTCAAAAACGCATATAAATCTTCACTAGAAAAGTTAGGTCTTTAAATTGAGACTCAAGTAATCACGAAAGAAGTTCGGACTGTAAAGTTTTGAACTAATTACACATTTAAATTTACGGAAATTTGCCACGTAACGTGCACTAGCATTACGTGACCAATGTCCGAAAAGACAAAATTCAAAAAATTTTTGAAGTTGAGCGACCAAATCGTGTCCTTATTCTTCACGACTCATACAACACTTTCAACGTTTGAATAAAGTTATGCAAAACAAGAAAATAAGTTTCTTGTTGAGTGGAAAGTGCTTACAAATTATCACGAGTATTCACGGATAGGCGTAATAAATTCAGACAACTTTGAACGTTTACTTAACTTAACATTCTATTGCCCGAATTTAATTTTAAATACTTGAGACTCATTTCAAGATCACAATTGTTTTTGTGAACACTGATATCTGTAATAGCAAAACTGCTAATTGTACTCTTAATCCGCAACAAGTATTGAGCTGGAATTTTATGAAAATAATCACCAATCGGGCTTACACTATCTCAGTTATGTAGAAAGAGCTAATCATAATGTGGAAAATAGTGACTTATGGCATTGAATTAATTGTCTTAAAGTTGTCTCAGTTCTTCAGGCAAGCCCACACTCTGTGACTTTTGGCGTGGAAATAATTGACAAAAGCTGGTCCCAATTCATCACGCTATCCTCAGGCTCAATTCTTTTGCTCAATTTTTTTTGTGAAAAGTGAGAAGACGTATAAGCATTTTTGAAGCAAATTCGAACTCATTTTGCGTGTTGTTGCTTGTTTCCACACAATCTTACAATTCTAATAGTAAAACATTGGCCACGTATTGAAAATAATGAAATGAGGAAACAATTATCATCTATCTCCATCCCTACCTAGAAAGATTTTTTAGTAAGGAGATTGAGTACAAAATTTTGCTCTACACTTCTGAGGTTGTCAGTGAGCTCCCGAAACTCTCACTAAATGTGAGCAATTTTATCAACAACTTCAGTTTTATCGCGTAGAACGCTACAATCATAGAAAGTTATTTTAGTTATAAACTAAAAAGTTTGATTATAAACAAAATTGTAAACAAAATAAACGTTTGAAGAGCGAAATAGACAATTTCCTTAAATTTTGAGCCGCAAATAACAAATATTTTGTTTTTGAAACCGAATACACAGAAATCTCCCCACGGCCTTGCCAAAAGAAATAGTTTATCCAATCTCACTGAGGCATGGAACCGACTTTGTCGAATCGAAATTCGTCGTCGTTCTTGTTTGGTTTTCTTGAAAGTGTTTCTTGTTTCCTACTATCTGTCTTCTGTGCTTTCACTTTAAGTTTTCTGTTGTTTCTTTTTTTTATTACGTACGAAATAAAAGTGAGCTCCGATAAAATTGTTCTTTTTCATTAATTCTGACTGTGATGTTAATTTTATTCATTTTGAAACTATTTCAGGAACCTGAACAACTTTGAAAAGGCTCAACAGTACCTAAAAGAGGCAATAGAAGCTACGAAGACATCGCACAAGAGACTACGATGTGTAGTGACATACGGGTGCATTGAAATGGCCCAACTGGTCATTCAAAGGGCGGAGAGTAAAGACCCGAAAGCAAACGAGGGTCACAAAATTGTGGAGGGTCCTGAAGTGACGGACTACTTGCATGAAGCCAAGAGGATGGCCAAGAGTGGCGACTTGGAAGCAAGAGTACAGGTGAAAAAGTTTTTTTTTTAAAATCTAGGAAACTTTTCCATTCCCAAGAAGTTCTTATGATAGAATTGTGCCTGTCATAATATGAAAAATGGCCAAAATTGACAAGGAAGTAGGTTCCAAAATTAGATGACTTAAGCACATTTTTTTTTATTCTTCAGCGTAAACTCCGTTAAACAGTAAAATGGTTATTTTCCGTTTACTTTTTATATTTTTAGCAAGAATATTTATGAAGAAATGATAATTGAAGTTTAAATATATTTCGTCAACTTCACGGAGAAGTAGGCTATTTAAATGTTTGCAAAATTTTTAATATTTTATTTTTTGCCAGTGGACATATTAAAGAAACGTCTCATAAACTGCCGGGGTTGACCAAAATTATTATCCATAGAATTTTCATACTATGGAGAATCGACTTCATACATTCAAAAAGTCGTAAGAAATTGCTAGGACTACGAGCTTGCCATAAATCAAAGTTTTATGCCTATAATTTTTCCATAATGAGAGTTCTATGATTACAATTTTGCATAAATGGAAATGTTTTTTCACATGTGAGTAAAATCAGTTATAAATTCAATTCATTTTCTTCAACAATTTTTTTTCAAAAGTTGTTTTTCAGTTCCTGGTTCACAACTACACGAAGACTGGGGATGAACTCTGGAACAGTTCCAAGCCTAAAACATCACTTGAAGTTCCAAAAAGAGACGGAATCTTAAACCAAAGCTAGATTGGGCAAGACTACAATTGTAATTTATCACTTCACTTTGAATTTGTTTTGTTTGAATTGCCTTTTGTGATGTTTTCAGTATCAGATCTTTATTTTACCAGGCTCTAACGTGCAGTTATAAGCCTAGGCGAGGGACAAAGGAAGAATTTTGAAAATCTTCCCCTAAACGAATTTAGGAGCTTAATTAAATGAAGATGTACTTAGTGCACAGGATACAAATCAAAATATATATATATATATATATATATATATATATATATATATATACATATATATAACACCATAATATATTACATTATTAAAACCACCCCTTATAAAATTTTTATTTTCATTAGCCCGGGTGAGCAAACTAAGTCGTGGTTATGCAAAAAATGAAGGTTTTTATGGCCTTGTACAAATTATATTTTTTAACCTAGTTACATTATAAAAGTTTAAGATTACAATATTGATAGATTATCTTTTTCTCTGGTTGTGGGGTTCAAAGCATCACCAAAATATTCATACTGCAATCTTATCATGCAAAACTCTGCGAATTAATCAACTATAGTTTTACGATGAGTTAGAAAAATGTGCTACTCTTTGTTTTGAGATGATAATTTCCATTTTTACTGCTTGTTGACAGCATAATTTTTCTCTAACTTTTATTCCGACACCTCCCTAGTGCGGGTGAGTAACTATATGTTGAACTGGGTTTTTGTCCAGTCAGTTTTGGCTGATCGATATATTCATCGTAAAGAGCTGTATGTGGGATCATTAGAATTCACTCCAGCGTAAAAAAATTATGAGAACATTTTTAAAACTCCGTTTTGTACAAAGGAGCTATCGAGGTTTAAAGTTTTGTGAAAATAAGAAGAATTTCCGTCGCCTGCTATTTTTGCTTCAATGTTTCTCAAAGTTGTTGAGATATGTTAAAACTATCAACGATAGTGTTGTTTTTCTTACCTTTAAAGACAGAGGAGAGTTGCTGAAACGATTCATCCGAAATCTTTGCTTTAATTTAACATTCAGACTGTTTCATCAAAAATATATATAATGTGTCAATAATAATATGCTTGTTTAGCCCACTTTGCATAATTTCTCCGGAAGTAGAGACCTATAACTGTTGTCTGACACAATCATCGTAAAGTCGTCTATTATATTTGATATATCAAATTTTTGTTGCAAAATTAGCAAAATTATCTAATTTGCTTATAATTGGAAAAACTATGCTTTTAAAAGACATCTAGTTTTAGTTTCATCTAGGGTTTTTGCAATCAAAAATTTTTTGTGGTTTTTTGGAGAGTTTTTTTTAAACTCTTGCTTATTTTGTTGTTTTTTCATGTCCTTAACAGAACAAAATAATCTCATTTCAGCACTCAATTAATTATAGATCACGTTTACAAACCCAGTAAACCCAATTTATGCTTTCTGATTAGAATTATAGGATATATAAACTATTGGTTTTTTTGATGCCTGCCGTTGCCAATCTTTATGAAGTCTTTTTTATCTTCGTATCGCTTATCAAAGATCTCGCTGGGTTTTTCTTGATTTGTATCAATATTTATTGTTTGCAATGAGTAGCCTAAGGTTTCGAAAGCTTCCATACAATTTGTGCAAATTTTTATCTTTTGTTTTTTGCATTTTTGTCGTGCTTTTCGAAATCGTACGAAATAATTTGGATTTTAACAGCTTTTAATGCGTTGTTATGTATCTATAGGTTAACTATTCAACGATTCAAGATCATATCTAATAGTTTTAATGACTTTGAGGTTAATTGTTTTAAAAAAAGTTTTGAAATTTGCCATTTTAGATTTTTTGTCATCTTTTAATATAGTGTCCTCAGTGATCGATCTCAATCTCTTTCCTGGGAAGTAAGGGTTAATATTCTTTGAAGTGGTGTTTTAGGGCCTGAACACTGTGTTTTCTTTAGTTTTTTTTGTTTTTGACGCTATTTTGTATTGTAATGACCTAGTATCACTTATGACAGGTCATGTTGACCTATTAAGGAGTTCAACTTTAGCCTATCTAAAGCCTTTAATTGAAGACTTTGATTGATATGACTTTTGAGGTTATTTGTTTTTAAAAAAATTGATTTTGTGTTATTGACAGTTTTCGTTAAATAAACAGACATTGAGTTTTTATATATTTCGTAGTTATTGTTTTTTGTGTTCTGCCTTGTCTCGTAGTCTTATTATAAACAGGTCTCATTAGCCCTCTACCATGTCAAGATTGAATTGATTGAGTGGTTAGAGTTTCAAATGTTTTTTCTCCTACGCCAATTTTTTGAACTGTTTATGAATTTTTGAGATTGTTCTGTCCTCCATGTTTCCTCCATTGGTGAGAAACTTCACCAAGGATGAGCGGGGTCGGAAAATTATGTTTTGATGTTAACCTATCGATGTTAATCAAAAGAGTTCTAATACCGACCAATTAATGAAATTCCCTCGAGCGACCAAAAACAGTGAACTGGCTTGCTCTGCAATGCTGGTAAGAAGACCGTGTCTCTATTTGTGCTATTGTTTCATTGTCTCAGTCAACACAACAAATGAGACTATGAAAAGTTCATCTTGTTCAATATTGTGCAATAAACGAATTTTGGTTAACAATAATTTTCAAAACAGCATGATAGTTACAGTAGAATATAATTGAGTTACTATAGCAATTTTTTGAGAGGAAAGCATTCAGACCAATTGTCTTTTTAGTGGTCTCTATGAGCAAGCAACAGATTTCATCTCAAGCTTAGTAAAATTTAAACAGTTTTCAATCAAAACCCAAAAAGTGAGAGGATATTTTTTTTACCGTTTCATCGACTCTACACTAAATTGAAATTTCAAAAAGCAGACATGAAAATGATAATCCCACCAGTTTTTAATGAGGCGGAGAAAAATAATGCCAGAAAAGCATGAGAAATTGACTGGACTACAAAAATATACTTAAAAGGTGTTCATAATCATACATAAAAAGCTTTAAAATCATGCAGTAAAACCGAGTCTTGTTTTCTTGCACAAGAGAAAGCAAAATGGTTCTCTCAATCTATGCACGTTTATTGAATAACTATCTTAACTTTTTTTCAATCCCGTTCTCATAGTTTGTTGCTTGATTGTTGTTTTCAGAAAAAGTCAGTATGTTGAATAGCTGTGAAAAAATGTTTTTAGCATGCTTATAAGGCTTAAATTTAACGTGTTTCCGCTGCATATGCGCTTATTGACACATTACTTAACAGAATTAATAGTGCCTCATTGAAATAAAGAACTGGCTTTTAAAGTTTTTGTAACCAATAGCAAAATTCAATTGCCATACTGCAATACCGTAATAACATAACTCATCATAATTCATCAGAAAACAGTGTTAAGAAAAAAAGGCTCTCTCTTTCCGTGGTTCATTTGTTTACACTGCACTTGTTGCAGCTCCAATGATCAAGTATTCGAAACATGTTTATTATTTTAAGTAACTTTATGAGCAATTTGTATCAAGTTTAAAGGAAAACGTGTGTGATAATCAATTGTGGTAATGTAATCGAGAGACAATTGAGTATTCGCTGTATTACACAAAATTGGAGTGCTTCTGCGTTCCAAATTTTACTTGAGAGCGTTTAAATTACTACAATTGGAATAAATGCGGAAAGCCTTTGCGGTTCCAGTAAATTATTAGTTAACATGGAAACATGGCGCGTTTCTACTTAGTTTGCTAGTCGGCTAAAAAAAAGAGAGTTCTGCGAAATAACGAAGGAAATAGTCATTTCCTAACTAGACCAGAGGTAAAGCGAAGTTATGTGAACTAGAAAACGATCATTTCAAAAATCATGAGAAATCATTTTGTCACAGAATTCTCATTTGTACCACATATTCTGCTCTGCAAAAATAAATCATTGACTTCATCAATAATTGTGCTAAACCGATAATTAATTTACAATCATTAACAGAGCACGGATATATATATATATATATATATATATATATATATATATACTTATATATATATATATATATATATATATATATATATATATATGTATGTATATATATAAATATATATATATAAATATATATATATATATATATATATATAAATATATAAATATATATATATATATATATATATATATATATATATACATATATATATTTATATGTAAGTATATACAAAATTTGCCGCTAATCATAACTAAAAATGTTTATATTTACTGATTATCAGACTAGTTGTATTAAAATATTACAATTGCACTGCGTTTGCAGAAAAACGTCGTGTACAGCCACACACAAAAAAAGACAATCAAATATCGTAGCTCTGAAATAAAAATGTTAAATTATGAAAAATAGAATTAAAAAAATCAAACATGAAAAAAATTTCCAATGTTGAAAAAATAGCAACAAATGTGTAGCTTCAGTTTAGATTTGAGAAATTAAGGTTTAAAATTGCTTTACTTTAATGAATATTGTAATGAGAAATAGTCCAAATGAAAAGCCAAAATCAACTTAAATTAGATTACATTAACATCAGTTTCAAAGTGTTTTAAATTTTTTCGACTTTTAAATTTGTTTCTCAGCATCGAAAACCAACATGTTAACCTCCCGTTCGTAATCGTCGCAGTTCAGTTCTTCAATAAAACAATTTATCACCTTGTGTATTAACAATGCAAGTAGTGGATTATCACTATTGAGTCTTTTCGCTTCACAATTTTCATCAGATTCGCCTATTGAAATCACTTTATTCCGTGTCTCAAATCCGCTAAAATCCGCACAGTTCTTTGGCGTTTTATGGCTGACGTTGAAATAGAAGACTGAGCAGATGATGATGAGGTTGCAATCGATGTTACTGTTTTGAGGGCTGCCAAAGACTTCGAACACTTCTTTTTTTCGGAAGATACCCCAGAGTTGTTTTCTGGCTGCCGATAACAAGCTTTTGTTGCTCCTTTGTATTTTTTTCTTCAATACCTTTGAGTTTTGGCTAACTTTTTCCTCCGTGGTTTTTTCGTAGTAAAGTGGTAGTATTTTCTCTTATGGCAAAAGTGATGTGTTTTTTTGCATCCATTCTGGCGATGGTGATGTGCCTGACACCACTGATCCTTGGGCCAATGTTTCATATAGTCTCATGTTGCAAGTTTCAGTTCCAGTGATTGTTCCGCACTTGGTATGGGGTTTGTCAAATTTGGATGTAATATGAAGCGCGGAACAGATTTTTTCCTGTGCCCGTTATACCTTCCTCCAGGATCATATTCCGCCCGTGTTCGTGCTTGGTAAATCGCGTCTCTCAGTTGAGACCTATTTCTGTTGTACAGGTAATCCGCGACAAGAACGGTATCATTGTCTAAATAGTGTTTTAAAAGTTTCTTTCTTAAGATAGATTTCAGCATTTAGTTTTGTTACTTATGTTACTAAGTGGTGTATTTGTCCATAACGAAGATCAAAGTTACACTAAGGCCGAATTCTAGAGAACTTTCGAAAATCGCATCTGTTGTTGACAATTTGTTGCCTTAAAAAGTTATCCAATTTTTCTGGAAGCGGCCAGAATCTGGATTAGTTTTCTGGTGTTTAAATGTGTGTTGATGGTTTTTATATATATATATATATATATATATATATATATATATATTTTTATATATCTATATATATATATATATATATATATATATATATATATATAAATATATATATATATTTATATATATATATATATATATATATATATATAAATATATATATATATATATATATATATATATATACATATATATAAATACATACATATATATATATATTTATATATATAAAAAAATAATTTATATATATATATATATATATATATATATATCTATATATATATATATATATATATATATATATATATATATATATATATACAAATACATCTACATATATATACTACATATATATATATACATAAAAATACGGATGTATATATTTAAATGATTTTGTGTGGTTTTTGTGTTTTTGGGTGGGTGCGTTTGTGTGTAAATGTTCATAAAAATTTTGGAATACAGATATTTAAAATTCTTATTCCATTTCTTTTTACGGTTGAGAAAAAACAACATAATTCGCCTATCCGATTGAAAATAAACAATTTTTGGCTGCTGATGCAAAGGAGCCAAATTGTTCTGTGTGGTGCCTCGTTTTCGTGTCGAGTAAAAACTTGAATAATTCTTTAAAAAGTATATATAATTCAAGACTCAGTTTCGAGGGTTTTCTACTATGTATCGGAACATAGACAAATTCAAGAAGAAAAAATTTATGATATATTTTTGTATATAAACATGTTTAACAAACGTATCTCGAACCTACAAGACGATAACATATGTTAACACAGAAAACCAAAAGAATCTCTGTACGAGAGAAAAACGCATGGTTTTTACTGCAGAAAGTCGTCCTCCAAACGGATCTCTGATCTTGTTGTACTCTATTTATATAGAGTAGCTACTCGCGGTGCGGGTGTGCTTAGTTTTACTTAAACAGTGATTTTCGGAGCAAGATCCTGACTTAAGTATTCAACGCTTACTCGCGGAGCAGGAATTACAAAGAGAATTGTTTAAGTGAATTTGAATTCAAAGTTAGGAGAATGAATGAATTGCTTAGAAATCAAATCGTGAATGCGTGATCAGACATGTCTGATCATGAAGCGGGAAACCAAGAACGAAATGACAAACAGATCACAAGAAACTAAATGAACAACTATGAACAATTTATAAAGGGCAAATAAAATGAACTAATTTAAGGCATCGTATAAATTATAAACTGCGCCAAAAAAAATAACGAAGGATGATTTCCTTGGGTATCACATACCCCTTACATCGACAAAGAAAACTGTTACAATAACAATTTTTGAATGTAAAAATTAATAACAATATTTACAAATTAGTACTTGGTCCCCGGTTAAATAGATAACAACAATATATGTACTGGATATCATATCCAAAAATAAATACTACTAAATTATAAAATTGCTTAAGTAACACAGTTCTTATAGGAGCTCAGTTTCTATTTGTTACATTCATCTAAATTATGTCCTTCGGTTTCAAATACAGTCAATGACTGAACTCGCGTCGGAGTGTCTATGTCTATAAGAGAAGGATCTTGCGGGGCGGGTGGCGAAACGTCTCCTATCCTTGGGGAGATATTGAACTCGGCACGCTTTTGATCCGCAATGTTTTGAACCGTTTCAACAATAGACTCGGGTGGGGGCTGGTAATTCTCAATATCACCCGCTCGTCGTGGTTGTTTAGGCGGTGCTGCGATCGTCGAGTCAGGAGATGGGCTATCAAAGCCGTAATAAGATGGGCTTCGACGATTTCGATCTGATGATCTTCGCGGTTGTTTCGCTGCGGCAGTTGTTGTTTCGGACGAAGTTGTGGGCTGTTCGCTATGCGAAACAGTGCTGGCTTCTTGCTGCTGGTTTCGAATAGCAATAAAGTTTGGGATTTCAGGGATTCGTCCTCGCAATGCGCGTGAAATATTCGATTTCGAGGAGGAAACCTGGCTGCCCGGATCACGTTTACGATGCTTCATTTTCTTATCCCCCCTCTGTTTCCTCGTGAACTCCTCAACGCGGCTTTGAACTAGCTCCTCCACCAATTTTTCTCCTGATCTTGGTCCCCTGCAGTCCGCGTACGCTTTAAACGGAGTTTGCCGCTCCAGTTGCGTCCCGAATTTCGCAATATCACTGTTCCTGACTGTCACTACAGTTTTTCCGGGTTCTTTGGTTGTGGAAGTCGTCGAGTTAACTTTCAGGATGCGTGAGCCAGGCGCAAGTACCTCATACAATCCCTCTAAATTTTTCTTCGAGCGTCGTTTTCCATGGATTTTTCGGACTAAGTTTAGTTCCACCGCTCGCTCTTTGAGAGGGATTGGGCCAGTGGCCTTCGTTTGCAGGAAGCGTGATTTGCCATCCGTGCTTGCCCGTTCAAGGGTTTTCGCCTCTTGCGTCGCTCGTGACATCCCGATCTCGACCTCGATGTCACTGCGGTACCCATTCAACCACTTGTCATCTGGAAGTAGTTCTTCCGGCATCACTGTGTCTTCATCTAAATAGTAGTTTGCAATGTTTTCATATGTGAGATTGGACAGTTTGGTTGTGTTCAATATCACGCTCAGCGGGGTATTAGAATTTCTTCCAAAGTGCTCTTCGAAAGGCGAGATTTTTGTTGTTCTTTGTTTACAGATTCGCAATTGATGTAATATTATCTCTAATGCATGTTTTACATGAAACGCATTAGCGGACGATTTTTCTTCTTTGATATATGCAAGTCTATTCTTAATGGTTTGAATAAGGCTTTCTACCAGTCCAATAGCACGATGATCGTTCACTTGAGCTTCAATTATATCGTTATTATTTTTGTTACAAAAGGTCTTTACTTGATTGCCAACCAAGCATTTTGCTTGATCCAGTCGAATAGATCAAGGAATTCCGTGATTTTCAATATAAATGTCCAAAAATATTAGAACGTTTGGTCCGTTTGCCTTGTCATAAATACATGCAGTAGGGTATTTAGAAAAACGATCAATAGCTGCTAAGAAGTTAATTTCATTACCCTTTTCATAAAAAATTGGACTTCCAGAATCAATTTAAATTTCTTGATTTGGTTCAACTCACGGTATATGAGTATTAAATTGCTTAGCGTGGATAACAGATTTAAGATTCTTACCGATCACTGTGCAGGGCTTGCATTCTGTAGTTTTAACGATAAGCTCGCGATGCATGTATGGCACCAGCAATGCGTGGCCATGCATATCATATCCCATGTGCCCGGAAGTGTATATCGTCAATCATCACCTCTCGCAGGACGTTCGGTATGACGACTTTTTCATCTATACATACACACCCGGAACGTACATGGATGTCCCTCCAATATGAGTGTTTGTATGGATTCAGGTCTTTGAGACGACTTTCATTGTTTGTTAAAATGCAGTCCCGGACCTCTTTTAACACTGCGTCCTTGCTGGTCAACGACACAATTAGGTATTTATTGGAGATCTTTGACACAATATATTCAAATTTTGGTACATGTGGGCTGGGTGTGAAAGGGGTACTTGCGTTAGATGAGTGAGCCAGAGATGTTGGCGTTGTTATTAGTAGGGGACTTGCTGCACCGGTGTCGTGTGAGGAATTTTGTCGCTGACTTCCTGTGCGGGTGTCGTTTGAGGAATTTTGTCGTTGACTCGCGGTGCGGGAATTGCCTGGCGAATTAGAACATTGACTTGCGGGGCGAGTTGCGTTTTGACTAGATGATTGTTGATTCGCCGTGCTAGATGCGTCGTTAAATCGAACGCGAGTGATGCGCTTTTTAGAAGGCATTTTGTTACTAGTTTTGTTTATATAGTTTATTTCTGACGATGAGTTAGATGACAATGAATTTTTTGAATTGAAATTGCACGACTGAATTGCAGGACGGTTAGAGGCAAAAAGCACTGATTTTATTTGTGGGTGGTGACATTAAAAGATATTTGAGGAATTTCTCCTAATTGGCGGGATTTTAGATTGAATATTTGGAGGCTCGCGCGGCACGAGAGCTAATTCACTCCGAATTTGGAACAATTGTTTACGCTTATTGGTATTTCGCTTAGCGAGAGAAGTGTTAAACGGATTTTGTGGCGCCGGATCTACATGCTTGAAATTGTTAATTGTTGAAATTACCATTAGTATCTGAGGCTAACCTTCGCGGGGCAAGGGAATTATAAGAAACATATTTGTATACTCGTAGTGCACGTGTGCTAATTAAGTTTATCGCCTTATTGTTGGCCTCAATTTTTGATGTGATTTGTAATGCGGGATCGTGTGCTAGTAATAATTGGTGTAAATGAGGTGCAGATTTTGTGTTATTTAATTCCAAGGAATTGAAAGTTGCAGAAATTAACTTTAATTTTGATACCATGAATTCCTCATCATATGCAGAGACTTTTTTTAGCTTTTTGAGACGGGTGTACAGAAATGTAGTTAACTAAACCCATTTTCGCCCCGAAGATGTTCAATAGCCAATTGAAATGGGAGAAAACGATAGATCCAGCGAGTTAATCTACTGTTGTATGATTTATTCGATCTATTTTCTTTCTTGATAGATAGGAGAGCTCGATGATCCGTAATAACTGTAAAATTTTTTCCGTACAAGTAAATTTTAAAATATTCAATTGACCAAACTACACCCAGAAGTTCAAGTTCGTTTACGCTATAACATTCCTGGCAATAATTCAAAAACCGAGACGTAAATGCGATTGGTTTCCACCCATCAACGGCCAGTTGTCCAAGTGCTGCTCCGAGACCGAAACGAGATGCATCCCATTTTACGCGTGTTTCGAGTTGCGGGTTATAGTGACTATTTGCAGTTGCGTTCGCGATGCCATTTTGTATTTCATCAAAACAGTTCTCATGTTCCTCTGTCCAGATAAATTTTGATGTATTTTTCAGCAATGCGCGGAGGGGATGACTAAATTAAGCAAAATTTGGAATGAATTTCCCGATGTAATGAACCGACCCCAGAAAAGAACGGAGTTTCTTTAGAGTATTCGGAGCTTTAAGTGCTAAAATCGCAGCTGTTTTAATTTCGAGAGGCGAGATACCCGGTTGTGAAATATGGTATCCTAGCCAATCAATTTCCAACTTTCCAAAATGACATTTAGGAAGATTTATTCTAAAGTTTTCATCATCTAATCGTTTAAGACAATTCATGACATAACATTTATGTTCTTCCAGAGACCCTTTTCTAGCGATCAAAAGGTCGTCTAAAAAACAGTATGTATTCTTTAGACCAATTAGAGTGTAGTTCATAGCTTTTTGAAATTCCGCTGGCATATCTGTTAGCCCGTAAAATCCTGTATGGAATCTGTAAGTGCCAGTCATATCACTACTAGTAATGTTAAAATTACAATTATTTGCCGTGTTAGTATCTCAATTTAATTGACTGTATGCGTACTTCAAATCTTTTGTGGAAAAGTATTTAGTGTTTAGCGACGCGGGAGCATTAATTTGCTGAGAAATGGATTCGATTAGCGTATCAATATTTGGCATCTGATATTGATTCTTATGAATGGCTTTAATTAATAGTTTTGAATCCAGTGCAAACTTTATCGTTTGATCTTTGTTTACGGTGACCACTATTGATGATCTGAAGTATTTATCAGGACAACTTGAAAGTTTTAAGATATGTTTTTCGTCTATCAATTTTTTTGAAATCGTTATTGACTTTTTCTTTCAAATTAATTCGAATACGTCTATCTTTTTGGTGTCTAGGTTGGAAATCTTTGTGAAACTTAGATTTTGCTACATGATTTTTTTATCTTCCGATACGCAATATCAGTTCAGGAAATGTTTTTGCGATCTGTTCTTTGAATTCTGGAGAGGAAATGTTGTTGACATGATTACCTTTTTCAGATGTAGATTGAGTCACTGCTAGTCCAAGTTGATCAAACAAGTCACGGCCAATTAAGGACTTTAGTCCGTCAGCTACAACTGTGATTTTTTCTGAATCACAAGTCCAACCTTTGCTTGTTATTGGGGATTGTATCTTTCTTTCGACCTGTTTTGGTTCATTCGAGAAAGTCCAAAGTTGTGGAGGCACCTTTTCGCTGATCCAGAAAGCGCGAGGACTGCTTTGTACCACTTGCCATGCGGGTGAATGGTTGAGAATACTGCATGCGCTACCGGAGTCCACGAGTAGTGTAGTGTTCATATTGCCGATCTTGATAGGCATGTTGAGGGGTTCTACTTTCTCTACTGCGTTCTCGGTCACCGCAACCGTATTATCCTCTCCGCTACTATAGTCCGATTTGTAGAGCTTAGCTGGTTGCAGGAAAATCACTGAATCCTCAGGATGCGGTTCTTCTTCTACGACACTAAGCATCTTTTTCTTAGAATGCTGTGGTTTCACATTCTTTTGTTTTCTGCAAACTTTCGCAAAGTGTATAGAAGTCCACAATTGTTGCAGATTTTACCTTTTGTGATACATTTATCACGATGATTCGGAAGCCAAATTCATTCACAGTTTGAACAGTAGAGTGTGGAACGGTTGTTTTGTCTTGGAACATAGTTCAAATTTTGCCATTTCGGGGTTCTAGAATTAATAGCAAATTGAACTGCGTTGACGTTGGCCTGGATGACAATCTTGTTATGCTGTTGAATATGATGTTGGTTTCGCATCCCAAGTTCCATGTTAATTGCTAGCTCTAATGCCTGACGCGGTTCAAGTGTTTGTTTAAGAAACTCCTTTTGAATTTTGGGATCCATTAGATTAGTGATGAAGACGTCGCGGATCAGGGTCTCTTCTTTATTTTCAAAGTCGCAGTTCTCTGCCAATTCCTTTAATTTTCCAAGTGTTCTACTGTTTCTCCCCGACGCTGTTTTGTAATCAGGAAAACGTGACGGTCGAAAGTTATGTTGCGAGGACGGATGAATGCCTCTTCCGCGATCTTCCAGAAGTCTACAGTAGAGAGAGTATCGATCATGATATGCGGGTTCTTGCAGTTAAGGATGCAATGTCCTTCTACGATGCTTGGGTAGAGTAGAGACACAGTTTTGGCTTAGGTAGAGTGGCTTAGGTAGAGTGGCTTAGGATCCGCCAGTGGCCACAGTTTGTCACCACACATATTGCCAATTTCAATTAGCCGTTGGCATTTGTTTTGCTAGTTCATCTTCTGCTGCGCGTTGCGAGCGTTCCTCTCTCTCTCCGATTGTGCGGAAGCACCAACTATAGTTCATTCATATATTGGTTGGAGGGGAAGTTCTACCATCTCGGGTTTGGGTCCAAGTATCAAGAATAATATTTTCTGTTGCCAACAGTGCCAATTTATATTGCACTCTCCATTTCTCCCAGCGAAGAGGAGGGTCGGGTGTAGGTAGGTTTATCCCAGAAAGGGTCAATTCCTAGAGGTGTACGTTTAGTTGCTGGCTGCGGCATGTCGTACTCTTTATATAGAGTAGCTACTCGCGGTTCGGTTGTTCTTAGTCTTACTTAAACTGTGATTCGCGAGGGAAGATCCTGACTTAAGAATTCAACGCTTACTCGCGGAGAGGGAATTACAAAAAGAACTGTTTAACTAAATTTGAATTGCAAAGTTAAGAGAATGAATGAATTGCTTAAAAGAAAATCGTGAATGCGTGATCAGATATGTCTGATCACGGAGCGGGAAACCAAGAAGGAAATGACAAACAGATCACAAGTTACTAGATTAACAAGTATGAACAATTTATGAATGGCTAATAAAATGAACTAATTTAAGGCATCGTATAAAATATAAACTGCACCAATTAATTAACGAAGTAACGAAGGATGATATCCTTGGGTATCACAGATCTTTAGTTGAAGGTCGCAAAGAGGTCAAAAACCTATTAGGTTTAAGCTAAAAACCAAACACAAAATTTTTGGGTGGCAAAGATCTGACTTTGACGGCATTCGAACTCGCGACCTCTGGGGCGTCGGCCAGAGGTCGTAACCACTCGTCGATAAAGGCTATTGAACAATCTGTGCGAACGCACATGTTATTTCGTCTCGATTGTACGCATTTGCATTGGCAACACTCTCCGGCCTCAACAGTGATGATTCTAAGACAGGCGTTAGATTATTTACGGTGCGGGATAGGGTGCCGGTTGGTGTTCGCACTTCGGCAGATCGCGCGATGCCATCGTAACCGTAATACAGGCTCGAAACTCTAGCGAGTAGATATCGGCCCCTTGGGCTGTTGTCATCGACTATCCAGACTAATTCAACAGTTTTCAGTACTTCTGGTTGAGATCTCCATTTGGAGTGGCGGCTCAACGCAGCGACGAACTCTTTTAGCCAACGCTTCCAAATCTCATTCGCGTATGCTTGCGCTCAGGCATACCTCTTACAATGGTTAAAGTCATCAACTGGAGCGAGTGAAGGCAAGCAGGAACTGCGATTTCCAAGGAGGAAGTGGTTCGGCGTCAAGGCGTCGAAGTTGTTAGCGTAGGAACTAACGGGCGTCAGCGGGCAGTTATTCAGTTTCTGTTGGACAAAACAAAAAGTCGTCAGAAGTACTTTTCAGTAAGTCGGCGTTTGTCGACTATGGTGTACAACGTTTGCTTGAAACTACGCACAAGCCTTTCCCAGACGCCTCCGTGCTGCTGCGCTAAAGATGGATTAAATTTCTATTTGGTTCCCTTCTCTGCGAGTTTTGAACCTATCAACTTTGCATCCCAATTGAGGGGTCATGCCAATCGGTATTTTTCTGCTCCGACAAAATTTGTCCCATTTTCTGACCAGATAACTGATGGCTTTCCACGACGTGCGATAAAACGCTCGATACCTTTCACACAGTTGCTTGCATCTGTCGAGTGCATTATCTCAACTTGTATGCCACGAGTCGTGAGACACGTGAGCAAGAAGCCCCATCGTTTCTCAGATGAGCGATGTATCATTACATAGAAAGGTCCGAAGTAATCTGGACCCATGAAAGGTGGACTCTGAAAGCCGAGTCGTTCAGACGGAAGATCAGCCATCATCGGTTGCACGGGTGTTGCATTTCTTTTCTAGCAAAGGACAAAACTGAAGCGAATAGAACGGAGTGTTGAACGAATTTTCAGGACGAGAATCATCGTTGGATAGGGGCGCGGAGATAATCGAAACCTTTATGGTGATGCTACAGATGCATGTGACGTAGGAACAACGCCACTTATGGATGGCGTGCATCAGGTATTATGGGATGCGTCAAGTCTAAGTCGGCGAAACGCTGAATGCGACCGTAGCAATCCACCAGATCCAATGAACAGCAAGTAATTGGCAATACGGCTTTCTTGTTGATATCTTTTTCTTGAGCAAGCTGTTGCCGATCAAGTGGGAACGATTCAGACTGAATAATTACCTGCAGTTTTTGTTCTACAGCGTTAACTTCTGCCTGAAAAACTACTTCCTTACCTGAAGACCGATAGGCGAAATGACGAGGAAGTGATTGCATGCAGAACTCAAGCATCCTAACTAGTTTAGAATACAAACTGAACTTACGGAACGGAAGGCTAAATTCTTTTTTGAAAACGTCAGTTATCATAGTTGAAGTCATAGTCATAGTTCAACTTGATATCTTTGACTACAACGACATTCGCCTGGAACGGGAAATCGGACGTTCGAAGAAACTGGGGACCATGCAACTAATTGCTTTTTTGCAGCGCTTCAGAAGATATTCCTCTGGTACCTGCGTTGGCTGGATTGTTATGAGATGCAACATGATGCCATTGATTGACACTCGCCTCTTAGGGCACCTCCGAGACGAAGTTTGCGACAAAAATTGGTTGTTTATCTAGTGAGTTCAACCACTGGAGGACAGTACTGCTATCTGTCCACGTAAACGTGTTTTTAAAAAGGACGGTAAGTGTTTTGCATATTTCTTCTCTCAATCGGGCTGCGAGCAACGCTACCTGTAGTTCAAGCTTCGGCACGGTGAGTGTCTTCATGGGGCGACGCGTGCTTTTCCAATCACGAATGCAATTTTGGTGCATTTACTTTAAGTTGACGAGCTCACGCAAAAACGCAACTGCGTTAAAAACTCCTTGTGAAATGTCTCCGAATACTTGCAATTTAAGGTGTTCAAAAGGACCGTAAAAATATCATGGAGGTGTGGTTAACAAAACCAGTGTTAGTAACTCAGAGCTCCAAGATGAGAATTGATCAACCATCTCAATGGGGATGTTTTCATCCAGCTCTGACCATGCAAGCGGCAGACATCTTTCTGGAAAAGTCCGCTATGAGGGTTAAAAGAGCAACTAAGCCAATTGTATCGTAAAGTTTGGCTACAAAACTCAGAACCAACCTTTGAGTGACTGTTTTACTGCTATCACAAGAAATTCCACGACTCAATAAAAGAGTGTCTTTGGTATGGTCCCATTTTAATCCCAACAAATGAGAGGATGACTCGTGCATTGATATACCAATGACTTTTGGAACAGCCTCAACTGATTGATCTTCAAGCTCCTATAGTAATCTTGGCACGTTGCAAATGAAAATAGTTAGTTTTAACCCTCCCTTACTAAGTAATATGACCACTTGAGCGCCTCACCAGGAGATTTCGTTGAGTCCAGGTAATCATCCATATAGAATTTCTCATGAACGGCCTTTTCTGCGTCTTTGATACTTCTTTCTCATGATCGTGACCAGTCCGCCGCAACGCGTAATTTGCAGAGAGCTGGTTGATCTGATGGCAACACACATACCTGTAGGTATTGATGCTGACGGAATCTGATTAGCGTGTGAATCAAATTCTTTAGAAGATATGGACCAGTCAGCAGGACTTTGTTCAAAGAAGCTCCTTGAAACTTGGAGGCACCATTCAGGACTCTTCACACCTTACCCGGGTTTGTTTTGGTTCATGACTGGATGATGCGGCAAATACCATTCCCTGCCATTATGATGCTCAGTTTTTTCACGGTTTCGCATTTTATTAACAAATTTTTTAATCAAATCTTCTTGTATTGTTTGTGCGTAGCGTTCGCGTAAGTTGGAATCTTTAAGGGGTCTCTTCTTTTGAGACTTCAGCGGGACCAATGCAGAAAAATGTTTGTTAGGAAGTTTGAAATCAACGGAAGACCACAGCATTCCCACGAAATAATGACTTTTCGTATGTACGGTAGACTGATCGAGGATTTCGACGGTCAGACGCTAAGCGCGGATCCACTTGCTTAATAGCCCCGTGTGATTTCATGTCATACCAAGACTTGGTTTGTGTTGCCAACTCAGAGTCATGTTCAACTATTGCTTTGAAACATGGCGAGATAAGACCGGAAGCTGACGGCATTGGAAATTTTAGTACCCATCCTAACTGTAAACGAACGGCAACGGGCGGGGATTTTGAGTTGTTATCGAATTAATCGAGCAGGCGGATGGTGTGGTACGCGTCTTTACCAAGTATCATCTCTACGTTTGCTTAATCATAACTATTTGGAGGTAACACACTCAAGTGAAGATATTTATCTTCCTGGGCAACGATATCAATATTGTCAGACCCAACGCGGAGGTTTTATTTTCACGTAAGGCAACAACTCAAAACAGGTATTCTCACCAATTGAGGTCTCTTTCACCTGATGAGCTTCAGTGTAGATTGTCTCTTGCGTATTGATACCGTAACTCAGAGCTCCAAGAGGAGAAACGATCAATCATCTCAATGAGGAGGTTTTCATCCAGCTATGACCATGCAAGCGGTTGACATCTTTCAGGAGAAGTCCCGCTATGACAGTTAAAAGAGCAACTAAGCCCATGGGATCGTATATTTTGGCTACAGATTCAAAACAAACCTATGAGTGACTGCTTTACTGCTATCACAAGAAATTCCGCGACTCATTACAAGAGTGTCTTTGGTATGATCCCATTTTTATCCCAACGCATGAGATAATGACTGCTCCATTGATGCACCAATGACTTTCTGAACAGCCGCAACTGATTGATCTTCAAGCTCCTCCAGTAAACCTGGCACGTTGCTAATGAACTTAGTTAGTTTTAACCCACCCTTACAAAGTAATATGACCACGTCTCGTGACCACTTGAGTGCCTCATCAGAAGATTTTGTTGAGTCCAGGTAATCATCCATATAGAAGTTCTCATGAACGGCCTCCGCTGCGTCTGGATACTTCTTTCTCATGATACCGTTCAGTTCTCTGCAACAAGTAATTTGCGCAAGTTGTTGAGTCTTTTGCGCCGAAGACGTGTCGAGTGTACTGATACACGTCAACGGTCTTTGAGGGTCCTCCCGCCACAAAAACGGTGAATGGTTGATCTGATGGCAACACACCTAACTGTAGGAATTGTTGCTGACGGAATCTGATCAGCGTGTGAATCAACTTCTTCAGAAGATCTGGACAAGTTAGCAGGACTTTGTTCAAAGAAACTCCTTGAAACTGTAGGCAACATTCCATTCCGGACTCTTCGCACCTTACCCGGTTTGTTTTGGTTCATGACTGGATTATGCGGCAAATACCATTCCCTGCCGGTATGATGCTCCATTTCTTCACGGTTTTGCATTTTGTTAACATACTTTTTACTCAAATCTTTTTGTATTGTTTGTTCGTAGCGTTCGCGAATGTTGAAATCTTTACCAAGTCTCTTCTCTTAAGACTTCAGCTGGACCAATGCAGAAAAATATTTGTTAGAAAGTTTGAATTCACCGGAAGACCACAACATTCCCACGAAATAAGGACTTTTCTCATGTACCTTAGACTCATCGAGGATTTCGACGGTCAGACGCTAAGCGCGGATCCACTTGCTTAATAGCCCCGTGTGATTTCATGTCATACCAAGACTTGATTTGTTTTGCCAACTCAGAGTCATGTTCAACTATTGCTTTGAAAAATGTCGAGATAGGACCGGAAGCTGACGGCATTGGAAATTTTAGTACCCATCCTAACTGTAAACGAAAGGCAACAGGCGGCGATTTTGAGTCGTTATCGCATTAAACGAGCAGGCGGATGGTATGGTACGCGTCTTTACCAAGTATCATCTCTACGTCTGCTTAATCATAACTATTTGGAGGTAACACACTCAAGTGAGGATGTTTGCTTCCAGGGCAACGATATCAATATTGTCAGACCCAACGCGGAGGTTTTATTTTCACGTAAGGCAACAACTCAAAACAGGTATTCTCACCAATTGGGGTCTCTTTCACCTGATGAGCTTCAGTGTAGATTGTCTCTTGCGTATTGATACCGTAACTCAGAGCTCCAAGAGGAGAAACTATCAATCATCTCAATGAGGAGTTTTTCATCCAGCTATGACCATGCAAGCGGTTGACATCTTTCAGGAGAAGTCCCGCTATGACAGTTAAAAGAGCAACTAAGCCCATGGGATCGTATATTTTGGCTACAGATTAAAAACAAACCTATGAGTGACTGCTTTACTGCTATCACAAGAAATTCCGCGACTCATTACAAGAGTGTCTTTGGTATGATCCCATTTTTATCCCAACGCATGAGATAACGACTGCTCCATTGATGCACCAATGACTTTCTGAAAAGCCGCAACTGATTGATCTTTAAGCTCCTCCAGTAAACCTGGCACGTTGCTAATGAACTTAGTTAGTTTTAACCCACCCTTACTAAGTAATATGACCACGTCTCGTGACCACTTGTGTGCCCCATCAGAAGATTTTGTTGAGTCCAGGTAATCATCCATATAGAAATTCTCATGAACGGCCTCCGCTGTGTCTGGATACTTCTTTCTCATGATACCGTTCAGTTCGCTGCAACAAGTAATTTGCGCAAGTTGTTGAGTCTTTTGCGCCGAAGACGTGTCGAGTGTACTGATACACGTCAACGGTCTTTGAGGGTCCTCCCGCCACAAAAACGGTAAATGGTTGATCTGATGGCAACACATCTAACTGTAGGAATTGTTGCTGACGGAATCTGATCAGCGTGTGAATCAACTTCTTCAGAAGATCTGGACAAGTTAGCAGGACTTTGTTCAAAGAAACTCCTTGAAACTGTAGGCAACATTCCATTCCGGACTCTTCGCACCTTACCCGGTTTGTTTTGGTTCATGACTGGATTATGCGGCAAATACCATTCCCTGCCGGTATGATGCTCCATTTTTTCACGGTTGCGCATTTTATTAACATACTTTTTACTCAAACCTTTTTGTATTGTTTGTTCGTAGCGTTCGCGAATGTTGAAATCTTTACTAAGTCTCTTCTCTTAAGACTTCAGCTGGACCAATGCAGAAAAATATTTGTTAGGAAGTTTGAAATCATCGGAAGACCACAACATTCCCACGAAATAATGACTTTTCATATGTACGGTAGACTGATCGAGGATTTCGACGGTCAGACGCTAAGCGCGGATCCACTTGCTTAATAGCCCCGTGTGATTTCATGTCATACCAAGACTTGATTTGTGTTGCCAACTCAGAGTCATGTTCAACTATTGCTTTGAAAAATGTCGAGATAAGACCGGAAGCTGACGGCATTGGAAATTTTAGTACCCATCCTAACTGTAAACGAAAGGCAACAGGCGGCGATTTTGAGTCGTTATCGCATTAATCGAGCAGGCGGATGGTATGGTACGCGTCTTTACCAAGTATCATCTCTACGTCTGATTAATCATAACTATTTGGAGGTAACACACTCAAATGAGGATGTTTGCTTCCAGGGCAACGATATCAATATTGTCAGACCCAACGCGGAGGTTTTATTTTCACGTAAGGCAACAACTCAAAACAGGTATTCTCACCAATTGGGGTCTCCTTCACCTGATGAGCTTCAGTGAAGATTGTCTCTTGCGTATTGATACCGTAACTCAGAGCTCCAAGAGGAGAAACGATCAATCATCTCAATGAGGAGGTTTTCATCCAGCTCTGACAATGCAAGCGGCGGACATCTTTCAGGAGAAGTCCCGCTATGACAGTTAAAAGAGCAACTAAGCCCATGGGATCGTATATTTTGGCTACAGAATCAAAACAAACCTATGAGTGACTGCTTTACTGCTATCACAAGAAATTCCGCGACTCCTTACAAGAGTGTCTTTGGTATGATCCCATTTTTATCCAAACGAATGAGATAATGACTGCTCCATTGATGCACCAATGACTTTCTGAAAAGCCACAACTGATTGATCTTTAAGCTCCTCCAGTAAACCTGGCACGTTGCTAAAGAACTTAGTTAGTTTTAACCCACCCTTACTAAGTAATATGACCACGTCTCGTGACCACTTGAGTGCCTCATCAGAAGATTTTGTTGAGTCCAGGTAATCATCCATATAGAAATTCTCATGAACGGCCTCCGCTGCGTCTGGATACTTCTTTCTCATGATACCGTTCAGTTCGCTGCAACAAGTAATTTGCGCAAGTTGTTGAGTCTTTTGCGCCGAAGACGTGTCGAGTGTACTGATACACGTCAACGGTCTTTGAGGGTCCTCACGCCACAAAAACGGAGAACTGGTTGATCTGATGGCAACACACCTACCTGTAGGTTTTGTTGCTGACCGAATCTGATCAGCGTGTGAATCAACTTCTTCAGAAGATCTGGACAAGTTAGCAGGACTTTGTTCAAAGAAACTCCTTGAAACAGTAGGCAACATTCCGTTCCGGACTCTTCGCACCTTACCCGGTTTGTTTTGGTTCATGACTGGATTATGCGGCAAATACCATTCCCTGCCGGTATGATGCTCCATTTCTTCACGGTTTCGGATTTTTTAACATACTTTTTACTCAAATCTTTTCGTATTGTTTGTGCGTAGCGTTCGCGAATGTTGGAATCTTTACTAAGTCTCTTCTCTTAAGACTTCAGCTGGACCAATGCAGAAAAATATTTGTTAGAAAGTTTGAATTCACCGGAAGACCACAACAATCCCACGAAATAAGGACTTTTCTCATGTACGTTAGACTCATCGAGGATTTCGACGGTCAGACGCTAAGCGCGGATCCATTTGCTTAATAGCCCCGTGTGATTTCATGTCATACAACGACTTGATTTGTGTCGCCAACTCAGAGTCATGTTCAACTATTGCTTTGAAACATGTCGAGATAAGACCGGAAACAGACGGCATTGGAACTTTTAGTACCCATCCTAACTGTAAACAAACGGCAACGGGCGGGGATTTTGAGTCGTTATCGAATTTATCGAGCGGGCGGATGGCGTGGTACGCGTCTTTACCAAGTGTCATCTCTACGTTTGCTTAATCATAACTCTTTGGAGGTAACACACTCAAATGAGGTTACTTATCTTCCAGGGCAACGATATCAATGTTGTCAGACCAAATGCGGAGGTTTTTTTCCACGTAAGGCAACAACTCAAAATAGGTATTCTCACCAATTGGGGTCTCTTTCATCTGAAGAGCTCCAGTGTAGATTGTGTCTTGCGTTTTGATACCATAATTCAGAGCTCCAAGAGGAGAAACGATCAATCATCTCAATGGGGAGGTTTTCATCCAGCTCTGACCATGCAAGCGGCAGACATCTTTCTGGAAAAGTCCGCTATGACGGTTAAAAGAGCAACTAAGCCAATGGTATCGTAACGCTTGGCTACAAAACTCAAAACCAACCTTTGAGTGACTCCTTTACTGCTATCACAAGAAATTCCTCGACTCATTAAAAGAGTGTCTTTAGTATGGTCCCATTTTAATCCCAACAAATGAGAAGATGACTCCTGCATTGATATACCAATGACTTTCGGAACAGCCTTAATTGATTGATCTTCAAGCTCCTCTAGAAAACTTGGCACGTTGCGAATGAAATAATTAGTTTTAACCCTCCCTTACTAAGTAATATGACCACGTCTCGTGAGCACTTGAGCGCCTCATCAGTAGATTTCGTTGAGTCCAGGTAATCATCCATATAGAATTTCTCATGAACGGCCTTTGCTGCGTCTTTTGATACTTCTTTCTCATGATCCCGACCAGTTCGCTGCAACGCGTAATTTGCGCAAGTCGGTAAGTCTTTTGCGGCGAAGATGTGTCGAGTGTACTGATACACTTCAACGGTCTTTGAGGGCCCTCCCGCCATAAAAAGGGAGAGCTGGTTGATCTAATGGCAACACACCTACCTGTAGGAATTTTTGCTGACGGAATCTGATCAGCGTGTGAATCAACTTCTTCAGAAGATCTGGACAAGATAGCAGGACTTTGTTCAAAGAAACTCCTTGAAACTGTAGCCAACATTCCATTCAGGACTCATCGCACCTTACCCGGTTTGTTTTGATTCATGACTGGATTATGCGGCAAATACCATTCCCTGCCGGTATGATGCTCCATTTCTTCACGGTTTTGCATTTTATTAACATACTTTTTACTCAAATCTTTTTGTATTGTTTGTGCGTAGCGTTCGCGAATGTTGGAATCTTTACTAAGTCTATTCTCTTGAGACTTCAGCTGGACCAATGCAGAAAAATATTTGCTAGAAAATTTGATTTCACCGGAAGACCACAACATTCCTACGAAATAACGACTTTTCTCATGTACGGTAGACTGATCGAGGATTTCGACGGTCAGACGCTAAGCGCGGATCCAATTGCTTAATAGCCCCGTGTGATTTCATGTCATACCAAGACTTGATTTGTGTTGCCAACTCTGAGTCATGTTCAACTATTGCTTTGAAACATTATGAGATAAGACCGGAAACAGACGGCATTGGAACTTTTAGTACCCATCCTAACTGTAAACGAACGGCAACGGGCGGGGATTTTGAGTCGTTATCGAATTAATTGAGCAGGCGGATGGTGTGGTACGCTTCTTTACCAAGTATCATCTCTACGTTTGCTTAATCATAACTATTTGGAGGTAACACACTCAAGTGAGGATATTTATCTTCCAGGGCAACGATATCAATGTTGTCAGACCAAATGCGAAGGTTTTTTTTCCACGTAAGGCAACAACTCAAAACAGGTATTCTCACCAATTGGTGTTTCTTTTACCTGAAGAGCTTCTGTGTAGATTGTCTCTTGCGTATTGATACAGTAACTCAGAGCTGCAAGAGGAAAAATGATCAATCATCTCAATGGGGAGGTTTTCATCCAGCTCTGACCATGCAAGTGGCGGACATCTTTCAGGAGAAGTCCCGCTATGACAGTTAAAAGAGCTAATAAGCCGATGGGATTGTATATTTTGGCTAGATTCAAAAAAAACCTTTGAGTGACTGCTTTACTGCTATCACAAGAAATTCCGGGACTCATTACAAGAGTTTCTTTGGTATGATCCCATTTTAATCCCAACGCATGAGATAATGACTGCTCCATTGATGCACCAATGACTTTCTGAACAGCCGCAACTGATTGATCTTCAAGCTCCTCCAGTAAACCTGGCACTTTGCTAATGAACTTAGTTAGTTTTAACCTACCCTTACTAAGTAACAAGACCACGTCTCGTGACCACTTGAGTGCCTCATCAGAAGATTTCGTTGAGTCCAGGTAATCATCCATATAGAAATTCTCATGAACGGCCTTCGTTGCGTCTGGATACGTCTTTCTCATGTTACCGTTCAGTTCGCTGCAACAATTATTTTGCGCAAGTTGGTGAGTCTTTTGCGCCGAAGACGTGTCGAGTGTACTGATACACGTCAACGGTCTTTGAGGGTCATCCCGCCACAAAAACCGGAGAACTGGTTGATCTTATGGCAACACACCTACCTGTAGGAATTGTTGCTGACGGAATCTGATCAGCGTGTGAATCAACTTCTTCAGAAGATCTGGACAAGTTAGCAGGACTTTGTTCGAAGAAACTCCTTGAAACTGTAGGCACTTTTCCATTTCGGACTCCGCGCATCTTACCCGGTTTGTTTTGGTTCATGACTGGATGATGCGGCAAAAACCATTCCCTGCCGGTATGATGCTCCATTTCTTCACGGTTTCGCATTTTATTAACAATTTTTTTTATCAAATCTTCTTGTATTGTTTGTGCGTAGCGTTCGCGTAAGTTGGAATCTTTAAGGGCCTCTTCTCCTCAGACTTCAGCGGGACCAATGCAAAAAAATGTTTGTTAGGAAGTTTGAAATCATCGAAAGACCACAACATTCCCACGAAATAATGAATTTTCACATGTACGGAAGACTGATCGAGGATTTCGACGGTCAGACGCTAAGCGCGGATCCACTTGCTTAGTAGCCCCGTGTGATTTCATGTCATACCAAGACTTGATTTGTGTTGCCAACTCAGAGACATGCTCAACTTTTGCTTTGGAACATGTCGAGATAAGACCGGAAGCTGACGGCATAGGATCACTTAGTACCCCTCCAAACGGTAGACGATCGGCAACGGGCGGGGATTTTGAGTCGTCAATGAATTGATCGAGCGGGCGAAGGGCATGGTACTCGTCTTTACCAAGTATCATCGCTACGTTTGCGTAATCATATTTATTTGGAGGTAACACGCTCGAATGAGGATATCAATGTTGTCAGACCCAGCGCGGAGGTTCTTTTCCACGTAAGGCAATAACTCAAACGCAGAACAGCTATTCTCACCAATTGGGTTCTCTTTCACCTGAACAGCTTCAGTGTAGATTGTCTCTTGCGTATTGATACCGTTTACTGTCAGTTTGAACGGTGTTCCTCTCAAATAAGGACGTTTTGCGAGTTCACTGCAAATCCAGGAGTGACTGCATGCTGTATCGCCGGGAACAAGTGCTTTTGTTCACTTCTGTGAATGTCCCTCTAGATCAACTTCGAGGATCCGCAGAAGAGCCTTACATCAGTGATCGATGTGAGTCCTCTAATTTGCTGCTCTTTCCTTGAGTACTTGCATTGTCTACAGCTGTTGTTGACGTTTTTGTTGAGTTGACTTTTTGTTGCGATGCAGCAGTAGCTTTCTTTTCGTCGCTTGCTTGGAAAATCCGCTCAGCACCATGCAGTGAGATTCTATGGTTACTGCGACAGTCATCGCAAGTACATTTGCGTGGGTTTGGACACGTACCGAACGAATGTTTACCATTCAAGCACGAAAAGCAGAGTTGGTTCACTGCGGCTGTTTTAGCACGCTGTGTCGGAGTTTTTTCTTTGAAACTCTTACGTCACCAGATCTAACGTGATTTACAAAACACACAATCATGCTTTGAACTTTGAGACTGCATAATAAAACCAGATGACTTCGAGCTGGACCTGAATACTTTCGGGGACACTTGGGTCTTCACTGCACCACTGCTTTTAGTGTCTTCTAGTTTGCTCCAAAAAGAAGTGTTTTTTTCATGCGATCTCTACTCTTGGTTCTTTCTTTCAACCAGTCGTTGAAACCCAATAATGTTGGGCGAATGAAGTCTCTTTTTGCAGTGTGCAATGACTATCATTCCTTCAAATTTGATGGCAGTTTTTGGACTGCCTGTTTCAAGAGTGATGAACTCTGAAGATCTGCATCATAGGATAACGACTTGAAGACGCCAACAAGACTAGAGACAGTTGTGGAAAAATTGATGATTTGATATGAGCTGCGCATCTTAATTGATGGATAGTTTGCCATTTTGTCAATATGAGCAGTGACAACTGCTTGAGGTTGTCCAAACTTTTGCTCAAGCATTCTCAATGCATCTCTGTACATTTTTCTAAAATAAGCAAATTTTGGCATCTTTGGCTTCACCTAGACCGAGGGTTTTCAAATACGTCAACTTGGTGTCGTCACTTAACGCCTGCGAATCATTAGCCTATTAAATTGGCCGTACTATTCATGTCACTGCAAGGAATTACAATTAAACTTAGCTAGGTTCCAATCTCGTGGGAGCTCCTTCTTGTTGAGAAAGAAAAGTTCAACTAGGTCTTTTATTGTAACTGTACTCGGTGCTTGAAGCATTTCGGGGTTAACCATTGGAGGCGGGAACGGGTAATACGGGAATGTCGGCATTGAGTAGCCTGTGGCGAAAGCGGGGAAAGTACCTGCACGGGCACACTCGTGCTTGAGATCGGATTTTGGTTGAATGTTGTACCGCCAACTGTGGCGGCCGAAATCGGGACACTTGTGTTTGCATTTACGGATCAGCTTGGAGGAAAAATTGAGGGACAATTTACGGCAGCGGTAGACAGGTTCACAATGGCCAGCTGCCATGGGGCTAAGTTTGGGACGTAATGACTGAAGGGTACTGAAGCTTGAGGACCGTTTTGGGATATGATATCAACAGTAGGTATACTAGATGACAAGTTCTGCGTTAAGTTATTTACGGAGTGCGCAGCATTTTGACTCGAATGTTGAGTGTCAACCGGTGTTGTTAAATTCAGAACGAGTGCTCAGTTCAACAAACTAGCTGTTAAGGGTGCAGTTACTGTGCTACTATCGACGACATTATTCAATATTAGCACGAAAGTTCTGTGAATAAGCAGTAAATTACAAGTTTGCGGCTTCTTGCTCTGCATATGCGTTAAAAACATTCGTTGATGTGTTAATCAAGAGATCTGTCAGATGATTTGAGTTTGTGTTCAAAATGTTTGGATATTCACCATTAGGCGATCGGCCGCTGTCAGGCGCTCGATCAACAAGTTCGCCAGCATGTGAACTCTCCCTCGGTTCTTTCGATAGGGGAAACGGGACTGAAGTTTTCCCCTTTCGATACCAGTTTCGTTAACTTCAAATGAAGATTTCTGAATTAGAGGCGGTAAATGACAATCACGGTTTGCAGCCTGGGCTGAATCTGATGACTGGTTTTGACTTGATGCTCTTGATTCTGACCGGAACTGATTTTAACTGTCTTATCTGGAAAAGTGAGCATGTTTTCATTGTCAGCAGATTCAAGCCATTTATTTTTTAGGTCGTCACTCTTCATTGAATAATAGCCTAATAGCAAAACAAGGATTCACTATCCATGAGATCAATTTCTTGCATTTTTGTCTCAATGAGTCGTTTACGGTTTTCTTCCTGTATTTTCTCAAGATCTTTTTCGTAGAGAAAAAATTCCATGTCATGTTTTCTTTCGGCTAATTTTCGCTCCCTTAGAGGCATCTCAATTTCGTTTTCTCTTTCGGCAATTCGCGCTGCTGGTTTAGTCTCCTCTTCTATTTCCTCGCGTCGATGTTTAACCAAAAGTAGTTCTTTTCTACGCAGTGTGGAAGCATTCAATGTTCTTTTGCTTGCGGAAAATTTTTTGGAATGGTGAGACAACTTGCTAGAACTATCAGTATCTAGAACAGAGTCTATGTATTTTCGAGCGTTTTTCTCTGCGTGCTCCGTTTTCGGGGCGAGTGCTAGTAATTGATCATTTTGAGTGATGACACTCGCTAAGAGGTCTGTGCACCTAGTTACTAGCCTCTCTACTCTTACGCGTCTTGCGCGTTCCTGAATTGCGTCATTGATACTCTCATAGGCTGTGAAGAACTCCCTCTCAATTTTTGTTCTTGCGTCTTGCAAAATAAGAGTTTGCTCTCCAATAGATTATTGAATTGCTGATTTATTACGAGTTTATTTTTAAAGGAATTTCGTGATAATGACCTCAAAATTTGGACGTACACAATTAAAACAAAAACACTAAAGTGATGAACTCTAAAGAAGTCATGCCAAGTCACGGAGCATGAACGAAGCACGAAGCCGAAATGGCGGACAAGTAGTACGGTAATAATGAACGGAGTTGTAAGCGCACAGCGGGCGGGACGTTACCGAGCGCAGTGGACGTTTGGGTCTCAAAACACTCTTGATTCTCGTTATCCCTGTATTTAGAAACGAGGACACAATATCTCAAAAGCTATTGAGGCCCAAAAAAGTGAAAGCGAGCGAAACTTTCAACGTGCAAAGAGAGATGAACGAGCGGCTAAACGCACGGAAGACGCACAACGAACGCGAGACAGGACGGAACGACTAGGTATCACAACCAACTAGCTTTATATTCCCTGTGAACTGAACTGGGGTCACAAAACCAGAAAGAAGTAAACATAGTTAGAAAGCGACGCGGCAGCGGCTTCTGCGGCAAGTTTCTCATTCTTTTTCGCTCTTCGGCGTCGCTTATTGAGCTTACTATGGTGCGTTTTCTTATGCAAGCGACGAAGTGAACTCTGAGGTGTTAATACCAATGTAATTAAATTTAAATCAAGATCACGCTTCTGATGCAATTGATAATACTCTTTAATCAGATTCTTATCTTTTTGCTTGCTCTTCGATACGAAAACAGAGATCACCAGAAGAGTCACTATGCCTGTTCGCTTTCGAAAATCAAAGACGTTCGGTGCGTTGTTACGTGGACAATAAACAATTGCTTTCAAACGTTCTTGAAAACGTTTTAATAAAGTAGCAAGGTCTGGCAACGCAAGTTCATGGTAGTAATTCGTTCTATGCGATGCTAACGCTTTTTTTGGCGCCATGCCACATGATTATATCACCTTTGTAGCGGAAAACTCTATCCAACTGATATTGTACCGTTTTTTTACAGTTAACAGCGAATGGATTCAAGCCCGAAAATTAAAATACAGTGCTTTTATACCGATTTTGGCTGCTGTTTGGTAGACTATTAATAGCGTGGAACAACGAACTAGCATCCAAAATGAATACAATCGGCTCACATCAAAGTGTATAAATAAGATCATTTACTAATTCTTGATGTTTTTTTGAGATTTTTCTCAAAAATCGGTAAAAACGACGATTTTCAAAAATTTAGTCGAAATCCAAATTTTTTGTTGAATACCTGTATTAAACTGCTAACTCAACTATTCTAAACAATAATCTACAGGCTTCTCAAAATTTTGACCAAGTTTTTGTTTTCTTCAAATTTTCGATCTAAAAATTGCAAAAAAAATTCGAAAAATTTATCGAATTTTTTTGAAAGCTGGTGTTTCAAGTTCACTACTCTCAGCCACATTTGGCTAATATCAAAATAAGGCTCAAATTCGAGTGTTTAGTTTTTCGATTAGAACTAATTTTTTGCCCTTTTTTCATTTTTTTGTCCGTTTTGCCGCCATAGCATCATTTTCAGGCTCATCCCATTTTTTTTCATTCAAAATTCTTTGATCTTACAGTTTTTTTATGACATTTCGCACTCAAAATTCTTAGTACATCTACTCTTGGGTTTCATGGAGCCTCGCTCAGTGTGCTTCGGTCATCAAATTCACTCCTAGCACTCGTGACCAAAACCACACTTCTCTCTCATTGCGGAGTCCGGAAATTGGTTGTGAAATGATTCTGGTTAGTATTCACTGCCGGTGGACCAAATTTTGTGCCTCCTTCTCGTTCGAGTAATACACTTAATTAATTCTTGAAAAAAATAATGTAAAATTCACGACTCAATTTCGAGGGTTTTTACTATGTATCGGAACATAGACAAACTCAAGAAGAAAATCTCATGATCTGTTTTTGTTTATAAACATTATTAACAAACGTATCTAGAATGTACAGGACAATAACATAACATTATAAATCTTATAATTAAACCATTATAATCTTTGTACGAGAGAAAACAGCACGTTTTTTTTACTGCATTAGACAACCAGAAGGTCGTCCGCCAAACGTAACTTTGATTTCTAGTTGAAGGTCGAACAGAGGTCAACAAACCTATTAGGTTTCAGCTAAAAACCATCCAAAAAATTTTCTGGGGGCAAAAACTCTCACGGGATTCGAACTCTCGACCGCTGGGGTGCCAGCCAGAGGTCGTAACCACTCGGCGATATAGGCTATAGAACAATCTGTGCAAACGCAAATGTTATTTCCTCTCATTTGTACGCAATTACTCATTCATTTGGCAACATTCTGATTTACGGCTTTGCGTTCTTAATTATTTTTAAAGGTTGCTTACAGAAACCAGGTTTTTTGGCAAACTGAGTTTTGCAAAAACTGAGTAGCAAAGTTTGCTCCGCAAACACCATTATTAAAAATTTGAAAGTATAATAAATTAACTTGATTCCTTAGTTAAATGTTCAATGGGAGTTTTTAGCTAATGGATTTTATTTTATTTTTCAATTTCTCAAGCTTTAAAGTGTCCATCTTTTGAAATTTGAAAGAAATTTTTGATGGTCTAATGTTCTTTTTTACTGTTTTCTGAAAAAAATTTTTCTGCTATTTGACGAGATTTTTTGGTCATTGTAAACGCAGTTGAAAAAAGTGTCAAATATTTAGTAAAATTTTTAGTTACAGTTTTTTCGATGATTAAATATTTGCGGGTAACCGTTTTCAACTTGTTCAAGGACTTGAGTCAAGTTTTCATGCGCTGACACTCTTGACTTGATTGTTACACAACAACTTCAATATTCTGTGTGTATGAATTTTTGAAGTAAACCAACAAGGTAACAACTGCATTTTTTTGACCGCTCGCAGGTTTCATTCAGTTTATCAAACTGGCGGCTTTGCCAATATGTTAATCTCAAAAATTGCTGGTTGTTGTTTCTCTATTTCGCTGAAATCCGTATTTTAGTAGATTTTTTTGGATTTTGAATGTCCAGTTGACGTTCAATTTCTGTCTTTCAATTTCGTTTTGTTTTCAGTTTTTGGGTTGATGACCAATGATTTTTCTCTTCGCTTAACTCGTTGTTCCATCAATCGCTGCAATCGATTTTTTGAAGGCAGAACTGAAATTCTTGTATTCTATGATGTGTTTGAGGAGCATTTCCAGTTATGTGCGAAGAGAAACTCTGTAGTAGTGGATTATGAGCGATCCAGCCACTTCCTAACGGAAGACGTCTGGATAGCACATATGAAAATCAAATTTATTTAAGTTATTTTTGAAGATGATAAAAACTCAAAAAAATGGCCCTTCTTCATAAACAAACAAGTTTAAGTCACAGTTTTAGCGACACTTTTCAAAACGTTAAAACAAAAAAAACAACTTACCATTTAACTCCCTTGAATAAAACAAAGCATCACACAAAAAAATTGGTCAAGAAAACACTTCAACGCTTGTTGTACCTATGAAAACTTTAATATCTTCTTTGGCAGGTCCACTCAAGTGGAAATTTTCTAAATTGATCTTATTGCGACTATAATTTTACCACTTCTTCGAAGATTTGAGAAATTTTCATTCAACTTTAAACAAACATATTTTTTTTTAAGATGAAGCAAGTAAGCGATGGTTTTACACAGTTCCATAGGATAAACGTATTAGGATCTGGATACACTGATAATAAAAGAAAACGAAGAAGTATTAGAATGGAAAAAAACAATTGGATTTGCCTGAGTAAATAAAATACTCTATTTTGACTATGGTTTATGTAGTATCAAAATGTAGGTAAATTTTTTTCTTTCCAATTAAATTCTAGTTCTTCTTAGGTACTTTTAATTTCTGTCTATAAGTGAAGCTGCTAGGTTTACCACAGGCAAAATCCGTTCGCAGAAAAGATATGTGGTATCAAAATTTAATATAGGTTGAATTCCTTCTAATGATAAAAAATGATTTCAGTAAATAATAATCACAAAGATTTTCTAATGTTTTAAATAACAAAAATGATCCAATATCATTGTTTTTATGGGAAAAAAGTAAAGAAAAGACAAGGTCTATCAGTGAAACTGCTCGGAAGATGAGTGCAATAGATATACTAATAGAGTTAAACAATCTAGATGAAAAAGCAGAAGAAATAGTTTGGAATATAAATTGAAACAACAAGAATTAGAAACGGAACAAATAAAAAAAATAAACAAAAGATAGGGATTAAATATATGCGGTGATATAATTGCAATTATCTTTATATCCCTATTTAACCTAAACCCCTACTTGATGGACAGTACGAGACTTTTGGCGACGCTGTGTTTTCATTGACACGATATCAATCATCTTGTTACCATTGCTATAATACTAATGATCTTGCTAGTTAAAACTAATACGTGACATATGCCATCAGCAACTGCGGCAAAAGACTAGTAATTAAGTTTTATTTATTAGGGTCCGACAAAATGGTTCCGATATCTGTTATCGAATATATATATATATATATATATATATATATATATATTTATATACTACAACTACTGTTGAATGCTCTGTGATTTATATACCTTTTAATATCATCTGCTAATGCATTATAGATTTCTTGGTTTAAAATTCACTATCTCTTTAAACGCTTCGATATAATTGATTCTACCTTGATCTATTTTCATCATATCTTCACGAAAGTACTAACTAATAATCTTACAATAGCATTCAGTCACATTCATGATGTTAAATGTTCCTGCCAAAACCAACAGTTATCTACTGGTCCTACCCAATCACTTTCCATACAAAGATCAAACGAGAAATTAGCAACATAAGCTAAATTTTCTTAAATAATTTTTTTTTCATGAAAACTCATGTCAACAAAAATCCTTTTAGTTCATCCTTTCTTTTCTGTACAATTATAATAGTATGACTGCTCTGGTCAATACAATGTACACACCGTGATATATCTTTAGTCGCCTTAACACAATTAAAAACCATTGCACCAGCTCTATATTATGCTCTGTTGTTAATTTTATAATTTAAAATTGGATTCATATGTAATCCTTTAACCAAAACAAACTTATCACTCATCCTAAACATCATTTACATATTACCATTTTAGGCATCAACACAATCAGTTTTAATTTACTATATCTTTCATGTTCATCTTCATCTCTATTAAGACAGCTCTCATATTCATTGCCATTACTATTGAATAAATTATACATCAATAAATTAGGATGACAATTTTTAAGCATTCTTTTTGTTCCACAAACACTAGTAACAATCATAACTGAGGTGAACTATGCCGTCATAACATAATTAGCCGATCTGATGTCAACAGCGTTTAAAAATCTAGTTCCAGCAATATAAACAGTTGCAACTAATTGAATCTCAAAATACAAATCGAGTATATACAAAAGATTTTCTTCTCTAATGAGTCTATTGAGGATTCTATTGATATTGTTAATAACAGTATTCATAGATGCTAGATTATCTGGTTTTTATTTAATAAACTTACTTTTGTGTATTTGAATAATATAATCAAAAGTCTAATCCAAACTGAAGTTCATTTTTTTGTTATGGAAAGACCAAAACCTGGATACTATGGTACTTACAACAATGCCTAAAACGTTAACAAAACCAAAGCGTGAACATTGATTTAGTTTTGGAAGTTTTAGAATGGTTAAACCAACAGAAAAATTTAATTTTGTTGAACCTATACTGAATAACCCAAAGTTAGGTTTAAGTGGATTATCTGTTTAAATTTCAGTGTTCAAATTCATTGAAAAGAAAAACAAATATAAATGAAAAACAAACGATTGTTGTTATCTTTTTATTAGTATAATTAATGTCTCTTGCAATATCTTATCTGTTTTGAAGATACTGGTATAAATTCTGATGTACTTTACAAAAATCTATCTAACTGAACCATCAGGCTATCTTATAACTAAAGCACAAACATTTTTTTTCTCAAAATGTAACAAAGAAAGACTATAGTAAAGATGAATTTTGAAGATGATGCATATTGAAGACCAATAGCCTTCATTGACGATGTCTTAAGTTTCCCTTAAACTTATTGCAATACCAATTAGAATATCAATTATCATTTCAATTGTAATGTTAAAAACCAATTATAGTTTTATTGACCATACCATTTGTTGAACAAACTATAACACTAAAAGTATTATTAAAACTTAGCAATGCCGTTTTTTGCATTCTCTCTAATTTGGTCTAACTGTTGAGAGTATTTTTTGAATAAGATAAACCATGTAAGAATTTTTATCTCTGCTTCTACAGAAGTGTATGTTTATAACTGGTTCGTTAGCTGGGACATGCTCAATTACCATAAGCTTCATTTCATCAGTAGATAATTGATCAGGTAACGGTAGATCTTTTATTTTTTTAAAAAAAATGTCAGCATCAGTATCATTATTGACACTTCCAACATCTTCATATTGATCAGAAGTAGGACCAAGGAAATATTAGCCATCAAAATGTAATGTAGTTAAGGTTAGATTCTTTAATAGATATGACTTACCACATTCACTAGGTCCAGATCCAAATCATCTAAAATTTTTGGGGAAATATACAGCATTACTATCATTCTCATCAGCAAAGCTACCACTCTGTGGATTATCATTCTAAATCTCATTCTCACACTCCCTCTCATTTTCTTTCTCATGGTCACTCACATTCTCATTATCATAATTAGTAAAATTATCAAACTTTCCACAACATAAACATTAAAAGTTTTCAATTATTCAACAAACTCACGCTGATTAACTATTATTTAATGGGTTCCTAATATTATGTGCATGATCAGATGATTAAGAGAAAATTTGTATAGACAATAGGGCCGCTATCAGATTCATCATCTTATTGTAATTTCTCATCAGAAACAAAATCAGAAAATTCGTCTAGAAAATTTGGAGATGTCTGTACACCAAAACTGTCAAATTAATAAGCATCAGTGAAATTTCCACTTATAGCCATTAACCAATTTGTACCATCAGTTGGACGAAGATTCTCATTAACATTCTTATCTTTATCGATAATTTCAATAGACTTTCATTTCCCATTACTATTTCAATTGATATCACTATTTTAGCTTCACCTATCTTCTCTATATCATTATTACTTAGACTTTCGTTCTTAATAACATTTTTAACTTTAAAGCCTTCAAAAGTTAAAGTTAGTATTTTGTGTATAAAAAACGTCCAAATTGTTTATATTCGGTTTCACATTGATACCCATAGCTGTTATGTAATATAATTCAGCACCATGTAAATATAGTAGAATAGCTAAGAGATGTAAAAGATATGAAGATAATGAACTAATTGAATTGGAATATGAGAAGTCACTATTATTACTTTGGTTCATGGTGCAGGTGTCACAGGTAAAACATAATTCGTTGAACTAAAATTAAAAAGAGTATAGTTTATTGAGCATAGTATAATATTAGTATAAAAACATAAACAAGTCCCATTGAAGACGTAACTAAATACAACATATCAATCTTCAATAATTGTATAATAGTATTTGACGATATGGGTGATAAAAGAAATAAGTATATAGCACAAAATGTTACAACAATTAGTAGTCATAAGACACAAATGATAGCAATGCGTCCTAAACCAGCTCAAATAGATATTATGTCTAGAGGTAGCACAGATACTATCTATATCACAGCTTAGAATCACAATGGGTTCTTGGTACGTTATAATGGATGAAATTTATAAATGTTGTTCTATATTATATTAGGTTAATAGCATGCATCGTTGTTGTATTATAAAATTTTATCCAAGAGCGATACATTTATAGTTGTTTATAATGATAGAAAGATTGTGTATGATTCTAACGTTGGGTTATCACATGTTCAAACCTTTAGTTGAAAAAGCTAATTCATGAGATTAAACGTAAAAAGATTTGAAGTTATGTTCAAAAAAAAATTTGGCATGAAATGATGGGATGAAATGGAGTAACTGTACCCGTGGTGGGATTTATAGGTACAGCATTTTAGGTGATGACATTGATCTTCCAATGTAATGAATGAAGTTTTCTAAGTATTATATTCAATGTTACTAGTTTTGTAATACATAGAGCTCATAGGATTTTACACTGGCCATAGTGTTACTCATCAACCACATTTTGATGTTTTTGTCGAACAACAAAATCAACAACAACAATACAAGTAAAAATCTAAGATGTGATTTTATGTGGGTCAAAAAATAAAAAAACCGATACCGACTACCGCGTTTTTGAGGAAAGTTATACAAAAAAAGATCTGATATTTGAAAAAGAGAAGGCATTAGATGTTTAAATAACGAAATGGTAAATAAAGAAGATTTTTCTAATGCATTTGTCTCTTACGTAAAACAATCATAACTGAGGTGAACTATGCCGTCATAACATAATTAGCCGATCTGATGTCAACAGCGTTTAAAAATCTAGTTCCAGCAATATAAACAGTTGCAACTAATTGAATCTCAAAATACAAATCGAGTATATACGAAAGATTTTCTTCTCTAATGAGTCTATTGAGGATTCTATTGATATTGTTAATAACAGTATTCATAGATGATAGATTATCTGGTTTTTATTTAATGAACTTACTTTTGTGTATTTGAATAATATAATCAAAAGTCTAATCCAAACTGAAGTTCATTTTTTTGTTATGGAAAGACCAAAACCTGGATACTATGGTACTTACAACAATGCCTAAAAAGTTAACAAAACCAAAGCGTGAACATTGATTTAGTTTTGGAAGTTTTAGAATGGTTAAACCAACAGAAAAATTTAATTTTGTTGAACCTATACTGAATAACCCAAAGTTAGGTTTAAGTGGATTATCTGTTTAAATTTCAGTGTTCAAATTCATTGAAAAGAAAAACAAATATAAATGAAAAACAAACGATTGTTGTTATCTTTTTATTAGTATAATTAATGTCTCTTGCAATATCTTATCTGTTTTGAAGATACTGGTATAAATTCTGATGTACTTTACAAAAATCTATCTAACTGAACCATCAGGCTATCGTATAACTATAGCACAAACATTTTTTTTTCTCAAAATGTAACAAAGAAAGACTATAGTAAAGATGAATTTTGAAGATGATGCATATTGAAGACCAATAGCCTTCATTGACGATGTCTTAAGTTTCCCTTATACTTATTGCAATACCAATTAGAATATCAATTATCATTTCAATTGTAATGTTAAAACCCAATTATAGTTTTATTGACCATATCATTTGTTGAACAAACTATAACACTAAAAGTATTATTGAAACTTAGCAATGCCGTTTTTTGCATTCTCTCTAATTTGGTCTAACTGTTGAGAGTATTTTTTGAATAAGATAAACCATGTAAGAATTTTTATCTCTGCTTCTACAGAAGTGTATGTTTATAACTGGTTCGTTAGCTAGGACATGCTCAATTACCATAAGCTTCATTTCATCAGTAGATATTTGATCAGGTAACGGTAGATCTTTTATTTTTTTAAAAAAAATGTCAGCATCAGTATCATTATTGACACTTCCTACATCTTCATATTGATCAGAAGTAGGACCAAGGAAATATTAGCCATCAAAATGTAATGTAGTTAAGGTTAGATTCTTTAATAGATATGACTTACCACATTCACTAGGTCCAGATCCAAATCATCTAAAATTTTTGGGGAAATATACAGCATTACTATCATTCTCATCAGCAAAGCTACCACTCTGTGGATTATCATTCTAAATCTCATTCTCACACTCCCTCTCAATTTCTTTCTCATGGTCACTCACATTCTCATTATCATAATTAGTAAAATTATCAAACTTTCCACAACATAAACATTAAAAGTTTTCAATTATTCAACAAACTTACGCTGATTAACTATTATTTAATGGGCTCTTAATATTATGTGCATGATCAGATGATTAAGAGAAAATTTGTATAGACAATAGGGCCGCTATCAGATTCATCATCTTATTGTAATTTCTCATCAGAAACAAAATCAGAAATTTCGTCTAGAAAATTTGGAGATGTCTGTACACCAAAACTGTCAAATTAATAAGCATCAGTGAAATTTCCACTTATAGCCATTAACCAATTTGTACCATCAGTTGGACGAAGATTCTCATTATTATTCTTATCTTTATCGATAATTTCAATAGACTTTCATTTCCCATTACTATTTCAATTGATATCACTATTTTAGCTTCACCTATCTTCTCTATATCATTATTACTTAGACTTTCGTTCTTAATAACATTTTTAACTTTAAAGCCTTCAATAGTTAAAGTTAGTATTTTGTGTATAAAAAAACGTCCAAATTGTTTATATTCGGTTTCACATTGATACCCATAGCTGTTATGTAATATAATTCAGCACCATGTAAATATAGTAGAATAGCTAAGAGATGTAAAAGATATGAAGATAATGAACTAATTGAATCGGAATATGAGAAGTCACTATTAATACTTTGGTTCATGGTGCAGGTGTCACAGGTAAAACATAATTCGTTGAACTAAAATTAAAAAGAGTATAGTTTATTGAGCATAGTATAATATTAGTATAAAAACATAAACAAGTCCCATTGAAGACGTAACTAAATACAACATATCAATCTTCAAAAATTGTATAATAGTATTTGACGATATGGGTGATAAAAGAAATAAGTATATAGCACAAAATGTTACAACAATTAGTAGTCATAAGACACAAATGATAGCAATGCGTCCTAAACCAGCTCAAATAGATATTATGTCTAGAGGTAGCACAGATACTATCTATATCACAGCTTAGAATCACAATGGGTTCTTGGTACGTTATAATGGATGAAATTTATAAATGTTGTTCTATATTATATTAGGTTAATAGCATGCATCGTTGTTGTATTATTAAATTTTATCCAAGAGCGATACATTTATAGTTGTTTATAATGATAGAAAGATTGTGTATGATTCTAACGTTGGGTTATCAGATGTTCAAACCTTTAGTTGAAAAAGCTAATTCATCAGATTAAACGTAAAAAGATTTGAAATTATGTTCAAAAAAAATTTGGCATGAAATGATGGGATGAAATGGAGTAACTGTACCCGTGGTGGGATTTATAGGTACAGCATTTTAGGTGATGACATTGATCTTCCAATGTAATGAATGAAGTTTTCTAAGTATTATATTCAATGTTACTAGTTTTGTAATACATAGAGCTCATAGGATTTTACACTGGCCATAGTGTTACTCGTCAACCACATATTGATGTTTTTGTCGAACAACAAAATCAAAAACAACAATACAAGTAAAAATCTAAGATTTGATTTTATGTGGGTCAAAAAATAAAAAAAACCGATACCTACTACGGCGTTTTTAAGGAAAGTTATACAAAAAAAGATCTGATATTTGAAATAGAGAAGGCATTAGATGTTTAAATAACGAAATGGTAAATAAAGAAAATTTTTCGAATGCATTTGTCTCTTACGTAAAACAAAATTCAGATAAAATATTTTAAAAAAGAAGGTATAAATAAAGTTTAAATTCTACTTGTTTGAAAATTTTTAGGTTTTACCAGATCAAATTTACACACTAATAATTTTATTATAATTTTATCCAAATATAAACGAAGTGTTTAAAGTATTAAAAGAATTTCCGACGGTTAATTTTTTGTTAAGAACCGTTTTGGAAATCTACATGCAGATAAAATAACAGAATGTAAATTTAATTACATTTTATTTAGTGGTGTCTGTAACAAAAATAGCTTTGAGCAAGCAATAAATATGCAACAGACCTTCTCTGTGTTAATAACAACTCTTTCTTACTGGAAGAAATCAACTTTGCCCACACTACTCATAACATCTAGTATTATCAATAACTCTAGCACTAACATTGTGAGTAACACTAAAAAAACGCCAACATTAACATTGCTTGTAACGCCAACACTGAATGTGAGATTGAGACCAAGACTGAAACTGAACCTAATACAAACACCAACACTAACACTAGCTACATCACTAACACTAACATTATGAATGGAACTGCCACTAATACTATCACTATCAATGACACTGTAGCTAACAATAAGGCAAACACTAGATCTAATACAAACACTAACAAAACACTGGCTCTAACATTGACAATTATATTAATTCTATAAAAAACGTTAGCACAATCACTAATAGAGATTGATGCCGACAGTATTACTGACACTAACACTGAGACTCAGTCTAACACTAACACTGAGACTGAGTCTAACAACCAGTCTAACTTAGACTAACACCACCATTGAAATTAAAAATAAATATCATTTAAATAAATATATAAAAACACAGATTGACGCTGGTAAATATTCATGTAAACAATGGCAATTAGAAAATGACATAGTTTTTTTTGTATTAATTGTTTAGATCGGAGTGGATTACCAATTCAGTTAAGGAGATCTCATCCTATTAATTAGTCAAAGGATCTTACTTATTTTATGCCCATTGGTGATTTTTGTTATAGGTCTATTATTTTACATCAAATAGAGTTGAAAGATTATAACCTTGACTGATTACGAAATCAAATCATTAGCTCGGTAAGTAAATGATGAATACTATAAACTTAAGAGTTTGGCTGAAAAGTTTGACTGAAAAGTGTGCACTTGGAGATAATTTAAGCTTCAAAGCATAGTTTTTCATCAAAATAAATGCTTACAGAGATACAATGACTAAAGCGCTCATTGAATAGTATATGATGAAAAACATTTTTATAGTAACAAGAATGAAGTGGAGTTAAAAATCAATATCTCGCAGTTAGAATTAATATAATAAAAAAACCTAGAGACAATATAATGTTTATAGTTATAGTGAATCTCATAGTATAGTTAGAGTCAATCTAATAGCAATGGAGAATGTTTTAAGTATAATCATAGTCAATCTCATAGTCATGAAGAATGTTATAGTCATATTCATAGCCATAATCACAGTCGTAACCATAGCCAACGTTAATCTTAATCAAAAACATTATTCCTAGTTACAGTCATTGTTCATCTTAATCATAGACATGAGCCATAGTCATAGTAGGAGTCATATTCATCATTGAAGTCGACACGTCTTGGCCAATCCAAGTTAGCCTTAATCATGAGAAATTATCATAGTCATCAACAAAGTTGCCACCTATAGGATAGTCAATTTTAGTCTGAACCGTAAGTTATAATCGAAGATATAATCATAGTCACAGGCATAATTATAGTCCTAGAAAAAGTCAAAAACAAAGCCAGAGATACAGACATAGTTGTATTCAAAGTCATTCTCGTAAAAAGTTGTGGTCTAGATTAATATCGTAGTCATTTTTTTAGCCAATGTTAACATGATATTCAAAGTCAATAATATATTTAGAGTCATAATTGTAGATAGAGTCATTATTGTTTTCGATGTCATTTTATGGATAGATTCATTATTCATAGTCAGTATCATTGTGATAAATACGGTCAATATTACAGACAAAGTCATTATATATGGTCAAAGTACGTATCATAGATAGAGTCATGATCAAAAATAGAGTTTTTTTTTATAGATAGAATCATTGTTTTTAGTCAATGCAAAAATCAAAGATAGAGTCATCATTAAAGATCAGCTAGAGTCATTTAAGTAATCAGTTACAGTCAATCCCAATTTTATAGATATACTCGTTATAAAGACAGAGTCATTATCATAGATATAGTTATTGTTGCAGATAGTGTACACGGAGTCAATTTTATATACATGAAGCCAATATCATGTAAGTATTATACATGGAGTCAATATCGTGTCCGGATATTAAATTTAAACCCATTTTCCCTGAATTGATTTCTTGTAAGACCAGATCGAAGTCTATTTAGAAATGCTCATTTTCTAGTTTTTGTCGATTTGAACCTAAAAACGGAACAATTAAAAAAAATAAACAAAAGATAGGGATTAAATATATGCGGTGATATAATTGCAATTATCTTTATATCCTTATTTAACCTAAACCCCTACTTGGTGGACAGTACGAGACTATTGGCGACGCTGTGTTTTCATTGACACGATATCAATCATCTTGGTACCATTGCTATAATACTAATGATCTTGCTAGTTAAAACTAATACGTGACATATGCCATCAGCAACTGCGGCAAACGACTAGTTATTAAGTTTTATTTATTAGGGTCCGACAAAATGGTTCCGATATCTGTTATCGAATATATATATATATATATATATATATATATATTTATATACTACAACTACTGTTGAATGCTCTGTGATTTATATGCTTTTTAATATCATCTGCTAATCCATTATAGATTTCTTGGTTTAAAATTCACTATCTCTTTAAACGCTTCGATATAATTGAATCTACCGTAATCTATTTTCATCATATCTTCACGAAAGTACTAACTAATAATCTTACAATAGCATTCAGTCACATTCATGATGTTAAATGTTCCTGCATCATTGATATTCTCGAAACCAACAATTATCTACTGGTCCTACCCAATCACTTTCCATACAAAGATCAAACGAGAAATTAGCAACATTAGCTAAATTTTCATAAAATTTTTTTTTTTCATGATAACTCATGTCAACAAAAATCCTTTTAGTTCATCCTTTCTTTTCTGTACAATTATAATAGTATGACTGCTCTGGTCAATACAATGTACACACCGTGATATATCTTTAGTCGCCTTAACACAATTAATAACCATTGCACCAGCTCTATATTATGCTCTGTCGTTAATTTTATAGTTTAAAATTGGATTCATATGTAATCATTTAACCAAAACAAACATATCACTCATCCTAAACATCATTTACATATTACCATTTTAAGCATCAACACCATCAGTTTTAATTTACTATTTCTTTCATGTTCATCTTCATCTCTATTAAGACCACTCTCATATTCATTACCGTTACTATTGAATAAATTATACATCAATAAATTAGGATGACAATTATTAAGCATTCTTTTTGTTCCATGTGGTATAATAGTACCTTCATCTTAAAAGTTTTAGTTTTGAGTTGCTAAATTAAGATAATCCATTATCATTTATCTAGTTCATTTTCGCTCTTTAAAATTTGTTCAATTTGTAAAGTTAGATTTCTGAAGATCAAATCCCAAGATTTCACGTCGTTAAAATTTGTTTACAATTTGTTGCATGATTGAATGTCTGTTCATAAATCTTGTAAAGATTTGCCGCTTTAAATTGTCTGATGATATGAATAAGTTATTGTTCAACCATTTTAATTCTTTCAATTTCATTCTTCTGAAATTCATAATTCAAATCAGTTAACTAAATTCTTTTCTCGAAATCGTTCCGCCAAAGTCTAATCTATACGATTCAAAAGTAAACTGTATTTCGTTAAGCGAAACACTAGTACAAAATAGAAGTGAGATTTCGCTCCGCCAAATCAGGATTTATTTTGTAACTCAAATAAATAAATTCCACTTGACAAAATTTAGCATTGATTCGCTCCGCGATTTTATAGCTAAACACTCGCTTGTAATTCAATCTAATTGGCGTCGCCGATCAACCAACCCTACAGTTTCTCATTTTGTACGACATGGCGCAGTCAGCTCGCGAATCCCGAAAAACACCTCTATCGATAGAGCCATTTTGGGAACGGCCGACTTCAGACCCACCGATCAGATGGGAGAAATGGAGAATACAAGTGAAATTAGCGATTCTCGCTCGGGAAAACATCACAATTGATACATTGTTGCAACCTAAACCGACAGAAGTTCGTTTGCCGGCAGAACCGAAATATGAGGCATCAATCGAAGATGCGACAGAGGAAACAGAAAGAGACAGACGAATTCGAAATAATCAATTGAAATTGCAGTGGGAGCTCAAATGTCAGAAAATAATTGAGGCAGGAATACTTTGTGGAGAATGACCATGGAACTTGTGCGACCAAAAATGCGTCTCTCTGTTATACTTGAGTATAGGCACGGAAGGACGACGTCTGCTAACACAAAAATTCCCACATGACAATATCTATGATTTGTCAACCCTCAAACTGTGGGAAATGATGGAGATCGCCTTCATTCGCCCCAGAAACATTACATTCGATAGATATGTCTTCTTTTCCAGAAAACAAAAGAAGGGCGAGTCAGTTGAGCAATTTTACAGTGTTCTTAAGGAGCTAGCAGAAAACTGCGATTTTGAAAACCGTGAGGAGGCCATAATAAGGGATATCTTCATTACAAACATGTTAGACGACGACATCCAACGAGAGCTACTTCGAGATACGGTAGAACCAGAAAGGGCTCTCAGTATTGCAGTGAACAAGGAAATGGGCAACCAAAATCAACAACGGATTTCATCCAACAATGGAGGAAACGGCAACGCAGTAAACGTGATACAACAGAATAGTCGACTTCGCGGCGCGGGTGTGCGTGGTAATCAATCGACGAGGATAACAACGAATCGCACCTCCATTGGACAATGCCGTGGCTGTGGTCAAAGTTGGACACCTACACATCGTCAGGTTTGCCCCGCCATGGGTAAGAAATGTAATTATTGTGGTTTGCAAAATCATTTTGCAAAAGTATGTCGTCGACGACTTAATAACTCGAGAACTAATCAACAAAATAATCGTATTAATACAGTAGAAAATGTAGACACTTCAAATCAAAACTCAAGTCAAGAAAACCAAAATGTTAACTACATAAACTATAATGCGGAAACCCACTCAGACTACGATTCCTCTGACGATAACTATGTCGCTACTATCGAAAACGTCGATTCACCGAATACAACTTTGCAAAATTTATCAATCATTATTGGTAACACAAATTGTGACTTACTACTTGATTCCGGTAGTGGCTGTACCATAATAAACATGTCATTAGCAAGAGAAATAATGTTCAACTGTATCCAATCCCAATGGTCAGAGAAAAAGCCGCAAGAATTGAAGTCTTTTTCGAATGATATAGTTCAACCACTTGGAACATTGAAAACTCCTGTAAAATGCAACGACTGGTATATCTCGAAAGCAAGAATTACAGTAGTACCTGACGGATTTAGACCAATATTAGGAAGAGACCTTTTTGACCAATTAGGTATTACAATCACTCAAAAACCTTGTCCAAAAATCGAAGTTAACAACGTGGATCAAACGTGTGTAATAAAAAAATCACTAGCAAAAGAGTTTCCTGAACTAATATCACGAATTGGCAAATCAAAAAATCATACAGTAAACTCCAAATTTCACAGAAACTATCGAGTTGTACATCAAAAAGGTAGAAAAGTACCAATCCACCTACAACCAAATGTAAAAATTGAGTTAGAAAAACTGCTTAATGAAGGACACATAGAAAAACTAAACAATTGCTCAGATCAATTTTTCATATCCCCAATAGTCATCACTGTGAAAAAGGATCAGTCAATAAAAATAGCACTGGATTCAAAAATTCTCAACAAAGCGATTCATAAAAACAAGTACCAAATGCCGAACATTGACTCACTAATTCAAACTATTTCGCAAACTCTGTCATCGGCGCCGCAAGAGACCGCATATTTTACAACGCTTGATCTGCAGTACGCGTACAGCCAACTCAATTTACATAACGACACGGCCCGCCATTGTAACTTTAATATTGTTAGTGGAGATATGACAGGAACATATCGATTTAAAACGGGATTCTATGGTTTAACAGATATGCCAGCAGAATTTCAAAAAGCTATTGACTGTACTCTTGCGGGTTTGGAAAATACATTCTGTTTTTTGGACGACATATTAATAGTAAGCAGAGGAAGAATCGAAAAACACTTGGATTTGGTACGAAAATGCTTAATAAGACTTGACCAAGAAAATCTGCGAATTAATTTGGCAGAATGTCATTTTGCTAAAGACAAAATTGAATGGCTCGGTCACAACATTACACAGTCAGGTGTAACACCTCTCTCAAGCAAAACAGACGCAATTGAAAAATTAGCAGCACCAACTAACCTCAAAAAACTTAGATCATTTATGGGATCAGTTCATCACTTAGGAAAATTCATTCCGAACCTGTCTCAACTATGTTACCCTCTTAGACCTTTGTTAAAGAAAAACACTAAGTTCATTTGGACGGACGAGCATGAAAAACACTTTTGCTTAATTAAAGAGAAAATTGCGGAAACAACGGAAAATAAACATTTCAATCCAGAGTTAGAAACACGCATTAAATGCGATGCTTCACGTAAAGGATTAGGATGCGCATTGGAGCAACGAACGCCTAATGGTTGGCACACTGTAGCATTCGCATCGCGATTTCTTAATTCAGTAGAAGATAGATACAGTGTTAACGAACTCGAACTCCTAGGGGTGGTGTGGTCTATCGAACATTTTAAATACTATCTCTACGGAAAACCATTCACCGTCATCACTGATCATAGAGCCCTCTTATCTATAATGCGAGAAAATAGATCTAATAAGTCATACAATAGCAGATTAACACGTTGGGTGGACCGATTATTGCCATTTGATTTTTCAATTGACCATCTTCCTGGCTCAAAAATGGGCTTAGTGGATTACATTTCTCGCGACCCACATCAACAAGCTGCCAATATATCTACATACGATGAACAATTCATAGTAGCAAAATTGGACGTAATTAAGCGCGGCGCGAAACGCTTTCCATTAAATGCTGAAAATTACGTTGATTTCGCAGCGCGAAATCCACCCACAAAATGCGACGAGCATAATCTAAATTCCATTAACAAATTTGGAAGTGAATTGGCACCGCGAAATCTAGAACATTCTAATATTACGCTAACTGACAATTCAATTAGCGAATTAAGCCCAATTAATGCAAATACCAAACCCAAAATTGAAATAGCCAACATTCCAAACTCGCTTTCTGCCTACAATCGCTCAGCTAATCAGTCGCATAGTAATTTAAACAATTTCCAGCGAATAGCCCAAAAATTTAGACAAGTTTACATGATGTCCCAGCCGAATTCCGACGACGAAACACTCATGTCTGTTAAGCAATCCACTCCATCAAGAGTTCGCTTCGCGGATGCAGGGCCCTCAATTGCATCAACCGCTCCAATTGTCCCAGCCGCACCCAGTACCCCAACAACACCGACAACAGACACAACAGGCACTTCCACTTCAGGCGACGAATTATATCTAGACTCGTTTAATTTTGCGTTATCGAAAATATTTTCCAGCTCTCTAATGGCGAGTCTAACGACAAAAGACGCAATACTTAAAGAAATTCGTGACTGTATCCTCACAGGTAACGAGGACCGTTGTAAGCAGATCTCGCCGTATATACACAGTTACTGGAAAGATCTTCATGTGAAGAGTGGGTGTGTATGCATTGACGATAGAATAGCACTCCCGCACACAATAAAGGACGCCTATGTGGACGCAATCCACGCCACGCATCCGGGTACATGGGGCATGACAGACATGGCATCGCACGCGTGGTGGCCATATATGCATCGTGATTTGGCCACAAAGACGGCGAAGTGCAACCCGTGTGTAAAAATCGGTAAAAATTTAAAATCTATAATACCAATTAAAAAATGGGCACCATTAAAACTATGTAAAGTTCCCAATGAAGAAATTCAAATTGATTTTGGCGGACCCATATATAATGAGAAAAATCAAGAAGTCTACTTTCTTGCAAGTATTGACCGATTTTCGAAATTTCCATCAGCTGAGGTATTTGAAAACGCGAATGCAGATAATATTTTGAAATTCCTTCAAGAATATGTTTTATTACACGGTATACCCCGTGCAATTAGACTAGATCAAGCTAGATGTCAAACGGGCCAGCGAATTAAAGCATTCTGTAATCAAAATAATATAGAGCTAATTGAAGCACCAATACACGATCACAGAGCTATCGGCTTAGTGGAGAGGCTAATTCAAACAATCAAGAATCGTCTAGCATGTATTAAAACGGCGGCACGAAATCAATTTAATATAAAGGCTTCAATAAATTCAATAATATATCAACTGCGAATCTGTCGTCAAAAGACGATAAACATATCACCATTTGAAGCACATTTTGGTCGAAAAGCAAATACGCCTTTAAGTAACATAACAACAAAGCCAGACCCTAAAAGTCTAACATACAATAACATTCTAAATAAATATTTAGATCTGGAGACAGTTAGATGGGATCAACTAATTAAAGATGAGAATTGGACGAACGAAGAAAGGAGTGACACAGAAGTGGAGGACAACAAATTTCACTTATGTAAAGATGCGGAAAAACGACAACAAGAAGACACTAACAAAGAGTCCCGCTTCATCCTACATCCGGATGTATGTCAACCACTACCGAGGACAGAGACTTCACTAGAATTAAAACTGGCAAAGAAACGACCAAGGACTAAAAGGTCCTAGAAGAGTCTAGATGGACTCTATGAAGTATTGGCCCCCGGTTCCTCTGTAATCAAAACAGACGAACACACGTCTGTCATAAAAGAGCCTGGCAAACGAGAAGTCACAATCCGGAACTCCAATTTGGCTAAATTTGGGACAAAAGCAGAGAGGGGGACTGAACTTCAAGCCTATGCCAATAGGAGACCAACGATCCCAACAGGAAAAACTACGGAGGAGCTTATTAATAATCATGCTAAAGAGTCGAGAAGAAAAATCGAGGGAGGAAAGAAAATGAAACACCGTCGAATCGCTGATGATATCAGCACTGTGTCATCCATCCACTCTAATGTAACACGGGCACTACGAGTAAAGATGCCGATTAAACCAAAGCGTCATGTACCAATCGCGCCGCCAAATCAACAACCAGATCAAGATACTCAACCCGCAGCGCCAATAGACCTCCCCACATCTAGTATCGTAATAGCAGAACCGCCAAGTCGACCCAAAAGAAAAGCCGCTAGTAAAGCCTCCGCAAATCTTATGCCCGTCAAACGAACACGAGCATCAACTTCGGTCACTGAAACAGACGAATCGGCAGCTTCGTCACAAACATGCCCCCCAATGACATCCAGTTCGAGTGTAACAGGAAAACAAAAAAGACGGCAGAAATTGAAACAACAACAAATAGAAAACAAAACGCTAATCTCACAGATTCAAACGGCCGCCTCACAAACCCAACATGTAGAATCGAATTTTACAGTGCCGCAATGCTCACCAACTCCCGCTTTCCCAGTTCAATACTACGTTTCACCAAACTACGAAGGACCTGAGGTGTCGATGACAGTTGGTGAGGCAGAACGTTATTATGAGAGCGAGAGTGACTGAATTGAAAAATATCTCAAAATAAACATTACTCAAAAACTTCATTTAAACTCTCAAAACTTTATGATATTAATTAATTAACAACTACATATTTTACTAATTTTCTGCTAAATAATTCTCATTATTTACTTCTCCAAAGGGGGAAATGTGGTATAATAGTACCTTCATCTTAAAAGTTTTAGTTTTGAGTTGCTAAATTAAGATAATCCATTATCATTTATCTAGTTCATTTTCGCTCTTTAAAATTTGTTCAATTTGTAAAGTTAGATTTCTGAAGATCAAATCCCAAGATTTCACGTCGTTAAAATTTGTTTACAATTTGTTGCATGATTGAATGTCTGTTCATAAATCTTGTAAAGATTTGCCGCTTTAAATTGTCTGATGATATGAATAAGTTATTGTTCAACCATTTTAATTCTTTCAATTTCATTCTTCTGAAATTCATAATTCAAATCAGTTAACTAAATTCTTTTCTCGAAATCGTTCCGCCAAAGTCTAATCTATACGATTCAAAAGTAAACTGTATTTCGTTAAGCGAAACACTAGTAAAAAATAGAAGTGAGATTTCGCTCCGCCAAATCAGGATTTATTTTGTAACTCAAATAAATAAATTCCACTCGACAAAATTTAGCATTGATTCGCTCCGCGAATTTATAGCTAAACACTCGCTTGTAATTCAATCTAATTGGCGTCGCCGATCAACCAACCCTACAGTTTCTCATTTTGTACGACATTCCACAAACACTAGTAACAATCATAACTGAGGTGAACTATGCCGTCATAACATAATTAGCCGATCTGATGTCAACAGCGTTTAAAAATCTAGTTCCAGCAATATAAACAGTTGCAACTAATTGATTCTCAAAATTCAAATCGAGTATATACAAAAGATTTTCTTCTCTAATGAGTCTATTGAGGATTCTATTGATATTGTTAATAACAGTATTCATAGATGCTAGATTATCTGGTTTTTATTTAATAAACTTACTTTTGTGTATTTGAATAATATAATCAAAAGTCTAATCCAAACTGAAGTTCATTTTTTTGTTATGGAAAGACCAAAACCTGGATACTATGGTACTTACAACAATGCCTAAAAAGTTAACAAAACCAAAACGTGAACATTGATTAGATTTTAGAATGGTTAAACCAACAGAAAAATTTAATTTTGTTGAACCTATACTGAATAACCCAAAGTTAGGTTTAAGTGGATTATCTGTTTAAATTTCAGTGTTCAAATTCATTGAAAAGAAAAACAAATATAAATGAAAAACAAACGATTGTTGTTATCTTTCTATTAGTATAATTAATTTCTCTTGCAATATCATATCTGTTTTGAAGATACTGGTATAAATTCTGATGTACTATACAAAAATCTATCTAACTGAACCATCAGGCTATCTTATAACTATAGCACAAACATTTTTTTTCTCAAAACGTAACAAAGAAAGACTATAGTAAAGATGAATTTTGAAGATGATGCATATTGAAGACCAATAGCCTTCATTGACAATGTCTTAAGTTTCCCTTATACTTATTGCAATACCAATTAGAATATCAATTATCATTTCAATTGTAATGTTAAGTTTTATTGACCATATCATTTATTGAACAAACTATAACACTAAAAATATTATTAAAACTTAGCAATGCCGTTTTTTGCATTCTCTCTAATTTGGTCTAACTGTTGAGAGTATTTTTTGTATAAGATAAACCATGTAAGAATTTTTATCTCTGCTTCTACAGAAGTGTATGTTTATAACTGGTTCGTTAGCTAGGACATGCTCAATTACCATAAGCTTCTTTTCATCAGTAGATAATTGATCAGGTAATGGTAGATCTTTCATTTTTTTTAAAAAAAATGTCAGCATCAGTATTCTTATTGACACTTCCAACATCTTCATATTGATCAGAAGTAGGACCATGGAAATATTAGCCATCAAAATGTAATGTAGTTAAGGTTAGATTCTTTAATAGATATGACTTACCACATTCACTGGGTCCAGATCCAAATCATCTAAAAACTTTGGGGAAATATACAGCATTACTATCATTCTCATCAGCAAAGCTACCACTCTGTGGATTATCATTCTAAATCTCATTCTCACACTCCCTCTCATTTTCTTTCTCATGGTCACTCACATTCTCATTATCATAATTAGTAAAATTATCAAACTTTCCACAACATAAACAATAAAATTTTCAATTATTCAACAAACTTACGCTGATTAACTATTATTTAATGGGTTCTTAATGTTATGTGCATGATCAGATGATTAAGAGAAAATTTGTATAGACAATAGGGCCGCTATCAGATTCATCATCTTATTGTAATTTCTCATCAGAAACAAAATCACAAAATTCGTCTAGAAAGTTTGGAGATGTCTGTACACCAAAACTGTCAAACTAATAAGCATCAGTGAAGTTTCCACTTATAGCCATTAACCAATTTGTACCATCAGTAGGACGAAGATTCTCATTAACATTCTTATCTTTATCGATAATTTCAATAGACTTTCATTTCCCATTACTATTTCAATTGATATCACTATTTTAGCTTCACCTATCTTCTCTAAATCACTATTACTCAGACTTTCGTTCTTAATAACATTTTTAACTTTAAAGCCTTCAAAAGTTAAAGTTAGTATTTTGTGTATAAAAAATCGTCCAAATTGTTTATATTCAGTTTCACATTGATACCCATAGCTGTTATGTAATATAATTCAGCACCATGTAAATATAGTAGAATAGCTAAGAGATGTAAAAGATATGAAGATAATGAACTAATTGAATTGGAATATGAGAAGTCACTATTATTACTTTGGTTCATGGTGCAGGTGTCACAGGTAAAACATAATTCGTTGAACTAAAATTAAAAAGAGTATAGTTTATTGAGCATAGTATAATATTAGTATAAAAACATAAACAAGTCCCATTGAAGACGTAACTAAATACAACATATCAATCTTCAATAATTGTATAATAGTATTTGACGATATGGGTGATAAAAGAAATAAGTATATAGCACAAAATGTTACAACAATTAGTAGTCATAAGACACAAATGATAGCAATGCGTCCTAAACCAGCTCAAATAGATATTATGTCTAGAGGTAGCACAGATACTATCTATATCACAGCTTAGAATCACAATGGGTTCTTGGTACGTTATAATGGATGAAATTTATAAATGTTGTTCTATATAATATTAGGTTAATAGCATGCATCGTTGTTGTATTATTAAATTTTATCCAAGAGCGATACATTTATAGTTGTTTATAATGATAGAAAGATTGTGTATGATTCTAACGTTGGGTTATCAGATGTTCAAACCTTTAGTTGAAAAAGCTAATTCATCAGATTAAACGTAAAAAGATTTGAAATTATGTTCAAAAAAAATTTGGCATGAAATGATGGGATGAAATGGAGTAACTGTACCCGTGGTGGGATTTATAGGTACAGCATTTTAGGTGATGACATTGATCTTCCAATGTAATGAATGAAGTTTTCTAAGTATTATATTCAATGTTACTAGTTTTGTAATACATAGAGCTCATAGGATTTTACACTGGCCATAGTGTTACTCGTCAACCACATATTGATGTTTTTGTCGAACAACAAAATCAAAAACAACAATACAAGTAAAAATCTAAGATTTGATTTTATGTGGGTCAAAAAATAAAAAAAAACCGATACCTACTACGGCGTTTTTAAGGAAAGTTATACAAAAAAAGATCTGATATTTGAAATAGAGAAGGCATTAGATGTTTAAATAACGAAATGGTAAATAAAGAAAATTTTTCGAATGCATTTGTCTCTTACGTAAAACAAAATTCAGATAAAATATTTTAAAAAAGAAGGTATAAATAAAGTTTAAATTCTACTTGTTTGAAAATTTTTAGTTTTTACCAGATCAAAATTACACACTATTAATTTTATTATGTTTTTATCCGAATATAAACGAAGTGTTTAAAGTATTAAAAGAATTTCCGACGGTTAATTTTTTGTTAAGAACCGTTTTGGAAATCTACATGCAGATAAAATAACAGAATGTAAATTTAATTACATTTTATTTAGTGGTGTCTTTAACAAAAATAGCTTTGAGCAAGCAATAAATATGCAACAGACCTTCTCTGTGTTAATAACAACTCTTTCTTACTGGAAGAAATCAACTTTGCCCACACTACTCATAACATCTAGTATTATCAATAACTCTAGCACTAACATTGTGAGTAACACTAAAAAAACGCCAACATTAACATTGCTTGTAACGCCAACACTGAATGTGAGATTGAGACCAAGACTGAAACTGAACCTAATACAAACACCAACACTAACACTAGCTACATCACTAACACTAACATTATGAATGGAACTGCCACTAATACTATCACTATCAATGACACTGTAGCTAACAATAAGGCAAACACTAGATCTAATACAAACACTAACAAAAACACTGGCTCTAACATTGACAATTATATTAACTCTATAAAAAACGTTAGCACAATCACTATGGGAGATTGATGCCGACAGTATTACTGACACTAACACTGAGACTCAGTCTAACACTAACACTGAGACTGAGTCTAACAACCAGTCTAACTTAGACTAACACCACCATTGAAATTAAAAATAAATATCATTTAAATAAATATTTAAAAACACAGATTGACGCTTGTAAATACTCATGTACACAATGGCAATTAGAAAATGACATTGTTCTTTTTGTATTAATTGTTTAGATCGGAGTGGATTACCAATTCAGTTAAGGAGGTCTCATCCTATTAATTAGTCAAAGGATCTTACTTATTTTATGCCCAATGGTGATTTTTGTTATAGGTCTATTATTTTACATCAAATAGAGTTGAAAGATTATAACCTTGACTGATTACAAAATCAAATCATTAGCTCGGTAAGTAAATGATGAATACTATAAACTTAAGAGTTTGGCTGAAAAGTTTGACTGAAAAGTGCGCACTTGGAGATAATTTAAGCTTCAAAGCATAGTTTTCATCAAAATAAATGCTTACACAGATACAATGACTAAAGCGCTCATTGAATAGTATATGATGAAAAACATATTTATAGTAACAAGAATGAAGTGGAGTTAAAAATCAATATCTCGTAGTTAGAATAAATATAATAAAAAAACCTAGAGTCAATATAATATTAGTTATAGCTATAGTTATAGTGAATCTCATAGTATAGTTAGTGTTGGCGCCACTAGTGAACAGAAGCATGAGCCATCAGACCAACAGAAATGAAATCAAAACTCAGAAACTTGAAATTTTGCCAAAACTCAAAAAAGGACAAAACTGAAAATTTTTACAAGTTGGGACCGAAAATTTGTCCACCCCCCCCGATTTTGGGAAGGGAAAACCTGAGCAACCCAAGGTTTTAGCACACGGTTAGGGTAACCCCTAAGCTATCCATGGACCCAACGAACATCCTTGCATCATACCTACAAGTGATGCTATTAGCACTTATATGGTGAAAAAAAGTGCATTTTTGGATATTTTGTCATTTATTGTTAATTTTGCTAAATTGTTAATTCTATGATCCCTTAAGTGTTTATTAAAGGTCATCTGTCATACATTTGAGGCATTTAGAGTTACGTATGTACCATCAGTGCTTATGTCAACAAAAGCAAATAGTGCGGTAATTTGACATTTACTATGTAAACATTGACTTAAATCACTTTATTCGATTAACCAATCAGAGATCAGTGACAATGATGTTATAAATGATATTTAGCGGATTATTTACTTTAACCCAATTGTCTGAATAGTGTAACCATATTGTATTTAGAACCATTAGAAACTGTCATAAGGAGCAGTTGGCTCTCAGATTGACTATAATTTGATTCTTCATCAACTTTAGTCTTTTGCGCTAAGTTTTGCTAGATCTTAAGATCTCGAGCATTATAAGTTAGTTGAGCTTTCTTAACAAGAAGTTAGCAACAGTACTAGCTTTGGGCTGAAGCCTTACAAACTTCAGCACGAGATTGGATATAGATTATCACCAAGGATTTTCTTAACTTCAATCACAAAAAATTAAAGTTAGAGTCCTTTATTACAACTGAGCGACTAATAGTTACTACGCGAGTGTTAGCCGATAGCAACCGAGTGAAGAACCAGGCCGGCGTAAAACTCGAGAACCAGGCCGCGAAGTTGGGTTCCGCTGAGATTCTTGAGCAGCCGCAACATTTGGTCCGCCGACCCGGACCAAATGTTGCGGCTGCTCAAGAATCTCAGCGGAACCCAACTTCGCGGCCTGGTTCTCGAGTTTTACGCCGGCCTGGTTCTTCACTCGGTTGCTATCGACTAACACTCGCGTAGTAACTATTAGTCGCTCAGTTGTAATAAAGGACTGTAACTTTAATTTTTTGTGATTGAAGTTAAGAAAATCCTTGGTGATAATCTATATCCAATCTCGTGCTGAAGTTTGTAAGGCTTCAGCCCAAAGCTAGTACTGTTGCTAACTTCTTGTTAAGAAAGCTCAACTAACTTATAACGCTCGAGATCTTAAGATCTAGCAAAACTTAGCGCAAAAGACTAAAGTTGATGAAGAATCAAATTATAGTCAATCTGAGAGCCAACTGCTCCTTATGACACTTTCTAATGGTTCTAAATACAATATGGTTACACTATTCAGACAATTGGGTTAAAGTAAATAATCCGCTAAATATCATTTATAACATCATTGTCACTGATCTCTGATTGGTTAATCGAATAAAGTGATTTAAGTCAATGTTTACATAGTCAATCTAATAGCAATGGAGAATGTTTTAAGTATAATCATAGTCAATCTCATAGTCATGAAGAATGTTATAGTCATATTCATAGCCATAATCACAGTCGTAACCATAGCCAATGTTAATCTTAATCAAAAACATTAGTCCTAGTTACAGTCATTGTTCATCTTAATCATAGACATGAGCCATAGTCATATTAGGAGTCATATTCATCATTGAAGTCGACACGTCGTGGCCAATCCATGTTAGCCTTAACCATGAGAAATTATCATAGTCATCAACGAAGTTGCCACGTATAGGATAGTCAATTTTAGTCTGAACCGTAAGTTATAATCAAAGATATAATCATAGTCACAGGCATAATTATAGTCCTAGAAAAAGTCAAAAACAAAGCTAGAGATACAGACATAGTCGTATTCAAAGCCATTCTCGTAAAAAGTTGTTGTCTAGATTAATATCGTAGTCATTTTTTTAGCCAATGTTAACATGATATTCAAAGTCAATAATTTATTTAGGGTCATAATTATATATAGAGTCATTATTATTCTCGATGTCATTTTATGGATAGATTCATTATTCATAGTCAATATCATTGTGATAAATACGGTCAATATTACAGACAAAGTCATTATATATGGTCAAAGTACGTATCATAGATAGAGTCATGATCAAAAATAGAGTTTTTATTATAGATAGAATCATTGTTTTTAGTCAATGCCAATATCAAAGATAGAGTCATCATTAAAGATCAGCTACAGTCATTTAAATTATCAGTTACAGTCAATCCCAATTTTATAGATATACTCGTTATAAAGACAGAGTCGTTATCATAGATATAGTTATTGTTGCAGATAGTGTACACGGAGTCAATTTTATATAGATGATGCCAATATCATGTAAGTATTATACATGGAACCAATATCGTGTCCGGATATTAAATTTAAACCCATTTTCCCTGAATTGGTTTCTTGTAAGACCAAATCGAAGTCTATTTAGAAATGCTCATTTTCTAGTTTTTGTCGATTTGAACCTAAAAATCAAGAATATATCACATGATAAGTTTTGGTAAGGTCAATGTATTATTCTCTTATGGATCGTAATAGCCTTCTAACCTAACCTGTTCTTCACAAATAAAGCATGTATATTCTATTTTTTTACTTTATCTTAATACTGTCTCGTGGCTTAGTTTTACATTTGTCACAGTTCACTTTCAATTTGAAAAAGGTTTTGTATGAAATAGGAGATTTCAAAAATGAGAAGAGATAACGTAGCTCTAGAGGAGTCACTGTACACATGTGTTGTCCATAAAATGATTTTCAATTCCAGAATATAATAAGCTGGACGTTAATTGAATGATAACCATTTCAAGCAATTAAATGTTTATTTGAGAGAAGAGGAAAAAGAAGAAGAAGAGGAAGAGTAAGAGGAAGAGGATGAAGAGGAAGAAGACGAAGAAGAAGAGAAGAAGAAGAAGAAGAACAAGAAAAAAAGGAATAGGAAGAAGAAATAGAAGAAGAAGGCAGCACCGGATGGCTCCCTAAGCGAGGATTGCGAAAAGCGAGCTCCATTTCTCGATGACTGTTCAACTAATACCATCAAAATGTAATGAGTACAGCTGAAGAGGAGCGAAAGAGTCTAAGCAAGCCCAAACATGGCTGCACTGGATTAAAATGGAAGTTGATACCGCGGAGCAACATTCCCGGCATAAATAAAAAGGAAATACCAAAAAGTGAAGCCACCGAGAAAAAATCTCTACCTCTTTGCGGATAACACCACTATAGCGGGCGAAATCCGAGAACTCGATGAAGAAGTCCAAATAGTGAACGAAGTTACGGAATTTTTGGATGAAAGAAACAAAATGTTGAATCCGATTAGTTTAGGATGCTCGGATGTTGGCTGCGACATAAAGACGACGTACAAAATTTGATAAAGAGAGCTAGAATGTTGGAGGCAAAATGTAAAGGTCAACTGAAGAGGAGTAAGCTACCAAAAGAAAGCAGGCACAAATTATCAAAACTTTCATAGAGAGTGGCATTTTCATCGATTGTTCAAAACACCCATAGCAATCATACGAGATTTAAAAAACCTACAGTTTTGGATAAATGAAAATAACGACATATCTGAAGCAACAAAAAAGGCACCCTATTGTTTCAAATGGAGAAGAAGGAGAGAGTAACTATGTATGACATAACTTGAAGTAATGACACTCAGATGGAAATTTAAGAAATGACTCTCGAAGGGTAGGCCAAATGCTAAGAATGGACAAACAAATAACAACAAAAGCAGCAACATGAAGTTGGCTTCCCAGCTTGGGAAAACTCCCAAAGCTCCCTGTTCACAAACAGAGCACCCTCTTTTACTGGAGCAAAATTGCCGAAAGAGACGGGAATAAACTAGAGTGAAGCCCACAAACTTGTACGGGACCCAAAAAAGGAAAAAATTTAATAACCTAAAAAGTGAATCACTTTTTGAGCTGGGAGAGAAAAGAAGTTACAAATTACATAATAAGAAAGATCAAGAACAGAAGTACTGAGACGCCTCTAACAATACCTTTGTCTGAAGTAAGCGACAAAAATGCAAATCAATTGCATGCCTTATAATCCACAAGAAACAAATGCAAGAATCAACCGAACATTCATTTATTTCAGAGAACTGCAGTAAAAGTTCCAAATAGGAATCGTACTGGAGAAATCACCTCAAAAACGCAATCCGAAATCGACCAACTCCCCGACCAGAAAATAACGACCGAGAGGGGAAACATGGTATCTCTATGGCAAACAAAAGTCAGCTTCCAGTTTAGCTCGACACGAGGAAAATGCTTCCAACTGAGGAGGCGTGCTCAAAAAGGGGCGAACGCCTAAAAGAAGAAGAAGAAAACAAGAAGAAGAAGAAGAAGAAGAAAAAGAAGAATAAGAAGAAGTTGAGACCAATGAAATTTTTGTATTTCATGAAATACACAGAGAGTATCAACTACTAATCTGAATAATCATAAAACGAGTTTCAAATAAAAAAGAAGAAATACAAATTATCAACACTAGTCGTAATGGTAGCCAGTTTTATATATATTAGAGAGCGAAGAAAAAAATTTCGTAGAATTAAATCGTATCATGGATTCACCATTAGTCCAAATTGAACAGACAACTTTAACTTCAGCGGGGATAGAACGTCATGGCTGAACGTGACAAAAACAGAGTGGATGATGGGTCTCCAACGACTAAAATAGACTGCAGGAGAGAATATATAAAAAGCCGTTATATAATCGCCGAATAATGATTAAATGGTAGAGACAATAGTCAGTGGTTAAATTTTGATAGAGAGACATATGAAGATTACGGTTATTATTGCTAATTTCAAGGTGTGATTAATATACAATTAAACATTAAACCACATATACCATTCGTGGAATTTCTATAGTGTTACCGTCTGATCTAAGAAAAAAAACCAAAGCGACACTGATTATTCGAATTTTTATATATAATTGCTTACGACTGGCTATCAAAGCTGCATTGTGTCACGTTGAAGATCAAGCAACTCGTGAGACTATTAAAAACTTGATAGGGATTCCGGATTTTATGAAGAAGATAACAATTATTTTTCTGAAAACAAAACAAATATAACATTTATATGTGGCAATATGTACCAGTACATGATGGTGAAGTTGAACTATCTAGAAAAACTATTCACAAATGTAGAAGAGATATTAGAATACTAGATTAGGATGGTCACTTGATTAAGAATCTGGAGGTGATAATAGAAAGACCTCAAGCTACTAACATAAAGTTATGGCTTCGTGATAGATGTCCATTTTGGTACTGTTCAGGGAGTAAAAATCAAGAAATTATTTGTGGTCATGTTCTAGCCCCTAAGATTGTTTGCACTAAAAGAGAGATACGAACGATTTCGTTAATGAACAAATTTTAGTTTCATAAATGAACATAAAATAGAATGTTAAGATTTTTATTTATGCCAAAACAAAATTTTTTTTGTTATTTTAGGGTTGAGTAAAAATAAGTATATTTTATCTGAAGGTAAACCAACGGCAAGTGGTTATCTTTTAACGGACTTGGTTTGTGCTGAACGCAGCCGGTGTCCTGATATTTCTGGTAAAGGGTACCAGAAACATTACATTGGGTTAGATTGTATTAAAGTTTTGTCAGTGATATGTTAGAGATTGAGACTAAACCTAACTTCAGAGGTAATGGCTAAACTTAACTTCAAATTTCTTTTCATAAATTTTTTTTTTAAAATTTGCAAATAGTTATGACTGCTCGACCATGAGCCAGCCTCGATCAAATGGTTTTAATATATGGGTGTACAATAAAAACTTAATACCCATTTGAATACTTTGGCAAAGAACAATATGATAAGATTTTAGGTGATCTAGGAAGAAAAGACTCTAAATCATTAGTAACAAAAAATTAACCAACGCGAGTAAAGATGTTGCTATTAACACAAATAGGAGCAGAAATTTGACGGGTCGAGCAAATATAAACTGAGATACTGTTTTAATGAATATATTGAAATAACTACGTAAGATTTTGGTCTTAACCCGTTACACGATGTCAGTCTTCTTGGTTATAGTAGTGATTGCTGGTGTAAAGACAAGCGGTGTTACAATAGATATTTTAAAAGATAACTTAATTTCAATAATGGAATGAAGAGCGTTATATGTGGTGTTATGGGTTGTAGGTATTTTATTAGAAAAGGCAACAACACCATTGAGGGTGCCGAGACTACTGAAGGAACCAAAACTAGAGAAAGTACCAAGAATACTAAATTTCCCAAGATTAGTGAAGGTACAAAGACTAGTAAAGTCATAATAGCTAGATATATTACCAATAACAAGGTTGTAATATTTCGACATCTTGGCTCTAACGGTGAAACAATTTAGTATATAGTTGCTAATAATGTAGTTGGTACGGCGATGATGCAGAAGTTAGCTTATCAAGAGTTTGAGTACACCGAGCATAGTTTAGACGAAATATTAATTGATAGTGATGATGCTGATCAAGACTATTGTATGATTTGGATTTTAATAAACAATAAAAGAAAGAACGTCTTGTAGAACTGAAAATCTGCTGTTAAAACAGAATGAAAAACCAGATCATGGTCTTCATTACAGAATGCTGCAGTTTTAAGTGAGAAATCGATTAAAGTAACCACGATACATGAAGGGGTTAGATTTAAACAAGAATGTATATGTAGAGACAATATACACAATAACATTAATGAAAGAGCAGAGCCTCAAGCAGATGCTGAAAAAGAGGTTTGGAAGTTAATGAAATTCCCTGTTTAAAAGGTTGTGTATTAATCTATTAAAATGGTAATATTAATCTATATTCCTAAATGATGAAGAAGAGATTATGAGGAGTGTTAGTAAAGCAATATGTAGGAATGTTACCAGAATTGATGACTATACAATAGTTGAAAACTCATAGAGGATAATACAGTATGACTCAGCAATATTTGTCGGTGCTGCCATTTCAGAACTAGTAAGCTACTTGTGTACGAACTCATCTGTGCAGTACTCGCATCGTATGTTTACGCTTCAATACAACACTACTTGGAAAGAGACACTTGATAATAAACACTTTTATCTGAGTAGTCCTCAGATACAAGAAAAGAATCATAATAAATTCCTGTTAGCTTTAAACATAAGCTCGGCAGTACAGTTTCAAAAGAGGTTATAGCATTAGCACCTAAATCATAAAAACTCAGATGTGCTAACATAGAGGGGTATAGCTGAAAGAACAGGGGCAAGCGTGATGATTAATCTGATGCATCAATGCGTTGCAAAAAAAGAGTTTGAAACAACATAGAATGCAAAAATTGAATGATAAGATTATAACAGAACCACAGACAAGGAAGAGTTTAAAATTATTTGATAACTTTTATGATGAAGCAGACCATTTAATTAAAAAATGTGTAAAATAATTTTTGTTGAACTCAATATTTGCTATGATAGATGAGTCTTCGACCAGCCGCGCGGCGGAACGTAAAACAGGGATAATGGATAATAATGGGAATTTGAAATTTGAGATATACGATTTGATTTGATATTATAATGCCTTGGTTGGTTCAATAAAGCCTTTAACGTGGATGATGTAAACTTTTTCATAATGCTGTGCTTGCCTGGGATCAGTCAAAATTTACTCGCTTTTCAAAGAGTGTTGTGGAGGGGCGTTCCCTAATATAGTTTCCTTTTCAACAAAAACCTTCCATCAGCGAACTCAAATGGCACCCCTTATAACGTAATTAATCAGCTTGTTCCGCAGGTGCTGATTTTTCAAAATTGTAAAGTGATCGTCAAGGAAAACAAGAAATATTGTGCCCTACTTAAACACCATTGATGGAAGACATAACCAAAGATGGATTTTATTTATAGATTTTTATAGGTTTATAGATTTAAGATTTTATTTATAGACTTTGGAATCGAAGTGAACACAAATGAACACGAAACCAACAGTGCTGAGAATTTGTATGAAAAAAATTTCCGAGAAATTTTTTCACCAAAAACAGCACGGATAGCTTGTCTTCCTAACACGTTCATTAATTCTTTCAAATTTTATCATGAAACTTTCACAGTCAAAATTGAGGCGCTAACAGAGACGAAATGCAAAGTTAAACAACATAAGTTGACCTTCAATAAATTTGACTGGAAAGACTTAAATAACTAAATACAGAAATCCTTTTTAATCCCTTTCACTACAGCGACATCGATTAAACAGTCGAGCAAAGCGATAGAAACCTTAACTATTTCTCAAACAAAATCTTCCCCAGAACCACATTGCATAGATTTTTTACTCACTGCATGCGTCAAAAAGGAATCGTCCCAACTCATGAGCGTCGTATCTACCCTAACAAGTAAAAACTCAAAGTTCTGGAGGCCAATAAAAGTTTAAAAAAGCAGAAAAGACGCTGGGATATCAGTTAAAACAAGACCTAGCGGACATTGAAGATAAAAAATTTTTTCCATGTTGAAGAGTCTCTGACTTTCTCCAGTATCAAAAATTTGCCCTCAAATGGATTGAACATACGGAGAAAAAGACTTACCAGAAGAAAACACCAATGAAGATAAATTCAAGTGCAAATTGTTTATTGATTTTTTCTCCAGGTTTTCCCTGAAAGGTAATACAATCAGGTGAACTCTTGTTAAAAAATACAGCAGCAAAAATAACAACATAGTGAAAATCGACAACAAAAAATCTGCCACAGGCCAAATCTGAACAATAGAGCTTTCAGACCTGACAAGACTGCTAAAACGGTCTTGAAAAATCTGTGAACTCTTTCGAATTCACCGCTTATTTTTAATGCTGCTTTGAACAGATGGTAATTTTCACTAAATTGTAAACCAGCTATGTAATATCGATTAATATAGACAGAGACGAGCAGAAATTGAGAACTTCATGCCAAGCAGCGTACTTTGCGATCTCTCAAAGGTTTTAGAAAAATTGATCTTCAGCAATTTTTTCAGTACGAAAGAGTTAAGCCATCTCTCGGTAACTCCAGACAGTGATTTAAGAGACGAGCTTTTTTGATGACGCAGAAACTGCCATCCTTTGCTCTTCAATGCAAAGAACTTGATGAAAAAGAAAAGGATCTAATTTTGCTGTACACAGATTTAAAAAAAAACTTCGGCAGCGTGTACCACACAATAATTTTTTCAAAAATATGAGCAGCAGATCGGCGACAATGTTTTGAGAACAATAGCAAGCTACTTCATTGAAAGAACACAATCTGTTGAGTAAATGACAGTAGGTCTGAATTTGCCCGGGTTTCTTGTGTATCCCACAAGAATCATTAATAGGCCCTCTACTGTTTTGTATATCTGAACAATCTACCAAAGCTGGTTAAGAAATGCGAAGCTTTTGGAAATACTGATGTCCTGAAATTAATAAGAACAAAATCAGCAGATCTCCAATCAGATCGTGAAGCCGTGGAAAGCTGGCGCAAAGAAATTGAAATGAATTGAATGACAACAAAAGTGCTAAAATGAACCAACAAAATGACAGCGCTTCAGCAAAATTCACTTCAATTTGGTTTCAATTTTCTTTGCAATCAAAAGAGAAAAAGAAGATCAATTCTGGGCGTGATATTGTATACCGAACGTTTGTGGAAAAAATATAGCAAAAAAAAGTTTTTTTAAAGTCTTAAATTTTTTTCTTTTTTCTTTAACGTAAAGCTTCTGTTTTAGAAAACATTACAACATAATTGAATGCCTATTTGGGATACGTCATAAAAGTTAAATGTTTCACAAGTTTCTTTTTTTAAAAAAAAAGATGTGGTGCCTATTCAAAAAAAGAATAAAAAGTAAACACTACAACTCAGAAGACAGGGTGTCGGATACGTTGCCAATAATGGCACCACAGGAGCAACCAGAGTGTTGTTAGCACTAAAGTGCGTTTTGGTTCGTAATGTGATTTCGCTTCCCAAATTTTGTTTTTATCACATTTTTATCGGAATCGATCGAGATCTTTTTAGAGTTGTTTGGATACGTTGCACGTGATCTGCTACCTAGATTTGCTCTTCACAGTAGATAGTGGCTAGGAGACCACGAAAATCCAAGCATTTCTTCTGGATTTATTCTCAACCAGACAATTCACAGCAAAACGTCGTAGCATCTCGAGTTTTGACAAACAAAACAGACGTCCACAGACTGTTTGTAGTGCTGACTCCAGGTTGTTTGCTCTCGTACCTACTACCGTTACACTAACACTAGAAATTCTGTATCTGTCGTACACGTCATTTCACCCAGAGGATACCCGTTTTTGTATTGACCTTGAAATGGAATAAAGTTGTGCAGACCGCGAATAGAAGCTCCATGAAGAGATAAGTTATGCAGTTAATAAATTACAGGAACTTCTGATGAGAATCAGCAATCAGCAATTTGTTGTTGAGAGAGTCTTTGAAGACGTGAAATCTCATGGCATACATCGCCTGTCTGTTATAACTTTTGCACAAATTAGCAGGTTTTCCTCACCAGTCACTTTGTTTCAACACATTCTATCTATTTAATAATTTTTGTTTGTAAATTAAAAACGAATTCAAAGAAATAGAACTGATCCAAAAGAAAGGCCCAACTGGATTTTAAGTAGTTAGGAAATGAACTACAAAAAGAGGCTATCAGAACTCATGTCTCTGCCGTTGTGCTACTTTGAACTACATGACTAACGCTGATCACTTTTTTTCAGGGCAATTACAGCATCGATTTGCCAATTAATTTGAAAATGCAATAAAATCAAGGCAAAATGAATTTTTATCAATCAAAATCTTGCACAAAAAAGACTGGTAGAAATTTTTGGGTGAGATTCTGCATATTAATAAATAATTTTAAGAAATGCTCAGATGTTAAACAAGAGGACATTAATATACAGGTCCTAACAAAAGGTTGCTAGAATTACTTCAAAACTAGCCACTCAGATGTCAACTCCTGTTCCTGGACTTTGCTCTGCAAATGTAGCAGTTGCAACACATCAGAAGATGACCCACTCTAACGTTGCATGACAGGTACAAAACCTTTTGTGAGCGACACAGAATACTAAATACACAATCTCATCACAGTTGATAATTCATGGTTTTATAAATTCATAATTTTGTTTTCCTTTCAGATTCCTATTGAAGCTTGGAAGTGTTTCCTGTGTAGTGTTAGTAGTAGTGTAGGCTTTGATAGTCCAAGTTGGGACTTGGATTTGTCTTTTCACATCTAAATTGACCATCAGTATTGGGTTTCAAGGTCCATAATTGCACATGAGTTTCCATGAACATCATTTTACATCTGAGTATTTCCTGATATAGTAATTCCTGTAGATCTTATCTAACTGAAAATTGACGTTCAGCATCTGTGTTTAAAAGATGGCTGTGTCTTGTCCAGAAGTGATTGCCGGCTTTTTTATGGGTGATGTTGTAGTTTTCTGACATTTTACATTTAATATTAGATCGATATTAAAATGCCCTTTGAGAAAAACAGTAAAAGAAGGACGTCATTAAGTTCAAAAGACTTTGAAAATGGGGAGATCTTGAGTTTTTTAGTCTGGTCTAATAATTAGTGCTTCAAACATTCAAAATCCAATCTGTAGCTTTGAGCTGATTTTCAATCATTTTCCGTTTGCACACCAGACCTGGAAAGCGTAGCTTATTACTAGTCCAACATAGCCCATTTAGGCATCTTTTTTTGTTTTTACATTAGATTTGGCAGAAACGTTTCCTTTCAGGAAATAAGAACGTTTTCAAGATTTTTGTGCACCACTTTTCACAATTGGAATTCCCGTTGCGTTTGGTGGATTTTATCACACCTATATCTTTTTGTTCATTTTTAACTTCAATTTTTTGGCCGTTTTCCATAAGATACTAGTTTGTTTTTTTTTGGATAGGCTAAAAGACTGTTGTTTGAGCTTTGTAATGCGTCGTTTCTGAGAACCTGTCATTTTTGTTGAATGAAAGGGATTATTTATGGAAAACCTGAACTTTAAATTTCGTTTGATCTGATTCTTGGGTTTCATGTAAGTCAATATTAATTTTTGTAATCTTTATTTGTTTTATTAGAGTTGATAATTTTCAGATATGTCGCTTCAGAGGTGACAGTTGCTTCATGAGATGAGAGGTTTTGCTTTTAATCTATGGAACCCACTTATATTTTTTTGATGTTGCTTTAGCCACAATGTCATTTATTTTTTCAAGCCAGTGATACCACTGTTTCATCAATTGGTGAACGTGACGGTCTGAATAGTTTTTCCAGAATGATTTTTTGTAGCTGTTACCAGTCTAAAATATTGAACTTATATATTTTGTTTGATTGGCTGTATTTAGCATTTGTTTTCAGATTAAAATTGTATTTTGTTTTCTCAATTATCCGTGCTGTATGATTTTTTAAGTTTATCTGTTTCATTTGTGTTGATAATCATGTTTTTACTCAGTGACAATTAGCTTTTTTTCGTTTTTCTGTCACGACGTTTTCATACTTGTTATTTGACATACATTTTGTCTAATTTGTGCTTCCAAAATTAATATCACTACTGATTACTATTGCATTGCTCTCTTCTTCTTTTACTTTCTGTTGAGACAACTTAAATGTGTCAACAGATCTTGATCTTGCTATCCGTATTATCTAGTCTTTGTATGATTGTAGAGGCAACAAATTATTAATGCTAGATCTTCCAGTTGAATTTTAATTGCTACAAACTCTTTTTCTGTTTCAAAATTCACTCTTTTAGGCGGTCTTGAAATGAGTACCAAAAGGAGCGCTCCTCTATGTTTTGTTTTGCGGTTAACGCATGCGCGGTCTTTTCGATGAATGGAGTATTTTTTCATTTACAGAACCTCATCATGTAAATCATAAGGCAACCAAGTTTCAGTCAGAGAGATTATGTCAATATTGTTCTCAAAAAATATAGCAGTCAGCAAAGTTAGCTCCTCCTTTTAATTCAATCAAGCCTCTAACATTGAATGCCATTACTTTTTAAACTGGATTAGCTCGTCACCGTGAGTCAAAATTTGAACATTTACCCATATTTTAGCAATTTCTTGATGCACAGTCAGGTTTCTTTATCTTAGTTGATTAGCATCTATTCCGCTTTGGAGAAGGTCTCGTTTTCTGAAAAGATTTATATTCAGTCTTTTATTCCTCGGGGTTGGGTTTTTGATTATGTTCATGAGTTTTTTGTAGCCTTTTACCTTACGAAAAGATAGCAAGGTTGATAGCTTTCAGTAGTCATTATCTGAATTTGTTTTTAAGGTGCGATATTTTCCGTCTGTTATTTTTCCAATTCTCTTGATATCTGCGAGTTAGATCACTTCGAGTGAATATGAAACGCTCTGCTATTTTCTAATTTTTGGCGCCTCTGCTCGTATCGGTCCTGTTCATTGTTAGATTTTATCTCTAGGATATTATGTAGTCGAATACGTTGAACAGAATCCCTCTAACTTGCGAGGTATATAATTTTGCGCGAAATTTTGATCGAGATTTAGTGCGTGTTTTGGCTTTCTGGCAGTGAAACTTATCGATAGGTGACTTAAAACCAAACAAAGCAATCACACAATGAAAAAAGAGGAAGCTAGTGTTTTTTCTTTTTCCTTTGACGTAAATGACAGTGAAGTCTAATGAGAGGCGACATGGTGCCACGTATAAAAAAACAAACACTACAGGTAATAAGATAGGGTGTCAACCTTAGCTTGTAAAGACGCCAGAGGAGCAGCCAGACTGTCGTCAGCACTGAAACACTTTTGATGTGTGATGTTCATTTGTTTAAATTAAGAAATATTTGTAAAAGTTGCGTGGTATCTGAAAAGCTCGAAGTCTGTATTGAGCTGCTTGATTAAGATGCACGTGATCTGCTTCCGAGGTTTACTTTTCGCGGTAGATAATGGCCAGCAGACCTTAAAAAACCAAACACTGCTTCTGGAGTTATTTTCGACGAAGCATTTAACAGAAAATTGTATCATCTCGAGGTATAATGAACATAAAAAGACGTTCACAGACTGTTTGTAGGGCTGACTCGAGGTTGTTTGCTCTCGTAACTACTACATTTACACTAACACTAAAAACTGTTGCCGTCGTACACAGCGTTTTACCTGGAGAATCAACCAATCTTTTTAAATTGACCTTAAGATGGAATAAAGCTGTACAGATTGTAAAAAAATGCTCCAGGAAGAGGTAAGATGTTGCAGTTATTATGTTCCAGGAACTTCTCTTGAGAATTTGCAGTTATCAATTAATGTTGGGAGAGTCCTAGAAGACGTGAAATCTTATGTGTTCAACGCTTGTCCCTAATAGTTTTTGCTCAAAATGGGATTTCTTTCACAATAGGCGGTTTATTTCAACAAGTTTTATCTATTTAATAAACTTGGTTTGTAAAAAAAACAAAATCAAAGAAACAGAAGTGATCCCAAAGAAATGCTCAACTGGATTTTAAGTAGTTAGGAAATGAACTGCAAAAAGAGGCTATCAGAACTCAGGTTTAAATGAAAAATGTTGTGCAATCAAAATCTTGCACAAAGAAGACCGATATAAAATTTTGGGTGAGATTCTGCAAATTATTAAATATTGTTAAGAAATGCTCAGATATTAAACAAAAGGACATTGATATACAGGTCCTTACAAAAAGTTGCTAGAATTACCTCAAAACTAGCCACTCAGATGTCAATTTCTGTTCCTGGACATTGCTCTGCAAATGTAGCAGTTGCAACACATCGGAAAATGGCCCATTCTAACGTTCCATGACAGGTACAAACCCTTTTGTGAGTGACACAGATGACTAAATACACAATCTCCGTACAGTTGATAATTCATACCATTATAAATTCATAATTTTGTTTTCAATTCGGATTCCTATTGAAGCTTGGAAGTGTTTCCTATGTAGTGTTGGTAGTAGTGTAGGCTTCGATAGTCCAATTTCGGACTTTGATTTGTCACTTCACAACTAAGTTGACCATCTGGATTGGGTTTCAAGGTCAGTAATTGCACATGAGATTCCATGAGTATCAAATTACATCTGAGTATTTCTTGATATAGTAATTCCTGTAGATCTTATCTAATTGACATTTGCTGACTTCGCTTGTTAATGTACATGTGTGTTTAGCATCTACGTTTCAAGGATGGCTGGGTCTTGTCCAGAAGTACTCGCCGGCCTTTGATATCGTAACTTTTTCTCATTTTACATTTATTATTAGATCGATATCAAATTGCCTTTTGAGAAAAATAGTAAAAGAATGACGTCATTAAGTTCAAAACACTTTGAGAGTTGGGAGATCTTGAGTTTTAAAGTCTGGCCTCATAATTAGTGCTTCAAACATTCAAAATCCAATCTGTAGCTTTGAGCTGATTTTCATTCATTTTCCGTTTGCACACCAGACCTGGAAAGCGTAGCTTATTACTAGTACAACAGAGCTCGTATTTTGTGCACCACTTTTCACAATTAGATTTCCAGTTGCGTTTGGGTGATTTCATCACACCTATATCTTTTTGTTCATTTTTGACTATAATTTTTTGGCCATTTTGCATAAGAAACTAGTTGTTTTAGTTTTTGATAGGTGAAAAGATTGTTGTTTGGTCTTTGTAATGCATCTTCTCTGAAAATCTGACTTATTTGTGTAATGAAAGTGATTATTTCTGGAAATCACAAAATTTCCTTTTCAGAAGATTTCTCCTCTGAACTCCGTTTGATCTGCCTCTAGGCTTTTACGGAAGTCATTTTTCATTTTCCTTATCTTTACTTTTTTTTGCCAGTTTTGATAATTTTGAGATTCTTTCTTCATAAAAAGAGAGGTCTTGCATTTTATCCGTGGACGCGACTTACATATCTGTTATGGGGATTTAGCCATAGTGTCATTTAATAATTTTTCAAGCCATCAATACCACTGTTTCGTCAATTTCAGTGAAGGTATGATGTGTTGAATTCATTGGTTTCAATTGTATTGATAGTCATGATTTTACTCAGTGACATTTAACTCGGTTGCGCTTTTTGTCACGTGGTTTTCGTATTTGTTATTTGACATGGGTTCTGTCCAATTTGTGCTCCCAAAAATAATATCACCACTGAATACTATTGCATTGCTTTGTTCTTCATTTAATTTTGTGGAGGCAACTAATAGGTGTCAACAGATCTTGATCTTCCCATCCGTAATAGCTAGTGTGGGTTGGATTGTATAGGCAACAAAATATTAATGCTAGAGACTAAATTATAAATTATAAACTCCAGTTGAATTTTTATCGCTACAAACTCTTTTTCTGTTTCAAGATTCAATCTTCTGTGCGGTCTTGAAATGACGACAAAAATGAGCGCTCCTCTGTGTTTTGTTTTGTGCTTAACGCATGCTCGGTTGTTTTGATGAATGAAGTATTTTTTCATTAACAGAACTTCATCATGTTACACTAACACTAGAAGAGCTCTAGCCGTCGTACAGGTCGTTTCACCCGGAGAATATTCCAATCTTTTTAAGTTGACCTTGAAATGGAATAAAGCTGTACAGAGCGTGAATAGAAGCTCCAAGAAGGGATAAGATAGAAGCTCCAGGAAGGGATAGTTATTAAATTCCAGGAACTTCCTTTAGGAATCTGCTATCAGCAATGCGATGTTGGGAGAGTCCTTGAAGACGTGAAATCTCATTACATTCAACGCCTGTCTAATACTTTCTGCACAAATTAGGTTTTCCACACTAGGCGGTTTGTTTCAATTTATTCTATCGATTTAATAAGTTTGATTTGTAAATAAAACTGAATGCATAGCAATAGAGCGTATCCAAAAGAAAGGCGCTGCTTGGATTTTAAGTAGTTGGGAAGTTAATTAAAATAGAGGCTAGCAGAGCTCAAGCTTCTGCCGTTTTACTACCTTGAACTGACGCTTTTCACCCTATGACTGACGCTTTTCACCCTATTGCAGGGCAATTGACTAATCGAATTGCCAATTAATTTAAACGAAAATGCAATCAATGCACACAGCACAATGAGCTCATAACAATTGAAATCTCGCACAGAAAAGATCGGTAAAAAAGTTTTGGTTGAGATCCTGCAAACTACTATTTTTTGTCAGGAAATGCTCATATATTACACAAAAGGACATTGATAAACAGTTCTTAACAAGAGGTTGCTAGAATTACTTCAAAACTTGCTACTCAGAGGTCAACTCCTGATCCTGGACCTTGCTCTGCAACTGTAGCAGCTGCAACATCAAAAAGTGACCCACTCTAACCTTCATTGACGAGTGCAAACCCTTGTGTGAATGACAGAAGCCTAATTACACTATCCCGGTGCATTTGATAATTAATTGCTCTCGGACGAAGTTTAGCAATTATAATAGCCCTATTGGTCTTTTTAATGCAATTTTTTCCTTGACCGATTTTTGTACTGACCCATTTGACTTTTCGTCCTCAATAACGGGATAAACAGGTAGCGCCCAGCGGGCATTACGTTCTCTTAGAGCCAGTCTTTCAGAAACTGTTTTTGAGACTTATACTTGTTGTATGAAGGGTGGTTTTTAGAGATAGAGCCCCCTCCCCCGCACAAAAACCCATCCCCCCCGCTGCACTCACCTCACACCCCTTTAATTAAGCTAAAGCTAGCCTCACTAAACTGTAGCTAGCTACTGACGAAGATAACCGCTCGGGGTCGTATGAGAGCAATTCGCTCTGAGGTTAGTCGGTTATGTTTCATACTCTTGAGAATGGAACAAGAGGTTTCACCCTTGCTGCGTGTCTGTGAAACAAGAGGTTTTTCTTCATCCAATCTTGCTGCGTGTCTGTGAAGCAAGATCGGATGAAGAAAAAGCGAAACTTTTCAATTCATATTTCGCATCTGTTGTAACAGATGATGATTACGAGTACTTCGAACCTCCAAGTGGACATTGCTTTGGCAGCATCCAGCTGGAATCCACTGAAGCGGAGATCAGGGCTGAACTGGAGCGATTAGACCCAAACAAAAGCCGCGGAAACGATGAAATCCCACCAGTATTTCTGAAGAAAACTTTCAACGTTATAGTCTCATCGTTGAAAAATCTGTTTGCGAACATCAAGCGACTAAGGAAGTTAAATTGGCATCGTATCACCCATATTCAAAGACAATGATAGAAAAGAAGTATCCAACTACCGTCCTGCGATACTGCTGAACATAGTCTCAAAACTATTCGAGAAGTTCATGTTTCGAGCACTGATGAAAGCCTTCGGAGCAGAGATAAGTAATTACCAATACAGATTCCGAAAGAAACGTTCTTTTGTTGTTCAATTACTGTACAGCTTGACCCAAATCTACAAAACGATTGGATCTGCACATTCCGTGAACTTTCTTGTCCTATTTGACTTTTCGAAAGCCTTCGATAAGATCAAACACAGCCAGCTCCTACGGAAATTACTACAACTTGATTTGTCTGAGGGAGTATTTGAATTAGTACGTTACTACTTAAGCGGTAGAACCCAAAAAGTTAAAATCAACAATGTTAAAAGCGAACCCCTCGTGATCACAGCAGGCGTCCCCCAAGGATCTGTCCTTGGCCCGCTCCTATTCTTGATTTACATAAATGACCTTCACAATGTTGTTTTTTCTTCACTTGCCCTGCTCTTTGCAGATGATCTCAAGGTGATATTCAACGGAGATGACACCTCAGTACAGAACCTACAGGAGGACATAAATAACTTACACTTTTGGAGTGCTCTAAATCATGTGTTGTTCAATAGTAAGAAATGCTCTGTAACCGAATTCAAAGTTGGAAATCGACCAAAGACTCTGAACCAGATGCAGTTCATGCTTGGTAATAACCCGATTGAAAGTAAGGACCTCGTTAAAGATGTTGGTCTGATTGTAAATCGGCATCTAAACTGGGGAGACCATGCTAAACACCGAGTCGGCAAAGCAGTGAAGTCACTGTTCCTTCTGCGACGAAACACTTCTATGGCTTTACCACAGGAATCAAAAGTACACTTGTATAGAGCCATTCTTTCACCAATCCTGCTCTTCTCATCGGAATGCTGGGAACTTAGAAAATCTGAATACCAGATCATGGAATCCTTCCACAAGAAAGCAATGAGATGGATCTGCGGGAGTATTGACTACAAGGACGCTATTGTAAAATCGAATCTACTACCACCACATTATTTTAAAGTATTGAAAGATCTGTTGATGTTTAGTAGCCTTCTGAGCGGCAAGTATGATGTGGAATTCTCAGAAATCCGAGTTGTTGGAGAGGACAGAAGGAAAAGAGTGGCACTCCCAGAGGCCAAATATGAGTTCAGAGATTGAACTTCTGGTACAGAACGGGGTTCCGAGTGAACGTCATCCAGAAAGTGATGGACTTCTTCTGTGAGCATCAACTGAAGAGGAAACTCATTGAATACACGTGGAGCTATTTGGAAAGGAACTGAAATGAGCATAATCCTTGCACTTGGACAATCATTTGAGTAATGTCTAAACTTTGATTGGATGTAAAGTTAAGCCATTTCTATTTAAACTTAGTTTATCTTATTGGTGGAAAAATGCATGAATTATTATTGAATGAATAGCTTACCATTAGAAGGATTGGATTAGAAGAAGTGAAGTTGTAGAAAGATATTGTTTAATTTGAAAGAAGAAAGTTTAGATGGAATGTAGAAGAGAATTGATTATTAGAGTTCGTTGTTTTGGGAAACTGCAGGAACCACATCCGAAGACCCGAAATATATTCTTAATAATATCAGATACTTAACAATAATTTAGTTTATTATTGCGCATATAAGTTGGTGACAGGAAAAAGCAGTAAGAAATAAGAGAATAGCATTTTTCAAACGCAAAATGTTTATTTTACATTCTGATTTTTCGATAGACTAAATATGTTCGATATTTCGAATTTCTACACTTTTAATATTCTTGATAAAAATATCAAGGTTAATGTTCACAACGATATTGGTCCAATTTTATCTTATTCAATAAATAATTTAGAAACAGCGATTTTTATATTTTACCAAATCCACAGTCGACCTGGCATTCATATATTTTATACAACTGGAATTGAGAGTGACTTTACAGAAATTAAATCCATTCTTACCTCTAATTCAAATTGCAAAATTAATTTACACCCCCGAATTCAAGTGAACTTTGCTTTTTGAAAAAAAAAATTACTTCTATCCAACTGACAATATGGCAGACGTTACAGCAATGGCTACGGCCATCACAAATGCTATTCGAACAGGCATCACGGGAACAAGTTCAGGACAAACTGTAGTTCTCAATCCATTTTCTGGTGGCGAAACAGAAGATTTTCGAACTTTCAAAGAACAAATCAGAAGCTCAGTCTCACTTGCGCAAGTACCAAACAACGCTAAATTGGATTACCTTAAACTTCATTTGACAGGCGGCGCACTAGCTTTCTTTTTGGAAACACCAACGGCAGACAGGGACACTTTTGATAAAGCAATCCAAGCTCTCGAAAATCGATATTTAAGTGCAAACAGGATAGAATTATTCAAGTTAAAATTTCAAGAACGAAAATTCAACTTATCAAGAGAGACCCCTGAAGATTATTTAACAGATCTGACGAGATTAGCAAATTTAGCTTTTCCAAATCCAACAGGCGGCGATAGATCACAGGAGAGGTCCAGAAGGATACGTGATGCATTCATAAGTGGCATGCCCTCTCAACTTCGACTTAAATTATTGATGGAGGCAGATACAAAGACAGTTCAAGAACTATGCACATTTGACTCCAAGAGGTTAGCGTTAAAAAGCATATTACCAGATGAAGAGGCAACCAGTACAGCATTTAACGCACTTTCGGTTAATGACTCAGCAAATCCTATGACGGAAGCGCTCAATTCAATTGCTGATACAAATCGCGAACTAGTTAAAACGCAGAAAGAACTTGGAAATAATATGCAAAGATTATCGAGGGGCATTACACAAAGGAGGCCATATCGGGGCTTCATGCGCTCAAAGGGACAACCAAACAAAAACGATTATCACGGGCAAAACTCATTTGCTAGCCGGCCGTACCAAAACAGAGGTAATTGGATTAATCGTTGGCAATCTTCACAACGCTATCAAACTTCAAATTCCTACCGAGGGAGAGGAAATCTATTCTGTCACTGCTGTGGACAACCGGGACATAAAATAAGTGACTGTTGGTTTAAAACGTTACCGGAACGTGGGACAAACATCCCATTCAACAGATACAACCCATCAAAAAACTGAATCAACCACATTATCTAACGGCTATTGTCCCAGCATTTAAAACAGGCAAAATTTCTTTACAAGGAGAGAAACTTTTCTATGTACCGCTTATTTTTGATACTTTCCACATTAACGCTTTATTAGACACAGGCGCATTTTCAAGTGCACTGCCAATTAAACTCTTTAATTTGATATTGAAAAAGGAGCCGAGCAAGATCCTCAAATCGTCAGAAACTTTCCCCGAATCAGTGAAAATGGCAGATGGAAGAGTTGTTCGTGTTGAAAAATGTGTTCAAATTCAAATAACTATTGGAAACTGTCAGTTTACAGAAGAATTTTTGATCTTGCAAAATATGACTTCAATGTTACTTGGCCTTCCATTCTTTCGCAAATACAATATTGTGATACATCCTTATAAGGGTCTACTTTATTTACCAGACCTAACTATCTCATTAGCATCGCCAATAAAGAATAAAAAACTCTCGAAATCGCAAATTTTACACAGAGTCTCGAAAACAACGATACATCCAAATCAACAGGAAATTATTGAATGCGAGTTGATTAACCCGGACAGAGCTTACGAATATACTTCGGGACTGATAGAACCGTCAATTCAATTCGAAAGTAAGTCAGGCCTTTGTATAATGTCTTCAATTAGCATATTAGATGGAAATTGCCGAACTCACATTGGAATCATGAATCTCAATCCGAACAAAATCACAATTACAGCAAAAACAAGAGTAGCTAAATTTGAGGTTCTAACATCAAAACAAGCATCTTTTATCAAACCAATTCACCCTTCACTTTGCAGTCTGATTAATACTAACGAGTACAAAAATAATTATCTTAAAACATCAAGTTACTTACGTCGACAAATCTTTACCAAAAGGACTGATGGTTTTTGGTTCCCAACACCAGAAAATTGTAAAGACGCTTCAAAATTAATTGGGGTAGAGAAAAAAATCTATGAATCTCTAATGAAGTTTAGGGAAGAAGAAATGCTTGATCCAACCATTAATGACGCCAGCCGAAAAAAATTCCTAAGTAAAATCAGTTGGGATAAGTCAATATTCAACATTAGCCAAAAACGAGAAATGGAAGAGCTGCTAGTGCGCTATCATAAAATTTTCGCACGACACCGACTAGATTTAGGGAAAAACACTGACAGTCCAGTCAAGATAACGCCTGAGCATAACCGTCCTGTATATTCTCCTAATGCGATCACTCCGATACATTTACGTGATGAATTAATTATTGAACTCGCACTTATGCAATACTACGATATCATAACAACGCTTCCACTTTCAAAGTATTCCTCGCCAATCTTTGCCCAACGAAAGTCGAGTGGAAAACTGCGAATTCTGATTGATCTTAGAAAAATAAACCACTTACTTCGACATGACTACTCGAATCATAATTTTCCTATTCCGACGATGGCTGATGCCAGTGCTCATCTAGCAGGTAAATCAATTTTTGCAAAATTGGATTGCAGCCAAGCTTACTTTTCGAAGCAAATGGCAGATGAGTTGAGTATTCAATTACTCGCATTTAATTTTGGCGGGCGTACATTTGCTTTCAAGCGACTTGCGCAAGGCTTAAGCAGATCGCCTACAGCCTTCAGTGCTTGTGTAAACAAACACCTTCATGCATGCGTTGCAAGCGACAGATGCTTTGTTTATTTCGATGATTTAGGTTCAGGAGCAATCGATGGAGATGCACTTATTGAAAACTTGGAACAAATTTTTATTAAAATAAAAAAACTGGGATTCAAATTGTCAATCGAAAAATGCGAATTCGGAATACCTGAAATTAATTTCATTGGTCATACCATAACAGGAGATGGCATTAAACCAAATAAAGATAAATTAGAAAAGTTTCTGAAAACAGTAAAACCACCCAAATCTCTAAAACAAACAAGAAGATTAATTGGTTTTCTTCAATAGTTCCAAAAATTTATTCCGAATTTGGCTGAAAAATTGCAATCGTTCTTTAAGCTACTACGAAAAGAAAGCACATTTATTTTAACATCAGAACATCATAACAGCCTTGAGAAACTGAAAGATGACCTCAAAAATGCGTGTTCATTGTCATTGAAGATGGCAAAACCAAACTGTCAATTCGTTATTTTGTGTGACGCAAGCTTCTATGCAGCTGGATTTGTATTACTCGTTGAAGATTACTCTATGCCCAATAATGCCAGCTCAGGGAAATCTTACGCACCAGTAGCCTTTGGTTCACATTTGTTTTCCCCAGCACAGTTAAAACATTCAATCTATGTCAAAGAATTCCTTAGTGTACAGTATGCTTTTGAAACGTTTGAACATTACATATGGGGAGTCTCAACCAAGCCCATTATAGTGCTAACAGACAACAAAAGCGTAACACGTTTCTTTCAAGCCAAGCGGCTACCGGGCAAACTTTGGAACGCTGTTGACTACGTGCTTTCATTCAACTTTGTCTTAGGCCATATTCCAGGCAAGGCAAATGCAGCTGCAGATTATTTGTCTCGCGTACACATAAACCCAGCAACAAAAATGAAACTTAAGTTAGAAGATCAAATACCATTACACAAAATACGAATTGAAGTGTTATCAAATACACCAGATAATTCAATAACCTCTGTATATAATAGTGAAGAAATCGAGTCAGAACCTACTCACTACAAACTTCCAGAAATCACGTTACAAATACAGATGAAATTGAAGAAGAAATTACAGAACTGAGTTCAATACATTGTAGTCAAATTTGTACAGTCTCGGAAGAAAACCCGCTGGATAAATTAGATTTGAGTAAAAGCTTAGTACCACTAAATATTGAGAGAGAGCAACGTAATGACCCAGACACAGTAAAAGTGAAAACATGGATACACAACAAAATTAAACCGGAAACGACTTATTCAACGTATGACTTGAAGAAATACCATAAACACCTTAGCCGTTTAATACTAGAACATGGTATAGTGTATAGAAAGTTTTTTGATCATACAGGACAAAACTACCATAAACAGTTGGTTGTTCCTAAGCACTTACGAAGAGAGTTACTGTACCGTGTTCACAATAGTAAAATGAAGGGACACTTGGGAATACAAAAAACAGTACGTGAATTCCGCAGGAAGTACTATTTTCCAGGCTTCATTGATTTTCTAATAGTGTACATTAACGACTGTTTAACATGTGCGCAAGCAAAATCTCCTCAACACAAATACTTAACACCACCATTAAATCCAGTTAGTTCCAACACAAGCCTACCAGCTGATATGCTTCAAATAGACATTGTAGGAAAATTACCTCATAGCGGTGGATACTCATATATTTTGACTGGAATGGACGTTTTCACAAAATACATGTTTGCGCAACCACTAACTTCAGTTTCAGCAGAAACAGTAGCAAAATATCTTGTACAATGGTTCATGCGACTTTCATATATTCCGCTTTTAGTAGTTACAGATCAAGGTACCCAGTTTGTTTCAAAATTACTCCAAGAACTTGCGGAAATTCTAGGAATAAAACTTGAGCACGCTACAGTAAAGCACGCACAAACAATTGGTGTAATTGAACGATCCCATGGACCACTGAAACGCTATCTAAGGATTTATGAAAATCAATTACAACACAATTGGCATAACATATAGATCTAGCAGTATTCCAACATAATACCAGTTACCATACAACTTTTGGTTGCCCACCAACTCTACTTTTTCATGGTCGAATACCAATAAACCCAATAGATATTAGGTTTAACAACAGAACATTGTATCATCACAGTAGCAAATATGACTACATATCAGATTTACAGAGCAAAATGATGACACTTTTCGGGCAAACAAAAGAATTACTTGTGAAATCTTTTAATAAGTATAAGGAATACTATGACAGAAAAGCAGCAGCTGTGCCACTCAAATTAAATGACTATTGTGTTATGCTAAGCCCAAAACTGTCTAACGAACACGAGAAAATCAGCAACTTACAATGTAAATGGAATGGATTATACCGCATTGAGAAAGTTCTTTCCAGAAGCAATTATGTAGTCAGAAAAGTTAATACCAACCATACGCAAATAGTCCATAGAGTTCGATTAAAACCTATTATACCACAGTATGAAGTAAAAGACCTTACTAATATTAACAGTAAACAATTTATTCCAGATCCATTAGTGCCTGAAGCATTACGAGAACCAGAACTTTTCGACAATAATTTAGAAGATATGCTTTATAATCCATGGGATTTAAATAGAGTAACCAAAGTCGAAACAAAAATACCACAACTTAAATTGAATGAGCAACAAACGAAAACACTCCAGAAAGAAGAACAACTGAATCAAGTGTTTCTAATAGCGCAACACAATCAAGTACTGAATCATCAAATTCAATCTTTAAGACTCCAGAGTCAATTGGAAACGATCAAGTTCATTCAACACCAAATTCAGAAATTCCAAGTACAAAATCAACCAATATTAGAAATATTGTTCCGCCATCTGAACCAAAAGCACCTGTATCAAATTTGTCCAAAATAATTGCAGCAAAAAGAGCTGAAAGAGCAGCGCAGTCAAGTAGTAGTAATTCAACTGTACTTACAACAGCCCAAAAACCAGTTCAAACAACTGTATCAGTACAAGTTCAACAACCATCACCACAAGTTGCAAACACAGTTTCACAATATGGTCGTGTCAGGAAGCAGACACAACATTTTCAATCTAGTTAAGACGTTTTTCTTACAAATACTTATCCTATTTTCATTACTATAACATAATTTCTATTGTTTGTGAATAATTTGAAAACGACTATGTTCATATATTCCTTTCCTCAATTAACTATTTTGCACACTGAATGAACACCAACCATTCCAAACTTGCCTCCGGCAAAACTATGCATTTAACACTTTGAAAGGAAAGTTATCGACATTATTATCCCTGATTATTCATGTTTCCAACAAAAGTTCCATTAGGAAAATATACAAAAATTCAATTATCTCGAGTTACAATAAAAAAAATGAAAAATCCGCCTGCATACGATTGTAGCCTAGGGTTTTGTGCAATTAATGAACCTATTCTCATTATCGCAACTTTTATGTGCTAGCAGCGTAAATTATAAAACTTTATAAAAACGTACTTTTATTGAGAAAATTGGTTAATTTCTCTGTTGAATTTCAACTCGAGCCCGACATGTTTGATCTGCAGTCCACATATTCTCTACGCGGTAGAAATGGACTAAATGCAGTTCATTCACTGCTGCACAATCTCTTCCAACACCACGGTGTAACCTCAATTGGAGGTTTTCTAAACAGCATAAAATCGAATTTTCCACCATAATATTCCTATATGCACTTACATATTCCCCTATATCAAATTTTACCTGTTTCTTTATTTCGTTTTTCTTCATATTTGGCTTTCTGACCAGGAAGGAAGAAACTGCGTTTACGATTTTTGCTTTGGCCCGCAGGGCGGCCGCGTTTACTTGTACTAGTGATAATAACTACATTTTGGCCAGACGAAGCATAAGATTGTAAATGTTCAGTTATTCCACTGTTCTTTCCATGTTGTTTATCTCGAAAGCTACTCCATTCAGCAGCTCCATTTATGCCATGAATATTAACTAGACTTTTGAAGGCATTGTTCTGCAAACCATTTCCATAATTTCTCAGCGTTTCTTGTGCGCGACTAGTATCATTTACGTTATTTGCTTCCCAACCCAAGACAAGTGAAGGACCGGTTGTGAAGGTTAAAACTGCATGCGCGCATAAAGCAGGCTGACAAAGGAAATGAGATTTGTTTGGAATGTAATAGTACATGGAATGTTTGTATTTATCTGGTCCACTCTTTACAAATTGAATGAAATTCTTGACACTTCTAAGTTGCCTTTCTAACAATACACTTTCTTTACCTCGGTTACAAATCATGAATAACTTTTCACCAACAGGGGTATACGAAATTGAATCCTTACCACCAGTTTCAACGTGACCATCTGTATAATACGGATCAAATTGAAACAATGCATCAAAATTAGTAAAAGTTAACGATTCAGGAATAGAAAAAGTACATAAATTCAACATAGAAAAACTTACAGAAAACGAATGTTCATTTAAATCAAAATCGGGACATGAATGAGTCTGATAAATTCGTGATTCACGGCAATTGTTTATCACAGTTGAAGGTAGGGTGTAATAATTATCAACAATTTCACGGAATTGATTAGCATTGCTAATGTTCTCCACATCGTTTAGAAAGGAATTATCAATTTTAAATAATTCGTGATTTGTTATTGCAACGGGTAATTTCATCCAGCCGTTATTTAATAAATTATTGACACCTTGCTTATTAAATTCCGTCATAACATCACACCAATTTGAAGCACCTTGAACATCAATAATTGGCACAGGTTTCCAGCCGATTGATTGTAAAGTTGATTCATTATAAAAATTGTCCTTAAATAATTTGATTTCTTCGTACAAGGACAGCGAAAAATTTCGTGTATTTGGCATAGTTTATGTTAAAGAAAATTATTCATTATTACAAAAAAATATTGCTGTTTACCACTAAACCTCTAGAAAATTTGAGTTCCACTGAAAGATTAAATCTCATAGGTACTTAGCAAAAGTACAACAAAAGGGCAGCAATTAAACATGGCCAGCAGCAGACACAATGAACACAGGCCAGAGAAAGCAACCACAAATACTGCCAGACAGAAGACTCCACTTCCTCTGACACGCAGGGATACTCCACGCTATTCGCGGTGAAGACAACCACCCCAGACTCCAAGAATATAGTTGCATCTTTGCAACACAAAACTTTATCAACGTTATCTCATTACAGGCCGAAGCCAACATAAAGAAGAACACAAAGAAACGAAACATATTTCAAGTGAAAACATACTTACCATTAGTGATGAATTCAAAATAATTCCATACTTTACGTTACAACACAGAAGACACTGAAAACAGACATATTATTCATCAATTAACAAAATATTTGGATTTTTGTGCACACTACATGTTACAAGGTGAGGTCTTGTCTAGACCAACACTATTCTTAGAATACTACAATAACAAACACTAAAATTCGCTGATTAAACATCTACGACGAAACAGCAAAGTTACACGCTACGCTTAAACAAGAGGGCTTTTGGCAATTGGAATGCGAAAAACTAATCCTAGAGCTATTTTGAAAACAAAATTAATACTGCAGGATATTTATTCAAAACGTCTGATCACCTACAGATGTTATTAACAGAGCCCAGAGATATTTTCTTGAAAGTCTCATAGTTTGAGGATATTATTTCTAATTAAAATGGCTTGATGAAAACTCAGTAGGTCATAAAATATTCTTAGCCTGGCCACCTAAGGATCAAATTTAAATCCTACCAAAACACTGTCATATTCTCTCAAAATGGTTTCCATAGTTTACCTGAGTCTAATAGTTACAGCAAATATTTTATCAAGTCATTGCGAATATCAGAACAACGGCATAGAATTTGTTTATCAACAAAAACTTTTGTTAGCTGAAAAACTTATTAACGTTCAATTTTTGGTTCCCTTGCCAAAACTAAATGAAACAATTGACGAGCAAATTAAATATCTTACAACAACATTATCAAATGCTTGGAGCAAATACGAATTCGGTTGCGACTTGTCAAATATGTCAACAAACGAAACATCGCTCAACTTTGAATTAATTTCAAAACACGTTGAAAAATAATTACAAGCAGCCAAAGTCGACATAAAGGAACTTCAGGAAGAACGTTTCGAAACGATGGGATCAACTAAAACAATGAGGAATTACTCAGCTAATAGAAACAAGAGAGGAGCTGGCTTAATAGCATTTGGAGCATTAACTGCATTATCAGCAGGGGCAGGCATTGCATGTTCATTAGGGTCAATATTTGGAGGTTGCGGAGGATCAAGTCACAGTCAAGATGATATTGACTATGCCTTGCAGGAATTAGAAGAAAATAAATACCGCTGGACTGAAGTCAACTCAAAACTGAACGAAAAATTTTTCATAATTGCTTCGCAAATGAAAGATATACAGAAAACGCAATCACTTCTTATTGAAACACAGAAAAACCATACCATAACTTTAAACAGTGCCATCGATCTACTTAACAACAACACGAGACGCTTAATGGCGTGCAATCAGTATTTCTACGCACGAGACGAGATGCTACAAGTTCAAACAAATTTGGCAGCTTCACTTCTTGCAATTAACAATGAAATTAAAGCTTACAGAGTTGCTGTTTACGCCTACAAACTAAATTTACTGAATTCTGTCATGTCAATGGTTAACAAAGTGATACCGATGTCTTTACTACCACGATCGATGCTATTTGAAATTCTTCAAAAAGTAGCTTTAACCCAAGTTCACCAAACAGACAGATTGACGCTTGCTATTCCAACGAATCAGATTCTCACGTATTACGAGACAAAAATTTTAACAAATGTTGCTGTAGTCAATTCAGGAATGATTTTCACCTTAGCAGTACCTTTTGCATCTGGTTCGACAGCTCTCAACTTATATAGAGCAACTCCAGTGCCAATGCCCAACGGAGGAGAAGATGGTTACGCGTCTCAGTACGAATTGGAATCAAATTACATTGCAATAGCTGAATCTACAAACCGCATAGCATTACTCTCACAGCCACAAATTGACAATTGTGTGGGCTCCAGTAGTTTTTCTGCATGCATAAATGGATTCTCATTGGAAACCGCAGAAAACACGTGTCTAGGTTCACTATTAATTGGCAATCAGTTCTCAGCGTAACAAAACTGTAATATCTTAACGGTCAAACTCTCTATTAAAGAAAAAGCAAAGAATCTCGGCAATGGTAAATGGCTGATAACATCTTCCAGCAAAAACTTTGATATTTTTCTCAGCGATTTAAAAAATACTGATCATCTTAAACGAACAAAACTTCCTGGATGTCAAGTATGTGTGTTAGAATTGAAATGTGAAACAAAAATCGAGACTAGTTCAATGGAACTGAGAGCAGATATGTTTTCTTGCAAAAACGATAGTGCGATAAAAATCGACATTAATCTAGCAGATCCTCTGCTGCATCTCTTCAGTTAGCTACCAGATTTATCAGAACTTCCACATATTTCATCAATGTCTGAAGCTCGCAAACAAATTATTGAAGAAGTTCAATTAGAAAGGTTAATGGTGCCCGATTTTCACAGAAAATCGCTTGTCAAATTAGACGAAATCTCTGAACCTATTATTCAAAACATGAAGAACTTGAGGCCAAGTATTCAGAACAAATTTCGAGAAGCTGGAACTTGGAAAATGTCCTTAACGATTGGGTTCTGTTCTTTCTGTATTTCATTACTATTGCACTTTGGACTCACGTATGCTTTACAATGTTATCGTCAACGCTATGCTAGAGTTTTTACATCGGTGGTTGGTGAAAAGAGAATTGAATCAAAACCGATTTTGGTTGTCTTTGCAGCAGACCATCAGTATTTACAATTACATCCTATGAGTAAACTTGCAAACAACAATATTGTTTTGAGTGAACAACAGTTGAAACAACTCTTTAATCTGACAAATCAAGAGAGTGCTCCAGTAGACTTAGACAATATGCAACTTGTTTGTAAACAAATCGCGCGAAGCCTTACTACGCAATTCTGATTAATAACCGTTAACTTATTAAAAATTATAGATACCCATTGCATGCGAAAATTTTGTACACAAACCATAACACCAAAAGCCGTCTTGTTAATGTGGTTTCAAATTCCTTAATGAAGGAATTTATAAATTAATAAGCAGTGTAACATCAAAATTAAAGAAGCGCAGAGTAATGTCTAAACTTTGATTGGATGTAAAGTTAAGCCATTTCTTTAAACTTAGTTAAATCTTATTGGTGGAAAAATGCATGAATTATTATTGAATGAATAGCTTACCATTAGAAGGATTGGATTAGAAGAAGTGAAGTTGTAGAAAGATATTGTTTAATTTGAAAGAAGAAAGTTTAGATGGAATGTAGAAGAGAATTGATTATTAGAATTCGTTGTTTTGGCAAACTGCAGGAACCACATCCGAAGACCTGAAATATATTCTTAATAATATCAGATGCTTAACAATAATTTAGGTTATTATTGCGCATATAAGTATTTGTATCTGTGAAAACTGTCGTTCACATCCTAGAACCTAACAGCGGGAATAACATCCCAGTGGTATATCCACGAAGTCATAATAATAATAATAATTCATAATTTTGTTTTCCTTTCAGATTCTTATTGAAGCTTCGAAGTGTTTCCCATAAACTTGCGTGTCTGTATATTTGGCGACAAGTGTTATACTACTCCAAGTGTCATAAGGAAATAAAAATCATAGGCATGGCATCTACATTTCCTTCTGTGGCTGATGTGTGTCGTGCATGTGCGGATGGTGACCTGACTCTGTTGAAGATTCTCATATCGCGGAAGGCGCCAGTTGATAGTCTGTGTCAGCCGGTGGGTGACTTCACATTTTCGGGGAGCAATTTTTGGTTCCTGTTTTTATTTTAAAAAATGAGCAGTTCTAGACAGCTAATGTATTGATCTGACAGTTCATTTGTTATCCAAGTTAATTAAGAGAGAGACCCTGTATGAATAAAAAATCAATTATGAAAATAACAACATTGCAGATATAATTAATGAAACTTCGAAAACAAACAATCAGATGTCACCTCCCAGGTCTTGTGAGGTGACCTCTGATTGATTGTTGATTGAGGCCTTTTCCTCTTTTGCGTTCCCCTTTTTATGAAAATGGTCAGGTGGCCAAAGCAGAAGACAAAACAACCGCAACAGAGCAAAACAACTTGACTAGAAAACATAACGATACTAACATATAACACCAGAAGTATCCTGTACATTCACAGAACGAAACTTGCAAATGCACTGTCAACTTCGGAATACGATATAATCTGTCTAACCGAAACCTGGCTAGCAGTGGATGTCACCGATGCCTCGCTATTCCTAAATAATTACATTGTTTACAGAAGTGACCGAATTATGACGGACACTAGAAGTTGAAATCACGGAGGTGTCCTAGCCGCTATCAAACAAAATACCAAACATTAAATATATTCCTCAAAACTCACCAAAACCGATCACTTAGTTATCGAAATACACGCAAACAACAACTCATTCAAATTTGCTGTCTCTATAATACCCCTTCACCCAGCATTTATCAATGGCAAGTGACTGAACTACAAGAACTGATAAATGAGACTGCAAAACGAAAACGAAAGGATGATCTAAATTCCTGTGACATCATCCTAACTGGAGATATTAATATCGAATAGACAAACTGGCTAACGCTTGCATCAACAAACTTGTATCAAATCCAATGCCTGGATCTGATTATTGATTTAAATCTCACTCACATGCCGCAACCCAATTGGATGTCCTTCTCTGTGACAACCCAGAGCTAGTGACTGCATGTAACATAGAAAACTCACTCTTACTCTTACAGCACGTAAATCAATTCTCAGATCACAAACCCATTGTAACCACACTGAACCTGTCTACCACTGTCGAGTCACTGACTCCAAGTAGCCACAAATACGCATTCAAGAAAGCCGCTTAGGATGTCTTAAATGAACCAATCTTTTGCGAACCTTTCAATCCATACTGCTTCAATAACGTGGACCACCTAGTAAAACAGTGGTGTGACTGGTTATTGGAGAAAATTGACAAACACGTTCTCCGAGTAACACAGCACAGATCCAACCTTCAACCTTTGATATCTCGAACTACATCACACCCAATGAAACAAATTGAGACACGGAAACGCAAAAGGCTTCAATCAAATTATCAAGATCAAAAAGCTTGAAAGAAATAATTTAGTCCTCAGAAGACTTAGCAGAATACGAAAAGACAGTTTTCGAAGAAAGAATTTTCAGCAGGATACAGAAATAACCGAAGTGCATGCGGAAAAATCCTACAATACCACCAAACGTCAACTACAAAGATGCTGAATCAATGAATGAAACAATAAATGCGAAATGCTTAACGACTACTTTGCAATTGTTTTTGGTCGTAATAAAAATCAAGACCTTCCAAATGACGAAAAACGCGACATGAACCGATTAACAATTTGCCAAGATCAAGTCAGTGAAGTTATGGCAAAACTAGACATAAAAGTCAACGGGTCCGGAAAAAATTGGAAATTTGATTCTCAAGGCATGCTCAAAAACACTTAGCAAATCATTAACGTTCATCTTTCAGACTTTTATCAATAAAGGCATTTTCAGAGGTATCTGGAAAAACAGCCAGGTTACACCTATCTTAAAAGAAGGGAATAAAACACATGACTTATTATGCTGCTGTTCGAAAGTACTGGAAAAAATTGTCTTTGATGCAATCTACTGCAGTCTCAAAAGCAAACTCCATGATAGCCAATTTGGATTTCGCAAAAACGTCTGCGACTGTTCAACTCCTAATCTTCCTTCATCAGATATACGAACTTTACGATCAAAAATCTATAGAACACTTAGCTGTCCTATACTTACACTTCTCGAAAGCCTTCGACACTGTCTCACGTCTGATTATACAAAAAATATAAAACTTCGAAATCGTAGGAAAACTACTCTACCTCCTCAAATCATGCCTAGTTAATAGCAAACAAAGTGTCAAAATTGGGGAAAACAGCTCTTCACACGCTACTCACAAGCGGTGTTCATCAAGGCTCTATTCTAGGTCCACTTTTGTTTCTTCTCTTCATCAACGATCTACCCGAAACTCTGAGTGGCACAATAAACTATGGATATGCCGACTGTTTCAAAACAATTCCAACGAACCAAAGCTCACTGAATGTTGCTACAAACAAAATTGAATCTTGGCTGCAAACAAATAGGATGCAACCTAACATCAAAGAATCTACTATAATAAGTTTCAAAGGCGACCTAAAGGCAACCCTGATGTCAATAACACTAAATTTTTTGGATACACAAGAAGAATTGCGACTCATGGTGTACTGTAAACTGACTAGGAACGATAACTGCTCCGGAAGAGCAACAAAAGCAATAAAGGCTTTTTACCAAATTAATCGCAGCCTTTTTCACAAATGCACGATCCAAACTAAACTAAATGCCTGTACCGGATATTTGGTTCCGATAGTTACATATGCATCCCAAGCCTTGTTTCAAAGCAGAGCCAACATGGAGCAAATCAAACGAGAGCAAAAACTTGCAACAAAATGGATTTTAGGATCAGTGGACCATTACTAAGACTTACTATAAAACTCCTACCTTTAAGCTTATACATAGTAATACATGATATCCTAATACTACTCGCAGTACTAGAGAACAAATACGACATCCCTCAAACGATTAGAATACGACATATTCGAATCAACGAGACAATTGGATAGAGGCGAATTTCAAATCAACAAATGCAGACAACAGCGAACCAAAGATAACTTTTCAGACGAACGAAGCAACTGTTCAACAGTCTTATTCGAACCTGTTCCTCTTTTCGAGAATTCCAAAACAAAGCAAGCCTGGCAAACATATATTTCAAGTATTTCTCAAACTCATTTAACGAATTGAACAAATGCACATGGAAACTACTTTCCAGATGTGCGAGCTGCAACATATAAAGGAATATATGTTAACTAATATAAACGACTGTAAATGGGAGAAATCCCTGAACGCTGCTCAGATTTCAATTTCAAAGGTTTGAGGAACAAGTTAACCGTATTTATTTAAAAAACATACAAAATGAACGACTGCTCACTGCTCAGTTTAAACCTGCTGTCGCGGCAATGCATGTAGTTGCTATATTGCCTCTGGTCATGAAAACTCGCATTGCAAACATTGGTCGGAAATATAACGTCGATGGTTGTGACACAACAGGCCAAGTAGACTATTTGAAAGCGGCTTTTGATAAACCTGAATAGATCGAAACTTTAGATGCAACTTCCCACGTGTCGACAAAGCTATGAAGTCCTTCGAAATGGATAATACCGATCTAATGGAATACCAGAGGTTCTGTCTTTGGCTCAAATGGTTCCTGCAGATTTATAAAGCAAAAGTGGAAGAATGTAAAATTTTCCGAGAAAAGTTAGGCTTCATGACCAGGTCTTTCCACAAAATTTGGACAATTCTGCGCAACACACGTTTGCATCTCTCAGAGAATGAAAGCAAATTTTCAGGCTATGATGTAAAAATTGAGAAAGAAATGTTAAAATACACGTACCAATCGCTATTAACTCAACATTCAACAAAAGTTAAAGAACTGTATTCTCTCTAGTTCGTCGACTTTACTTCTGCCAGACGATGGAGCCCGGTAAAATTTTGGGTGTAATAGGTTTATCTGAATTACAAATTCTCTTCCTGAAAGGCATATTGATACACAAGCATGGAACATGTGCTCGTTTAATTAAGCAAATTTAATGAGATTATATCAAATGAAAATAAAATGAGACTGTAAAATGAACAAGGAGGCTCGGTAATGTGCGTTCGCACATAATGTTCCGACCCCGCTCATCCACATTTTCAGCTTAATTGTCTACCATATAAGGACGGGGTAGAAAACTTTCAAAAATTCAAGTCTTTAAAAAAAAAACTGGTTTATGAATAAAAAATTGCATCCAACTCAAATCATTCAGTGGACTAATAATGTTGCTTGAGAGAGCCGATGATATTTGCCATTAGTACGAATACAAGACAAGCAACAAAATCAAACAACAGCAACAAAGATTGATAACATCCAAAACTTGATGTCTGTTTGTAGAAAAATTTAATAACAAAGTCTAAATAGCGTCAGATAAAAGCTAAACTAAACAAAGTAACTAGTTCATTGTTCATCACTAGAAAAAAGTATGGAACAAGTCGTTAATGATAGTCGGTAACAAACAGACAAAAAACAACCAAAGCGGATAACTTGAAAATTACGCTCATCTTTTTTGAAAAAAAATTGGTTGCAAAGTAATGAAACACAATACATTTGAACTGAAATCGTTAAATAGATTGTAACAGAATAGTTTATAACTCCCTAAGATAAGTCATTGGGTCCTGTTATTTTTAAGATATTTTTCATACGACTACAAAAAAACATCAGATACAAAAAAAATCATAATTTTTGCGAGAAAACGGTCGAAGCCGTTATAACGTTAATCTTTTCCCAAAGAATAAGAAGTGTTTGGTTGCGCGTTTTTTGAACGCCAATAATTTGATATGTGATCACTCACTCATTAATGAGACTAGGTTAAAAGTAGAGAAAAAAGATGAGTTAAAACAACGTTTGTATTTTGCGAAAACAATTTAATGATCATGAAAATCTTTAGCTATAAATTGCAGTAAAATGGGTTTTTTCCTCTAAACGACCTCGAATTTGTCAGAATTTGTGGTACGTTACGAAAAAACCGTCGAATACAGACAAAGCATCGTTGAAGCTGCTAACACCATAATATAATTCACTTAAAACATTAGATGTGTTCTGTGTTCAATTTCGCCTTCCTTCTATGCCAGCAATGTGATGTGTGAACTGTAATTAATGAGAATAGGTGAAAAATAGACAAAAAAGAACGGTAGATAAAAAAATTTTAAAATCTTTCACGTTTGATTTAAAGTCGTGAAAACCATCAGCTAACAACCAAAATCATTTAACAGGCTCCTGTGTTCCTTTATAACAAGCCATTGAGAACTCTTGTAATTCAAAAATTCTCATACGTCTACAAGAAGAAAGGCAATGAAAGACAAAGAGAGAAGAATTCTATTAATTGTATATTCAATTGTGCCTGAGTTTTGAACACCAATAAAGTGATAAGTGACCTATCAATAATTTGGTAATGTGACAAAAACAATAAAGAACCTGAAAAATGGGCAAATGTCGAAAAATCAATTTTCTGAAACTAGTAGCATGGAAGCTAGAAAACAGTTACTTAAAGCGTAAAGCTGCAGTAAAGATAAGAATTCAATTAAGTCGAATATATATTCTGTCTTTGCTGAAGCTAAGTTTCAAGTTGACCAAAATTTGGGAAGAACAGTGGCAAAGCCATTTTTTTTTGAAATCAAATGATTCTACAAGTCAAAAAGATATGAAGTTTTTGACTAAAAATATAAAAACATTAGCTGGCAATTGTTTATGGAGTCAATTGTACCTGTCAATGGTGAGTCTTCTTGTGAATTGTTCTGTTCTGTGATGAACATAAAAAGGTGATAAATTTTTTTAGAAAAGAAGACAGCCACTGATCACAATCCGGATTATTTTTGGGATTTTTGAACTCCACGGTCAGACCAAAAGTACCCTTGCTATTAGTGTTCGTTCATTAAGAACGTGAAATTGTGTCCAATGTAATTGATAAAGATAATTTGACAGAAAAATATGTCAAAGAAAAATGATGCTGTTGGTATAATTATCGAGTTATATTGGCTAAAAACCGGCAAAACTTCAAACCCAAAAAATATAAATGAAAATTTTTATCGGTACCCATCTATCGTTAGAAAAGAAACAAACAACGCTTTTTAAAACATTTTAAACTTACTTTAGAAAAACTGACAAAAATAAAGGCAAAAATTCCAGTAAATGTGAGTAAAAAGAACGGAAATCCGTCTATTATTCACAAAACTTCAAACCTCGATAACTCCATGTAAAATAGAAAAGCAAGAAGTGTTTTTTATTCCATATTCTATGCCGAACGGGCTTTCTAATGATACCAGTCTCAACTCTCTTCGATCAATATATCGATCGGCCAAAATTGACTGAACAAAAAAACTCATTTGAGTATATAGTCCCCCCCCCCCCCACTGAAGTGAGTCGGAACAAAAACTTTGAACAGCGAAATCTAAATCAGAACTTAAAAAACGAAGCACGACTAGACATCAAAGTTTATGTTTTATCTGAAAACAAATACTTAAAAACGCTTTTCAATGGAAGGATCGTCAACTCACATTTAAAGAATTGACCAAAAAAAGTTTCGAGTTCCTAAAACTATCATAAACATTTAGAGAAGCTTAGATATCATCAGCGAATTATATTTCGAGAAAGCCACCTCTAGCTCGCTAGTTTTCTCATGCAACTGACAATCAAGCCCACACAATCGTCTTTATTTAAGAACCAAGATCAGTTCTGCATTAGAGCGTGACTCAATCGTGTGCATTTTCTAATTTTGCTCGCTCAAACAAAGTGCTCTCATCAAAGCTTCGATTAAGACAGTTGCCGAGAAGAGAGAGCAGCTTCTAACTTTTTAGTAATTTTTGAAATGTTTCTTTCGGTTGTCTCGCACATCATCAGCTTGTTAGCAGTGAGCTTAACAAAACTTTTTGTGTAAATGCTGCGAACGGCTTTTGTAGGTGTACGTGAGAGGAGGTAAGCATCTAATCAGTGGCTGGCCTCCCGTGAGAGTTGCTGCCAGATATGCGCAGTACAGGGTATTACAACTTCTCCTCAGTCTGGACTCTGTGGAACCAAACAAAACCAGTCTTGTTAGTCGCAACAGAATTTTTGGATCTATTCTGTTTTGGCCCCCAGTGTTTTTACTGAAATTTTTTTTGCACGACTGCGCATGGAATTTCTATTTAATAGGGGAAGCATAAAAAGGGTTTTTGTAAGAGCTTAAAACGCGCACGTTCAAGTTTGCAGGTTTGAGCATGCCTAAAGTCTGCAGTGGAAGAATTTAAAATATCAGAAGTTCCTGCATACCTAGCCAGAAATTGACTTCCATGAACCTTCTGCATTTTCAAATTCAAACGTGCAAATTGTGTGTTTTAAGCAAGGTTACAGACTGTGCAAAAGTGACTTAGAAGTTCTAGCGTAGCAACCCGAAACGCTACGCGGTTCTGGTTAAACGCCAGAACTTCTCTGGCTTCAGGCAGAGTTGCGTAACTTATGCTGAAATAGCTCTTATGAAGTTGTCTTGAACGCTTGCGATCTGTATACGTAGAAAAATGAATAGCATTTCTTTGACGACAAAGACACGAGCTCCGTAATAATAAATACAGATCTCGCCCCCACGATAATTTATTACCACTATTGATTAGCATTTTTTACAATAATTTAAAAACCGTACTCTTTCTCTCGGAACTAAGGATTCTCCCTCGGATTCAAAAACTGACTCAGAATTTCGGCATCATTCTGATTTGTATGAAAAAGCTAGACAGCAAATTTAAGTACAATTATCGGTAAAAAATTGTTGAATATTTTTTTGGTTCTTATGAAAATGAAACTAATATCTTGGTGACTTTAGGATGATGGTCGGACAGCACTTCACGATGCGGTGGAACTTGGAAATCTTCTCATTGTGGACATGCTGCTCAAAGCTGGATCCAATCCTCTAATGCGAGACTTCGTACGTTCATGTTGCAATTGCACATCATTTTCTCAACGAATTTTTGTGAGCAATTAGGAATTAGAGGAATCTTTTAACTTTCAGATATTTTGCCAGAGACCTAATTGGTTAGCGCAAAAATAAGCCTATCGAGTTCCCATTTTGATATTCATTCTTTGTTAAGTATAGGGTTTTTTGAACTATAACTTTAAACGCTGTTTTTACAGCCAATGCTCGTTATTAATGGGTCACTGCTGTAGCCCATTCTGTTTACTTAGTCAATCTAGCATGCACTAAAGCAAAATTTGGGCAGCACTAATTTCATATCTCTATGTTCAGTTTCGACCATGCAATTCGTTGGACCCATGTTTCAGTCACTGAACATCTTGAACTTTTTACAATTAAAAGATTTTGAACTGTGTTGGGACGTTGTCTTTTCGTATGTGCTAAACTTTGTAGCTGAACAAAGAGGAAGAGAAGAGTAAAGCGAGAATTCTTTGGCTCACGTGCGGCTTCGTCGAGTTGTTTTTAACCATTTTTTCAAAAGTTTTTATAGCTGCGAAAGCTGAGAGGAGCTACCGTTAGCATTCTCTTGTTTTTATTAGGGTGCTGTCTTTTTTACGACGCGAGGAGGAGTAATGGTTATCTGTTTTTTTAAATCGGTGACTTCTCTTTTTACAGGATGTGTTTTTGAAGAAGTCAAATGCTGCACGTGAAGTGTTAAGGCCAATCTGCTGAGACAGAGAGAGAATTTAAGATCGGTTTTTGTTAAAGCATCATTCTGAGAGGGAACGAAAAAACTAGTTTTTGATCACGTGCAGCTTTGTCAAAGCGATTTTTTAGATTCAACTCTTAAGTTTTTCAGCCAAAGGCGTTCCTCTGAAATAACTAAGCTAGAAATATTACGTTTGGCATCATTTTTGAACTTTTGAAGCAAATATTAAACTTTTAGATACGATTTTGAGCTATTTTCATTTTTGCCCTGCTTGACGTTTTGTAGCAGTTTTTGTAAATTTCGACCTTTTTCATGGCTTCTGTGGAGGGAATTTTTCTGGCTACACTTAGTAGTTTTAGTGGTGTATGTTGTCTGTTGATTCGATTGATTTTGAGTTGAGTTTTGTTTGTTGCAGAGAGTGGCTAATTTTAATCAAAAATTGGACCATTTTTTTTTATTTTTTAAGTGCTTTGCCTTTTGTTTCTGAATTTTTAAGCTTTTAGCAATTGTTTTTCGTGTTCACTATTCAATATAAATTCTATCGGGTTTTTCGTTTTTTTTTTTTCGGACTAGTTTTCGGCTGTTCATCGACTGCGCAGCACAATGGTTTAAAGATTCCCCGGAACAGCTGTTCGGATGTAGTTTGCTGACTTTTTAAAGCAATTTTGTAACAGTTTTGTTCATTTTTCCTTTCCCTTTCCTCGGTTTTCTCAATTTAGCGCCGTGTCATTTTTTTATAAATCAGATGGTAGTCTTTTATTGAATGATGGCTATATTTGTTGCAAGCTATTTTTGCAGGCTATATGTGTTGCAAGGTATTTCCACAATAGCTTTTTCTGAGGCGTTTTGTGTTCACTAGCGTTCAACTTTTGTTGCGTCCACTAGCCTCAGTTCTCTAGCCTCTATAGTGAGTCATGTTCAACTCTATTTAATTGTTTTCATCCATAGCTAACAGTTTTCATGACTTGTTTTAAAAAGTATTAGTGATTAGTTGTACAATTCCCGTTTTTTTATTGTTTTGTTGTTCTGACGTTAGTCATTATTAAAAGGTCACATTTGCGTTTTAATTAGGCATAATTGAATGCACTCAAGGGTTTCAGTTTAATGCTTATAATTTCACTGGCTTTGACATTTATATACGACAATTTTGAACTTTTGATTGTTGCCTGCATTTGTTGCTATTTTGCTGAATGGTCACCCATCTGTTTGTATTGAAGTTTTTCTGCTTTCTAACTTTCGATAGTGTAATAGATGTTGCAGAGTTCAAATTTTAGTTGGGTTTCTTTGCCACACTTTCCATGACATCGTAAAAATAGGTTATGTCAAATGTTTAATTTCCTTTTTTGTCGCCCATTGGTGTTCTACAAAGTTCGTGTTCGGTCTGAACTCCCATTGGATAACTGTTTGAAGTTGACTTTGTAGAATTTAATAACTTCCATAACCTTATTTTTCTAAAAGGAAAATGAACTAAATGTGTTTTTAGATTTTAGTATTCGTTCTGTTTAATAGCCGCCCTCATCTTCTCAGCTGCTATTATAGCGTTCCTATTTTTTTTACTTCGTCGAACAAAAAAATGTTTCGCTTTACCTCATTTTGCCGCTTTTTCAACATTTTGCGTGAAATATTTTTGACTTCTCTAGGCAAGTTTCTCTCCTCTCTCATTCTGTTTAAAGTGATTTTGAACATCAGTTGCTCAGCAAAGCAATTCAAAATGAACAGAGTAAAAAAAATGAAGTCAGAAATAGAAACGGGATAAACCCATAAAGCCCAATTTTAGATGCCCGCTATTTGAACGTCGTGCCTATAAGTCTTAGTTACCATTTCTGGTGCTTTTTGGTATTGATAGTAGCCCCTGTAGCCTCTCTCTAAAAAACAGAAGTATGTTCAACTACGAAATGCCATCAAAATAAATCGGACTTAAAAAATGTTTTTGTGCAAAAATCTTTTTTTTTTTCAATATCTATTTCAATCCCAATCATGCGTATTGGAATCAACGGCAGCTATTTTCCGGCAATCTGCCGGGTATGTTTACTTTCGAGGACGTTTTGATATATGATTCGCTTATTTTAGGAGCTGTTCTTAAAGAGGCTGATATTGATATTTTAGTTGATCAATTTTCATAATTGTAATTAAGGGCTGGTTCTGCTACGTGTTTTCATTGTCTTCAACTTTCGCTCACGTTGTTTGTTTAATATTAGTCACGACTTTCACGTTTGACTCCTGACTTAACACACGCTGTTTCAACTGAATGGATTTCAAATTATTGTACCCAGTGATTTAAGCAATGTAGAGTATACGTTTAGGGTCGAAAGAGAGAGCAATCAAAAGAACAGAATCAAAAGAAACGGGGTTAACCGATAAAGCCCGGTCTATAAGTCGTGCATTAAGTTATCAAAGTTCATTAGAGCAATTGCCAGCTGGCATTAGGTTTAAGATCAATATTCTGAACTGTAGGAGATGAAATAAGTAATTGTATGTGGTTACTGAAGCCACACGACAAATTCAAACTCTTCGGACACTTCGAAATTCGAAACAAGTTCTTTCAACTTTTATCTCTTTTTTTCTGTTGCTATTTCGATGTGTATCAAGCTCGTGGTTGTTGCAGAAAACAAGCACATTGAAAATAATGATCAGTCTTTTTCCCGCGGTGGTTTTTTTCATGGGAATGAACTTTAGTACGTTTTAGTCCGTAAGCTAAACTCTAGTGTTTCCGAGTAAATCCGTAAATTCTTTCGATCTAATTGATAGCCGCCGTTTGCCTCTCCAGGCATCACTCGCTGTTTCAACTGAATGAATTTCAAATTCTTCCATTCATTGTATTGTACGGTCAAGGTCAGAAGAGCAAAATCAAAAGAAGCGGGACTAACCGATAAAACTGGATCACTTAAGTCATAGTGCAATAAATCAATCTATCAATTTTTGTCTTTTCTCTTGTTGGAATCCCGCTGTGCCTCAAGGGGGTGAACGGCGGCTGTTTTCCGGCAATTTGCCGGCTATGTTTTTGATCACTCTCTAAAAATTTTGAAATCAAAAGGAGTCGTTGCTAACTGGGATTTGTACTAATTTAGGGATTTTTGGCTGATTGATTTGTTTGATTGCATTTGTCGGCAACTAAGTACAATTTTTTTTGCTCTTCGTCATTTTCTTTGAGCAGCTGATCATTTTCTTTGACATTTTCGTCATTTTCTTTGACACAAAGCAGTTATTTTCTATACGCTTTGAAAAAAAAAATTGAATAATTAAACATTTTTGTTTATCGTACGGCTTTTTTTCACATTTTCATTAAAATGAGAGAAGTTTGAGAATCTTGTGGCTGTTATATTGTTTTTCGAACAATCTAATGGTTCTGTGTTTTATGCGTTCTTATGTTATATAAAACTAGAATTGAATTTATTTTACTTTTTGGGCTCATTTGTGGATTTGACTAACTTTTCCCAGCTTCATTTGTTGTGCTAATAGATACTAGTTATTTCAATTGTTAGTTTTTCGGAAAGGATGACTCTTCGAGTCGTTCCAGAATTCTTTTGGGCTATGTTTTTAGAGATCTTCACACTTTTTGATGATTTTTCCAATTGGTGTGATGATTTTGATCACGCCAAAGCATGATGCGGAGGGAAAAAGCAAGTTGTAAATTTTTTACTCTAGTATTCTCAACCAACTGCATTGAGGTCTGCAAAATGGTTTGAAAACCGCCCCAGAAGCTGAAACTTATATAGCTATATGTGTGGTTTTACAGAGAAGTCAGAATTGCTTGGACATTGCTAGGACGGAGCGAAACACGACTGTGCTGGAAATACTGCTGGAATCTGTTTCCAATCCAGTGAAAAGTACGTCATTCTATCCCACTGGCACTCCCACGTACACTGGTGGGAAAAGTCCTCTGCTGGGCGGTGGTTTTGGGGGAGAGTCAGATGTGGGGGCTGATAGTGAACCTGGGGTAAGGTTGGGAGGGTACACCCCAATTACGACCCTCTCTTCTGAGATAGGATGGAGACCCCCTCTGAGGAACAATTGGATGTCGGAGGTAATTACCAAGCAATTTTTTAATCTTTTTTAACTCAATTTGTATCGTAGACGTACGTACTATATTCGAGAAAAATAGTTTCGAGGCTTGAACTTATCGAGAGCTCATTAAATGGGAAACTAATATGAAACATGCTTCCTTTAAAGTTAGTAATTCGGACCAAGTTTTGAAAAAATGGGCTACGGGAGTTGACCTCTAAATACTATGCGTGTTTCTTGAGAGTACTAAACAAAAATATGTTCTTTAAACTTTTTCTTAACCGTGCAATACGAATGTTCCTGTAACAGTGTATTTTGAAGAAACCATCGTCTGATAATACTGAACATGTTCAGAACTCAGAGGGCAAAGAGCCGAATGCGAGCTTGGACGAAATTGGTAGGTGTTCTTAACCATGGTGAGCGTGTGAGAGCATAGTGTTTTGTTCACTCTAGCTTGTGTAGATTAACCCTCTATCTACCATAATAACTGACTTGCTTTCTATTTCCATTAATTTAATGAAATTATAAACTTAAGAATTTATTTAGTTTTGTATTTAATACATTCAGTAATTTGTAATTAGTAATAATGCTGCCTTCCTCTTATTTAGCTTCGGATTTTTAACAGGATTTATTTCTATCATTTCGGAGAAAAATTTTGTCTATTTTTTCCGAGAACATTTTGCGCTCATAAAATTCTGTTCATTTTGTTCAGCGTAATTGATCTCCAACGAAGTTTGAGGCAATTATTGGAAACGCGTGTCTTATACAGAATTTTTCATTTACTGCTTTTGTGCGCGAACATTTTTTCGGTTTCACTTCTCGAGTGACTTTTTCAGGCTTGACTTCTTGATTTAATTGTTATTCAAAAATTAAGTCTGTTGCTAAAACAGAGATTGGAAGGCCCGGATAGCCCAGTGGTTAATGCTTCTGGGTAGTACAATGGAGGTGGTGGGCTTGAACTCCTCCCAGTCGGGGGTTTTGCACCCATAAAAATTTATCTCGGCTACAGCCCTCAATTAAATCTCCCAGCATGTTCAGGAGCTATTTGCCCGACCTTAGTTGGTTTATGTTTGACTTCACTAGGCTACTTTCTTTGTTCTTCTACTATGCTTAAAGTGCTTTTAAACAGCAGATGCTCTACATAGCAATCTAGAATGCACAGAGTCAAAAGTGAAAAATAAAAGTCACAATAGAAATCGGAGAAACCCATAAAGCTGACTAATTAGTCATGTCTAATATCCATTGACATTAGTACCAAACCCTGAATCCTCTCAGCAACAAACATGACTGTCTATCTAAGAAGTGCAATCAAAACAATTCGCACACAATTTTGTACAACAATCAATTTTCAGTTTTTTCTTCGGACGGGTTGATTTTTATTTGGAATCGATGTTATAGATGAGGATGCCTAAAGAACTTCTTTGTTTTCTTTTTAATAGCCGCCCTCATCTTCTCAGCCGGCTATTATAACGCTCCTATTTTTTACAATTCAAAGAATTTGAATTATATTGGGGCGCTGACTTTTTTTTTAAGATCTATTCACACATTTTCATGATTTTTGAAGTCAAATTGGAGTAGTGATTTTGGTCACGCCGAAACAGGAAATGGAGCGAAAAAGCGAGTGGTTTTGCGGCGTGAAATTTTTTCGCTCTAATTTTAAAGTAGAGTGAGAAAACGGTGTTTGAACAAAAATTCGGTTTCTCGGTAGTGGTTTTTTGTTCACATGTGGCATTTTGACATTGATTTTCTGTTTTTTTCTTATTTTTTTGATGTGATTTTTTTTAAAATGGTTTTTTCAATTCACTCACAGTCCATTCTATTTCTAGTTTTTCTGTTTAGTCAATGAAAATTCTTTGAATTGTACGTCAGGACTTGTCCTGCTATGTTTTTTTACTTCGTCGAACTTTTTTTTCGCTTTACCATTTTGCCGCTTTTTCAGCATTTTGCGTGAAATCTTTTTGACTTCTCTAGGCTAGTTTCTCTCTTCTCTCATTCTGCTAAAAGTGGTTTTGAATATCAGTTGCTCAGCAAAGCAATTCAAAATGAACAGAGTCAGAATATAAAATTGAAGTCAGAAATAGAAACGGGATAAACCCATAAAGCCCAATTTTAGATGCCCGCTATTTGAACGTCGTTCCTATAAGTCTTAGTTACCATCTCTTATGCTTATTGGTATTGATAGTAGCCCCTGTAGCCTCTCTCTAAGAAACAGAAGTATGTTCAACTACGAAATGCCGTCAAAATAAATCGGACTTAAAAAATGTTCTTGTACAAAAATCTTTTTGTTTTCAATATCTTCTATTCTTTCAATCCCAATCATGCTTATTGAAGTCAACGGCGGCTATTTTCCGGCAATCTGCCGGGTATGTTTACCGTTCTAATTTACTTCTTCAAAATACTGCCGTGTTCTCAAGAAAACGCCATTAATATTTGACTGCAGTCAATCTTTTTTAATCTAAATGTTTTGGTAAGATTCTTTTCACTTGTTTCTCTTCTCAATTGATCAAATTATTTATGACACAAAAATATTGTCACTAGCAAACTATTGTTGCAGTGTTCTTGTAGGTGTTGTTTGAAGCCATTGATCTATAGAAAGACCATGAGTTTCAAAACTACTTCGAGAAAGATTATTTAAACTTATCAAAGTTGGTAATTTTCATCAATTTGAACCCATTGTCTTTTGCCAACGAAAGGATTCAAATTTTTTTATCAAATCCTGCGAAATTACATTGCATGCGCACAATTATGTTAAATTGTATGATAAGATCTATAAATACGGCAACCCCGTTTTTCACAGTGAGTTTCTAAGAAGTTTAATCACGTGATTTTTGTTGCCGAAAACGAAAAAGTTTATTTTAATAAAACTCTTTTCTCCCATATAAACAGAAATTAGCCGATAGCGTTCACAGATTTTTTTCTATTAAAAGGTGAAGGCATGTGGACAGGCTCTTAGATGTTTTAACAAGATGGAGTATTGAAGAAGGTGTGAGAAAGAGTTCTTTAGCTCCTTTGTGACTGAATCGATTATCTCCATTACGTGATTTTGAAAATATAAGTTTCAACAATTTTTGTGATCTATTTTGGTGTTTTTGATGTAAATACTCTTAGGCGCCATTCAAAGAAAGTTGTTTCTACCGTGATTATTAATGCTGATTTAACACGTAATCTGCGTTGCTTTGTGAACTCCGCCGTTCGAATATGATGTGTTATAGTTCTGCTTAATTTTGTAGCTTTCTATTGATTTTTGCACCATTTAAGAGTTCATATGAGTGGCGTTTTCTTTCTCACAGTAAAAAGCTCATCTGTTGTAATTATGACGTGGTGATTCGTTCCAGGTATTCAATGAGTCAATTTAAATGTAAAAATGACCGGTCAGATAATGTGAACATATTTGGTATCTCTTGTTGTTTAGAACTTGCCTACAAAGTTTACGATTTTGTTTACGTTATTTGATGTTTGTCTCTCTAATGACGTTAACAAGAAAGTATTTGGTTTGTGATTCTTGATCTCTATGTGTTTATTCATTTTGCAATTCTGATATCTTTGGTTAAAGTAATAGTTCCCGAAGCAATGGATAATTATTTGAAAGCTACGACCAGTTTAATTCGCGATGACCCGACGAGGGCTGCGCTGGAGCGTATGATAAGCCAGATTAAAAAGACCAATGATGAGAATCGGGAAGCGTTTATGGAGATGAAATTTTGGCGAGGACATGTGGACGAGCGGCTTAGACAGCAGGAATTGAATTTGTGTAAATTGCTACTCATTTTACCTATTTGTACCATATGTAGCTCTTTCCATAGACCTGTGTACTAGCGTGAACATGGACCTCAAAATAGCATAATAGGACAGTATAGTATTTCGGGATGATATTGTCAGGAAATTTGTACTCAGCTGATTTCTTTTGAAAATATTAGATTCCAACCGATAGTAGTCGTAGCGGGTAAAATTTGACTTTTACAGCTTCTTCCTTTCTCCGGATATAAGTTTAGTTTCTTTTCGTTTAATCTAATGGCTTCTTGCTTAGGATGTTGATTAAATTTTACTTATCATTCTTAAATAGCAATTAATTGGTACTAGTTGATATTTAAAAGACAATTTTTCGTTCTTACAATACGTCTTTTTTAATAGCCGCCCTCATCTTCTCAGCGGGCTATTATAGCGCTCCTAATTTTTTACAATTCAAAGAATTTGAATTGTATTGGGGCGCTGTCTTTTTACAATTCAAATTCAAAGAATTTGAATTGTATTGGGGCGCTGTCTTTTTTTACGACTCGAAGAGGAGTATTGGAGAAGTCCTTTTTTTTTAATCAATTTTATTGGAGCGATTTTTGAAGCTGGAAATGAAACGCGTAAAAAAATTTGGAGTGATTTTGGCGTTGAACAAAAGTGAAGAGTGGAGCGAAAAGAGAGTGGTTTTTGTTCATACCGCTGTTTTTGAGAGAGCTAGAAATTGATGTGTGAAAAAATTTTCTCTAAGCGAGCGAAAAATTTTTGTTCACGTGCGGCATTTTAAAGCAGTTTTTTTCATGTTTTGGTTAAGAGGTTTGGTTATGATTTTGTTTTAATTTAAGGGTGATTTCGGTAGTGGTTTGAAGGTCTCTGGATAGTAATATGAATTTTATGATAAGTCGGAGTTTTAATGTATTTTGCTGATTTTCGGGCTAATTTTTTTGCGTTTTTTTTACGATTATTTTGTTTTACTGGCTCAAATGGGTATTGAAGAAACCCCTTCTACTTGAGCAATTTTATGATATTAATTGGTTACAGTTTTGTGGGTAAGAATCATTTTTTTGTTGAGAAATATGACAAAAAAACGGCGAAAATTGGAACTATTTTTCATAATTTTTTTTGCAGTTTTTCGTTTTTTTTTGTTTTTAGCTAAATTTCTTTGCCTATTTTGACTTGCCTATTGTTTTGCAAGCATCTGGCTACCATTTTGGCTGAAGGGATTTTTCTTTGGATTTATAGGTTTTTAAAATATTAAAAAATATAGTAAGTTTTTCCAGTTTTTCAGTTAAAGTTGTTTTTCTTCATAATTTTAGCCCAAAGTATTTTTTCAAAATTCACATAAGTGGTTTTTGTAAGTACTACTTGTTTCGATGAAGTTATTTTGGCAGAGAAAGTTTTTTCGGGATCTCAATTTGATCAGGTTTTTTATCATATTTTAACAGATTTGATTTTATTGTTTTTATTACTTTTTTGTTTCATGACTTTGTTTCAAGATAATCATAAATTAGTGCAGGCACGTTTTGTTTGATGGTATTTGGATAGCGTTTAAATGGATTTTCACTTCGAGTCGTTTCCGGAATTCTTCCGGCTATGTTTTTTTAAAGATCTGTTCACACATTTTCATGATTTCTGAAGTCAAATTGGAGTAGTGATTTTGGTCACGCCGAAACAGGAAGTGGAGCGAAAAAGCGACTGGTTTTGCGGCGTGAAATTTTTTCCATCTAATTTTAAAGTAGAGTGAGAATACGGTGTTTGAACAAAAATTCGCGTTATCGGTAGTGGTTTTTTGTTCACATGCGGCATTTTCACTTTGATTTTTACTGTTTTTTTTTTTAAATTTTTTTGATCGCATTTTTTTCTAAATGGTTTTTCCAATCCATTCATAGTCCGTTCTAGGTCTAGTTTTCTGTTTAGTCAATGAAAATTCTTTGAATTGTACGTCAGGACTTGTCCTGCTATGTTTTCACTTCGTCGATTTTTTTTTCGCTTTACCTTTTTGCCGCTTTTTCAGCATTTTGCGTGAATTCTTTTTGACTTCTCTAGGCTAGTTTCTTTCTCTCTTCTCATTCTGCTAAAAATGAATTTGAACATCAGTTGCTCAGCAAAGCAATTAAAAATGAACAGAGTCAGAATAAACAATTGAAGTCAGAAATATAAACGGGATAAACCCATAAAACCCAATTTTAGATGCCCGCTATTTGAACGTCGTTTCTATAAGTCTTAGCTGCCATCTCTTATGCTTATTGGTAATGATAGTAGCAACTGTAGCCTCTCTCTAAGAAACAGAGGTATGTTCAACTACGAAAAACCATCAAAATAAATCGGACTTAAAAAATGTTTTTGCTCAAAAATCTTTTTTTTTTCGATATCTTCTATTCTTTCAATCCCAATCATGCTTATTGGAATCAACGGCGGCTATTTTCCGGCAATCTGCTGGTAATGTTTTTTTTACTTCACTAAACGCTTGATTCCGCAGCTGCTAAACTGCCGCCATTCAAACTTTTAAGTAGCTGCACGAGATTTGCGTGATAACCTACAAGTTGAAAAAATAGAAATAACTCTTCTTTTTGAAGTCAAATAGGAGTACTGATTTTTGTCACGCCGAAACAGGAAGTGGAGCGAAGAAGCGAGTGATTTTGCGGCGCGAAATGTTTCGCTCTAATTTTGAAGTAGTGAGAAAACGGTGTTTGAACAAAAACTCGCTTTCTCGCTAGTGGTTTTTTTGTTCACATGCGACATTTTGACATTGATTTTTTTTTTAATTTTTTTAATCTTATTTTTTAGAAATGGTTTTCCCAATTCACTCAGTGTTAACTAGGTCTAGTTTTTTGTTTAGTCATTGAAAATTCTTTGAATTGTGCGTCAGGACTTGTCTGGCTATGTTTTACAATTCAAAGAATTTAATTGTATTGGGGCGCTGTCTTTTTTTTAAGATCTGTTCACACATTTTCAATATTTTTGAAGTCAGATTGGATTAGTGATTTTGGTCACGCCGAAAAAAGAAATGGAGCGAAAAAGCGAATGGTTTCGCGGTGTGAATTTTTTTCGCTCTAATATTAAAGTAGAGTGAGAAAACGGTGTAGTAGAGTATTTTCCCAATCCATTCATAGTTCATTCTAGGCCTAGTTTTTTTGTTCAAATCAAATTTATATTTCTCGCTAGTAGTTTTTCTTGCTAGCGGCATTTTGACATTGATTTTCTGTTCTTTTTGGTTATTTTGATCTGTTTTTTTTAGAAATGGTTTTCCCAAGTCACTCATAGTCCGTTCTAGTTCTAGTTTTTTGTTTTGTCATTGAAAATTCTTTGAATTGTGCGTCAGGACTTGTCTGGCTATGTTTTACAATTCAAAGAATTTGAATTGTTTTTGGGCGCTGTCTTTTAAGATCTGTTCACACATTTTAATGATTTTTGAAGTCAAATTGGAGTCGTGATTTTTGTCAAGCCGAAAGAGGAAGTGGAGCAAAAAAGCGAGTGGTTTTGCGGTGTGAAATTTTATCGCTCTAATTCTGCTCTTTTTTAAAATTTTTTGATCTGATTTTTTTGAAGTAGTTTTCCCAACTCACTCATTGTCCGTTCTAGGTCTAGTTTTTTGTTTAGTCAGTGAAAATTTCATAATTTTTTTTGCAGTTTTTAGTTTTTTTTGTTTTTAGCTAAATTTCTTTGCCTACTTTGACTTGCCTATTGTTTTGCGAGCATCTGGCTACCATTTTGGCTGAAGGGAATTTTTCTTTGGATTTATAAGTTTTTGAAATATTAAAAAATTTAGTAAGTTTTTCCAGTTTTTCAGTTAAAGTTGTTTTTTTCATAATTCTAGCCTAAAGTATTTTTTTCAAAATTCACATAAGTGGTTTTTGTAAGTACTATTTGTTTTGATGAAGTTATTTTGGCAGAGAAAGTTTGTTCGGGATCTCAATTTGATCAGATTTTTTATCATATTTTAACAGATTTGATTTTATTGTTTTTATTACTTTTTTGTTTCATGACTTTGTTTCAACATAATCATTAATTAGTGAAGGCACGTTTTGTTTGATGGTATTTGGATAGCGTTTAAATGGATATTCAGTTCGAGTTGTTTCCGGAATTCTTCTGGCTATGTTTTTTTTAAGATCTGTTCACACATTTTCATGATTTCTGAAGTCAAATTGGAGTAGTGATTTTGGTCACGCCGAAACAGGAAGTGGAGCGAAAAAGCGACTGGTTTTGCGGCGTGAAATTTTTTCCATCTAATTTTAAAGTAGAGTGAGAATACGGTGTTTGAACAAAAATTCGCTTTATCGGTAGTGGTTTTTTGTTCACATGCGGCAATTTCACTTTGATTTTTACTGTTTTTTTTTAAAAATTTTTTGGATCGGAGCGAAGAAGCGAGTGATTTTGCGGCGCGAAATGTTTCGCTCTAATTTTGAAGTAGTGAGAAAACGGTGTTTGAACAAAAACTCGCTTTCTGGCTAGTGGTTTTTTTGTTCACATGCGACATTTTGACATTGATTTTGTTTTTTAAATTTTTTAATCTTATTTTTTAGAAATGGGAAATAGAGCGAAAAAGCGAGTGGTTTCGCGGTGAATTTTTTTCGCTCTAATTTTAAAGTAGAGTGAGAAAACGGTGTAGTAGAGTATTTTCCCAATCCATTCATAGTTCATTCTAGGCCTAGTTTTTTGTTCAAATCAAATTTATATTTCTCGCTAGTAGTTTTTCTTGCTAGCGGCATTTTGACATTGATTTTCTGTTCTTTTTGGTTATTTTGATCTGGTTTTTTTAGAAATGGTTTTCCCAAGTCACTCATAGTCCGTTCTAGTTCTAGTTTTTTGTTTTGTCATTGAAAATTCTTTGAATTGTGCGTCAGGACTTGTCTGGCTATGTTTTACAATTCAAAGAATTTGAATTGTTTTTGGGCGCTGTCTTTTAAGATCTGTTCACACATTTTAATGATTTTTGAAGTCAAATTGGAGTCGTGATTTTTGTCAAGCCGAAAGACGAGAAATTTTATCGCTCTAATTCTGCTCTTTTTTTAAATTTTTTGATCTGATTTTTTTTGAAGTAGTTTTCCCAACTCACTCATTGTCCGTTCTAGGTCTAGTTTTTTGTTTAGTCAGTGAAAATTCTTTGAATTGTACGTCACGACTTGTCGCGTTATGTTTTTTTTTAATTCGCTTTACCTTTTGATAACGTTTTTGTTTTACATAATTCACAATTTTCACGTTTGACTTCTGACTTACCTCCCTCACTGTTTCAACTGAATGGATTCTAAATTATTTAAGGCATGTATGGTCAATGTCTAAAGAGCAAAATCAAAATCCGATAAAGCCCAGTCATTGAGTCATAGTGCATTAGGTTATCAAAGTTCATTAGAGGGATTGATAGCTGATATTAGTATTAAGCTTAATACCCTTCAGTTTAGAAACTGAAGTCAGATAGGTTTAGAATCCAACTGAAACTGCACACTGAATTAGAATAATTTTTGAAACAGGGAAAATTTTTGTCAATTTATATCTCCTTTTTTCTTTAACTGTTTCAATGCCGATTGCAGCTATTTTCCGGCAATCTTCCGGCTATGTTATTGTTAATAGCCGCCTCATCTTCTCAGCCGGCTATTATAGCGCTCCTATTTTTTTTTTACTTCGTCGAATAAAAAAATTTTTCGCTTTACCTCATTTTGCCGCTTTTTCAACATTTTGCGTGATATCTTTTTGACTTCTCTAGACTAGTTTCTCTCTTCGCTCATTCTGCTAAAAGTGATTTTGAACATCAGTTGCTCAGCAAAGCAATTCAAAATGAACAGAGTCAGTATAAAGAATTGAAGTCAGAAGTAGAAACGGGATAAACCCATAAAGCCCAATTTTAGATGCCCGCTATTTGAACGTCGTTACTATAAGTCTTGGTTACCACCTCTAATGCCTATTGGTATTGATAGTAGCCCCTGTAGCCTCTCTCTAAGAAACAGAAGTACGTTATCTTCAACTACGAAATGCCATCAAAATAAATCGGACTTAAAAAATGTTTTTGTACAAAAATCTTTTTTTTTCAATATCTTCTGTTATTTCAATCCCAATCATGCTTATTGGAATCAACGGCGGCTATTTTCCGGCAATCTGCCGGGTATGTTTTTTGATTCTAGACGTTGACCCAATTTTTGGCTTTCAACTTTTGGCTTTGGTATCTTGTTATGCGTGATTATTTTAGGCAGCTGAAGTCAGTCGTCGTTAATGTACTATTAAAAACTCAAATGTTACCTTTTTATTTTTTTTATTTGCTTTCAAACGAAGTCTCTAGGAATTATATTAATTCCGCAGGATATTTTTTAATCAGTTTTGTGTACTATCGACCTTTCTTCTGATCGTTTTTGTCTGATCATTTCACTTTTGTCCTCAAAAATGGGATAAACTGGTGAAGGCCGGAGGGCATTAAATTCTCTGTTCAAGAGACATATCCATAGTGTGAAGGGATGTTTTTAGTGTTTGACCCCTTCCCACTTAATCGCCTCCCCTACACTTCCTCTCTCTCTCTCTCTCTCTCTCTCTCTCTCTCTCTCTCTCTGAAATCACTTCATTCCTATTCAACCCGTAACCCAGCACTGTCGCCCCACCCCCTCCCCTCCCGCCGCTCAGCACCCACCCCTTCCCCTCCTCTTATGCTCACTCCGCCCTCCCCCTCAATAAATCCAAAGCTAGCCTCCCTAAGCTGCAGCTAGCTGCTGACAAAGCCAACCGCTTGATGTTTGTTTGAGAGCAGTTCGCCCGACGATAGTTGGTTGTTTTAAATTATAGCTGTCTATAATAAACTCCAGAATGCCTCAAGAACTTTTAGTCACTACCACTTTATGGACCAGGGTACAACTGACCTGCACTCCAGACTGTAATGGAAGCACATTTCCGCATGGAAATTGAGACTCTAGATATTTTACAGTCTCTGTTCTGAAAGTTTTAGAAAAAAGCATAAGTTGAAAAAAAATGTCTCAAACAAATTTGTACGGTCATCGTCATTCGTGAATGAGAGGCGGCTACTTCCAATATAGTTGCAATTTTTTTTTGCAATCGGCCACGTCTGTATAAACCCAATAATGTGACTGATAGCTGAAGTTAACCTGACAGCTTCATCGAAGTTGTGAAAGTTCTTCAATTGTTTTTAGTTTGGGTTCATCGCAAAATTTGTTTAAAAGGTATTTTCGTGTTTTTCATGTTGGATTCTCTAGAACGTGTTGCAGCTTTTTTGGGTTTTTTTATTTTTCAGTGTTCGTAACAAGGAGTTGAAAGAGCAGTGTTTTGTTCAGACTTTTCATATGTTGACCTATTTTTCCTCATAAATTCCCAGCAATTTAGAGTTCCGATAAATTGATCCTTACGACTTGAGTGCTGTTAATTGAGTGCTGAGCACCCACTGTTCTTGATAAGGAAAAGTTTTGCTTTCTCTTCACGCCCTAAACCATCACATGCATAGCTTCATAAACCAATTTAGTGCCTTAATTTTGCGTTGATTCATCATCTTGTAATGAAGAATTAAACGCAAAGTACTTCTAAACTACTTCAACTAAAATCGAAAAACTATCGACGAATTTATAAAGATTACCGTCTGATTTAAAGAGTACCGTGTGATTGATTTATAACTGAGTGATTACATGTGTTATAACCTGACTGTTAATCTGTCTGTTTCTTTGTCTGTTTCAGTGTTCGAAACTAATCTGCGCGAGTCTCCTTTTTACACTGGCCTCATATCACAATTGACCGAACTTCAACTGGAGAACCAGCTCCTACATCACTCTTCTCAACCTAACACGACCACCACTCCAAACCAAAAATGTACTTTATTGTCTCCACTCAGCTATCCGATCTGTTTCCTATGATTTTTGGGATCTATTTGTTTTTGGCCCCCTCAAACTGAGAACTTGGGCATTTAACTTTTACGCCCGCAGACGAACGTGCTATTTCTTTCTCGAAGTAACATGCCATATAACAATACATAATATGTAATTGAGGTTCATAAAAACCAGGGGAGGGGCAGAAATAAGCGGTCTGTTTTCTATGATACGAAAGGCTATTCTCAAATGTTCTTTAATTTTTGGGCATTTGATGCTCGTCAAAAGCCTTGAGAAGATTTTTTGATACAAACCTAATTATCAGTTTTTCTGGAAATCAAAGGGTAGCAAAGTAGATGCATTCGACTTATATTTCTCAGTTAGTTCCTTATGATTTTTGTATTCTTTGTAGAGCATGAAAAACCTTGACTTTAGTGCAGTGCAACAGTATCAAACTGTTATGTCAGGCTTTTTGCACTGAAGCGTTTTACAGAATATTACATCTTTAAAATGGTTTACTGAACAGTAGTTCACGCTGTTACTTACACTGAACATGGCTATGAGCCTTTATTTGTATACTCTGTGCTTCTCTGATCAGTGTATTCTATCTCTGTATATAGAAGGAAACAGATCTGAATAAAGTTTCTGTATAGCTGTGTTTGGAGAAGATTCATGTGATTCTGCCTCTAATCTTCACCCTGATGCTAACAAGTCTGATCCAACCCAAGTGCCTTCCAAAGTTGATCTGATTAAAGAGCTCATGGCATCAAGAAGTGCTTTCGTAGACTCCTTTATCGCAGGTTCTTTCTATTTTTATTCTTCCCTTATCTTGTTCTCCAGTCTCGTACTCCAATTTTTAATTGCGTTTAGCTATAGTTAACAGTTATCTGTAGTTAGTATAGATTAACAATTTTTTGATCAGTACCAGTTGTGTTCACTGTAACTCTCGACTTTGACCGTTAAACAAACATTTCGTCCCTTAGATTAGATCTTTTTCAAAGTAAAGTTTTGAGATTTTCATGATCTTTTCCTATCGCTTTCAAAATGAAAATGAGATTTCATTTATCCATTCCTCGAAAACAAGTCTTCCCTGGTTTCCTTAAAAGATATGACAGAATTGAGATTTTTGATCGTTTTATTTTTTAAAAGCCGCGAAGCGATAGCTGGGGCTATTATTAGACTTGGTAACTCAAAGAATTTGAATTGTATTGATGTGCTGTCTGTTTTAGCATCTATGCAGACTTTTCTTTATCTTTTTAATAGCCGCACAGTGAGAGCTGGTGCTATTATTGGCCTTCTCTTGTTACAATTCAAAGAATTTGAATTGTATTGGGGCGCTGTCTTTTTTTTTTTTTTTTAAGATCTGTTCACACATTTTCATGATTTTTGAAGTCAAATTGGATTAGTGATTTTGGTCACGCCGAAACAGGAAGTGGAGCGAAAAAGCGAGTGGTTTTGCGGCGTGAATTTTTTTCGCTCTAATTTTAAAGTAGAGTGAGAAAACGGTGTTTGAACAAAAATTCGCTTTCGCTAGTGGTTTTTTGTTCACATGCGGCAATTTCACTTTGATTTTTACTGTTTTTTCGATTTTTTGGATCGGATTTTTTTCTAAATGATTGTCCCAATCTATTCATAGTCCGTTCAAGGTCTAGTTTTCTGTTTAGTCAATGAAAATTCTTTGAATTGTGCGTCAGGACTCGTCCTGCTATGTTTTTTTTTTTATTTCATCACGATTTTTGTTACGACCATATGACGTCACGGCAACTTTTTGTTCATTCGTTCATGCAATTTCAACTGAAATGCGTGACGTCATTTTTCGCTCTTATTGGAGCGAGTTTTTTTGTTCATTCGCGTGATTAAGTTTTTGGTCATACGTGACTTACCTCACTCTCAAAAATGACTTCCTCACTTTGAAATTGAATTTTATTTACTCTAATTCAAAGAGATAAGGTCAAGTGAATGTGTCACTTTAAATGAAGGCTATTTGAGAGCGGCTAATAGAGGCAGCAATAACTTATACAGATTCTTAATCAAAATATAACATCTCAGCCTTCAATGAAAAGACTATTTTTTTGGTCTGTCTTTTTTACTGTTTTTTAAGACTGCAGATCTACCAAGCTATTGCGGCTATTTTCTGGCAATCTGCCAGCTAAGTTCTTTTCAATATGGAGACAAATTGGAGTAGTGATTTTAGACACGCTGGAGTAATAAGAGTAGCGAAAATCGAATAGTTAAAAGGCGTGACTTTCAGAGTGCTTTTCAAAGTGAAGTGAGAGAATGGTGTCTAAACAGATTTTCAGTTTCTGAGAGAAAAGTTGTTCACGTGCTGCAATTTAACTTCTGTGTTCGCTCTTTTTTCTTTTTTTTTCCTGTACAGATACTTTTAAAGGGTACCACGTATGTTGTATTAATGCAGAGCTGAACTTAAAGCCCTCAAAAGGCAACCAATGGTTTTCAAAGACTTCGACACTATTTGTCTTCATGAAAACTTGATTTCTGGATTTTGACTGTTTTGTTCTTTGTTGGTTTTTTAATTGTCTCATCAGTAATAGGTATCAGTGACTCTTTTGAAGCATGTTTAAAATAATTTGCGGGGTTAAGCTGAATTTATTGGTTTTGAATAAAATTGACACCAAGTTTTCGAAAAAAAACGTTAGCGTTTTCTTGGATTTTCCCATCTTTGTATTTCTTGTTTTTGATAGCCGCGTCCTCAATTCCAGGCGGCTATTATAGCGCTCCTATTTTTTTACTCCGTCTAACAGATTTTTGTTTCGTCTTACCCTGACTTCTTGGAACTGACTTTTTCAATGACTTACCTCACTCAAAAAAATGACTTCTGATCTCGCTTATGGAACTTTAGTTTTTATGAACATTTACTTATTAAAGACCAATAGTGTGCATCTAAGTAGTGCCAAACTTATATGCCCTAATTCTTGATTATTAGAGTCTGAGTTTTTGATTTCGAATATTAATTTTGGGATCTTCTCCGTTTGTGCACCCCCCCCCCCCCAGTACGTTATGCGCCCCCCAGTTACAGATCACGTGCCATTACATAGTAAGTTATTATGTAAAAGCTATTGCACGTGCATCTGGGGGCGCTCACTAAGCTGAGGGGGCACAAACTGAAAAGATCCTAATTTTGATCCTAATCCTCCTTATAGAGCCTATGTCTTATAAAAATGACAGTCCGAAGCTAACCCAAAAAGTCCAGTGGTCTATTAAAGGACTGGTGGTCGATCTGTCTATTTTATTTCTTTAGTTTTTTCAATTCATGTAACGCCACAAGCTTCTATCGCGGCTATTTTCCGGCAATCTGCCGGCTATGTTTTGTTCTGTCACCTAGTCTCCCTGTGGACAGTTCGAATTGGCTCTTACGTGGGCAGCTCATCAATAGAAAAGTTTTTTATATCAAACATGACACTACCTGCTTTCAATTTTTTTTGGGTTTTGCCCCTTTTTTGCAGATTTTCTTGTTATTCTCTGATTTAATAACAATAATGATTGGTCTCATTAAGCATATTTGGGTTTATCTATTTAATTTCTCTGGGATGAGAAGCAATTATTGAAAACATGTGTCCTTTTTTCTGCAAATTATTGTAACTTCAAAGCTGCGGGGTTTAACTTCTTTGACCTGACTTGTTCTCTAAACTTCTTCGTGTCTTTTGTTTGGATTACGACCGTTTAGTTGCTCTCAAACAAAATTTGTATCAATGATGTTAGTCTGACCATTTCACTTTTCGTTTTCGAAAACGGGATAAAGAGGTAGCGCCCAAAGAGCATCAAGTTCTGTTAGCCTTTTAGCTTACTAGACTCCAAATATGCAATTTAGCCGCCCTCCCTGAATCCCCACCCCTGCACAGCATTCATAGCTAGCTATTGAAGTCGACCACTCCCCAGTCGTTTAAGAGCAGTTCGCGAGAGTTTAGTAGGTTGTTTGGATTTTTTTCTTTTGTCGGTTTGTCTCATTAATGACTAGTCTCATTTACTTTACAATTAGGAGTAACTGGATCTATTTATTGTTCAGGTTTGTTGGTGATCTAATTAGCTTTGAAACCATTTGTTTTCGACTATTTTTGAACTTTTAATTATTGCCTGCATTTGTTGCTGCTGCTACTTGGTCCCGCTATGGTTCTCATTAAATTTGATATCTTTTTTCTATTAAAAGGTAGTGCAATAGTTGTTGAAGTATGCAAGTTTTAGATGCGTGTTTCACCGACTTTGATGCCACTTGTTTTTTATTGACATTTGTATTTTTTTTGCAAAATGTGTGTGTTTTATTCTTTCATTTAGTCTGCAGTTGGTTTTTTTGTACAAAGTCCGTGCTTGCTGCATGAACTTCCATTGTGTTAAAATCTTTTGATGCTGAGGCTGGGAATATTAACTTTGATAATACTTTTTCTAAAAGAAGTAAAATAAGTTTTTTTTTCTTTTTCAATTTTTGTAGTGTTTTGTTTACTTTCGTGGAGGTTTTTGTTTTTCGTGATGGTTTTTGTTTTTTACTCTTGATTGGAGCTGATTTTTTAAGGAAGCTGATATTGTTGACTTCATTTGCTTCATTTCGAATTGTTATTCAGGACTGATCTGTTTTTAAATGTCGTAAAGATTTTTATTACAACCATATGACGTGACAATCTTTTCGTCTATGTTTTGTTCATGCAAATCTAACTTCTTCATTTAACAAACAAACAATAAAGGGCCGTGTACACCATCCGGCATTGATGGATGTAGGTCGAGAAATAGGGCATGATGAGTAGCACTTAGTAGCCGGATGCTGCACTCCAAGCTGTTCCCCTCCAGACAGTGTAAAGACGGCCCAGTCACAAAAATAAATAACAAGTGGAGAGGAAAGCACCTATATATATATAGCACACATAGGGAAATAGAATGGAAGGATTAAAATAAAAATGGAACATCAAGGAATAAGCAAATGAAAAAGGATAAGCAGCCAAACACTCAGTGCAGCCTTCCCTCCTCCACGACGGCGCTAATCGAAGTCTCACTGAGAACACGAGGCTTGAGGGCACGACATCCCCTCAAGCAGAGAACGCAGCTCCTCAGAAGTGCGAAGCTGATTTTCGTTCGGATGTAGCTTATAGTGTCGGCGTACGGCTCTCCGCGTTTTTCGCTGATCTTGGTTGCGAGTTGTTTCATAACGCGCGATGCTGATGGACCTGCACCACCCGAACAAGCAAAAACCAGTGCATTGAAGCTGCTGTGTTCGGTTTCGCGGATTCGCTCTTCGTACTTATTTCGCTTGATGCTCTCGTGATATTTGTATGCATCTTTTATGGTCTTAGGGCAGCTCTTCGCATGAGGGTTGAAAATCTTCACATCGAAGAAAGTGCGATTAAAGCGGGAGCCCCACAGACCGTTTGCCTTGATGTCCAGTCGAGCGTCATCATCAGTGGTGGTGGAATTACTCGAGAAGATTTCTCCATCGAGCGACTGATGTTTTGGCTCTATCTGTACATCGTGGCAAACGTCATCCATCAGGTTTGCAAACACATCTCTAATTTCGTTGTGTCTTAGGTGCGTATAACCACCTTTAGCGCAATGGAGGGCATGGGTGAGGCTGAATTCTTTCCCGCATGGGCATATGGCTGGCGTGTTCTTCGCTTCCCAGGTGTAGCGAAGTGCTATTCCATCACGGAACTCAGTCTTCGTGAGGTCAAAACCATGTTTTGACAACGGAAGCGCGTTAAGCCAGCTTGATGCTCCTTTCTCCGAGGCCAGCTGGATGGTATACTTCATTTCTGGTAGATTGTTTTCGATTCTGGATTTTTTCGAGATGAGTTCACGTTGATTGTCTGCTTTCTGTCTGAGACTGATCTTGGTTTGTTCTACTTCACATTGTTGAATATTATTGAATGACGCCAATGGTCTTGAGAGTTCAACTGATTGCTCAAGATTTTTGTGAAGATCTTGTGGGAGGGCGATGTTAAGCCCACCCATTCTGAGAGGGAGAGAAAAAAGTTCTCTTTCCTCTTGGATTAATTCTTTGCCGACGATGTTCGGTATGACTCGGCCAAGCCGCTCCTCCACCTTGTCCAGAACCCCGTCCATGGAAGGTGTAGTACGCGAGAGGAAGCTCAACTTCTGTTGAACCCCCTTCGTCAAACATGCATAGGCATTCTGGGGAGAGGTGAGAGCAAATTGACCAAGTCTGTCTAAAATTTTTGTGTATTTAGTTTCTGCATCTGGCCTCAGAGCTTCCGATAACTGATCCCAGGACTCGAGCGCCCTGCGTGATTTCCACATTTGTGCCTGCAAACACAGTTGACGCTTGGCGCTCGCCTCCTGGCTTAATTATCAACTGACACTTCGGAGCATTGACAAGATATCCATACTTGGGACCAAGCTCAGTGAGCTTGTCGAAGAGTACCCTGATATCTTTTAGCTTACCAACGACGCTACCATCATCAGCATACCATTTTTGTGTCAAAGAGTCATTATGAAGTCTTGTTATTAGGGGTAGGATTGCGATTCCATACATTGCCATCGCAAGGGGATCGCCTTGTGTCGTACCTTCCTGAGACAGTATGGTCGACTTACCGATGTAGAGATGAGACGGGTGGCTATAGGAATTCTGTAAGGCAACATGCAAAGATGGGCATAAGGCTTTCACGTTCTCTAATGCTGTTCGTCTATTGAGCACGTTAAAAGCGTTTTTGGCATCAATTCAAATCTAACTGAATGTAAATCTAATGTAAATCTATGTAATTCATGCAAATCTAACTGAATTGTGTGCGTGACGTTGTTTTTCAGTCTTAGTGGAGCGAATTTTTTTCATTTACGTGATTAAGTGTTTGGTCACACTTGACTTACCTCACTCTCAAGACTTCCTGACTCTCAAATTGACTTTTTTTACTTAATTCAAAAAGAGGTGGTCCAGTGAGTGTATGTCACTCTAATTGAAGGTTTTTTAAGAGCATCTAATAGAAGCAGCCTTAATTTACACAGTTTCATAATCAAAATCTAACGTCTCAGCATTTAATGAAAGAAGTTCCTTTCTTGGTCTGTTGTACTGTCTTTTTGAGACTGCAGATCTGCGAAGCTATTGCAGCTATTTTCTGGCAATCTGCGGACTATTTTTATTAACTCGCTTGCGTTATAATAATCGTAGGTTGATTAATAGCCGCCGTCAGACTCTCAACGGCTATTGTTTAGGCGCTTTTTGTTAAATTCATTTTACCTTTTGATCACGTTTTTCGCGTTTATTAAATGAGGTCGCATTTCAACAGGGAGGATTTACAACAATGCGCACCTAGCTTTTTTGTGATCTCTTTAGTTTTCATTTGGAAATTTAGGGCGCTCATTATAATTCAACGCTGAGTGATATTTTTAGGAGAGCAATATAAAAATTGATGATTTAATTTAAAATCATGTTCTAAAGAGCACGTCATTTTGATAAGTGAGGTCCGTTACTGGTAGATCAAATTCTCGTTGAAACAATGGTTTTGCGGCTACAAAGTTAAAGATAGGGAGAGATGACTGTAAGATACTCCCAAATTTAAAATGTTTTTTTTTTTTGGCACGTTCTCGACTTTGTAATCTCAATTTTGTGATGTCGATCTACATTTTTACAAATTTTAACTGATTAAGTTTTTTTTGGTCTTGTGTTTTAAATAGTCATATGCGTATAAAATGAGTCACTTTTTGGTTCTAAACTTCAATTGTTTTTTTTTTGAAGTTGCAGTAAAGAATTACGTCTTCAATTGCCTAGGAATGTGCATATTTGTTGTTAACACTTCACATTTTAGTTGCTCTGTTTGAGAGAACTCTAGGTGAATATTTCAAAATAGTACTATTTCAAAAAATAGAACTATTGCCTCACTATTTCGCATATATATACGCTGTTTCTAGGCGTTAAAATATTGAGCGAACTCGGGGGAATGAGAAGGGATAAAAGTTGTTCTTTCGCTGATTACCGAACCTTGTTTGGTTAATACTAGTTGTGTTTATTTCAACTTTGTCCGCGGTCCGTAAAATAAAACCTTCTGCACATTAGATTAGGTCTTTTCAAAATAAAATATGCAGATTTTGATTATCCTTCTCTCGGAAGATAAACTTTTCTCTATCCCTCGAAAGTTATGGTTGAATTTGATTTTTTGATCAATTTTTTGGATCTATTCTGTTCCCCCCAGTGTGTTTTTATGACCCCCAGTTACAATTTATATGTTGTTATATAGCACGCTACTATGTAAGAAAATAGCACGTGCGAAAATACTATGTAAGAAAATTTATGCTCACTAAGCTGAGGGGGGGGGGGGGAACAGAATAGATCCATTTAAAAAAATTGCATTTGCATAAAGTGCACACTCTTGGTGAATTCAAATAATTTGCGATTGCTACGTACGTAAATGCGTAGCAAGATTCATGAGATGATGAAATAAATATTCAACTGCAGCTAGACAAAGCTTGCTGCGTTTATAGAGGATTTTGCTTGTCCATTATCCGATGATTGGCTGAAGTTCCTTTTGTTTGACCGATTTGGCTTCGTTTAGATGTGGTTTTGTGCCAGCCTTTTTAATAACAGATGTTAGTTGGGAGCGAATAGTAAGGACAAGGGTGCACTGCAGTATTTTTTTTTTTTGACGAAATCAAATCCATTTGACGCCAATAAAATGAGAACTAATACCCATGGAAGCGATTTCCAGTTATGGTCACCTGACTTTTTGTGACTTATGTTGCTTTCATTTTGAAATTTAAGCTGCGGAGAATAATTGAGTGCTGTGTGATAGTTTATTTTAAGAGATGAATTAAAAAAACATAGCAGGACAAGTCCTGAAATACAATTTAAAGAATTGAATGAAAAACTCAGATGTACTCTACCTGACCAGCAGATCAATTGAACAATGCCAACCAGAACACAAACAAAATCTAAAAATTGAGAAACTAAAAGAATCAAAACTAAACAAAAATATACTCATTGCTAAAACTCTTTGAAGCTTTTAAACCTAAGGCAAAATTTTTTAAATCGAAAATGACCAAAAAATTTAAGAAAAAAAAAGAAATCAATTGAGAATTAAAAGGAAATGTTGCTGAAAATCGTGATATAAATATCTTCAGAATGAATCATTTCTGTGTCTCTAGAGGCGATCCAGTAACCCAATTCCAAGCTTTAAAAAACTCATTGGCTCATAGATCGATAGGCAATAATTTTTAGAAAAAATTTCAAAGTTCAAAAAATAGAAATTCGTTCTATTAAAATGTTGAAAGCCATCCAATTGCCCCCTAGCAACTATTTAATAACATACTATCAAACCCTGGATGAGGTTACTTGGCTACTGAGGCAAGAAAAAATAAATAAAATACACATGTTCTGAAAAAACTTGAAAAAAATTGCAAAAATCAAAAAATTGCAGAAATCGAAAGGTTAAATTGTTGAAAACAAATCCATTGAAACTAAAAACCATGCAGTAGCTTTTTTTCAGAACGTGGAATGTGTTTTCTCGCACTTGAGAATGGACGGATATCAAAACTCACACAAACTTTAAGAAAACTTAGAAAATTGCAGATTTATTCAAAAAATGCTAAAATTCGAGACATTAAAATGTTGAAAAGCACTCCATCGTTACTAGAATTTATGCAGTGCCCTATTAACAAACCTCAAAGGAGATTGAATTAACAAACCTCCCTGGTCCCTGAAGCTGGAAAAACTGAGAACAATGACGAACATTTTCAAAAACCTTAAAAAATGCGAATTTTGTCAAAAAAATTGCTAAAATTTATGATATTCAAAAGTTGAAACCTATTCCTTGGCAACTGAAAATTTTTCAGTAACTTATTATCCAACCACTGATGAAGTTCGCTGGCCCCTGGGACCAAAACAACTTGAATAATGACAAAAAATGTCAAAAAATTTGAAAAAATTGCAAGTTTTGCCAAAAATGCTAAAATTCATGATGGCAAAAAATTGAAAACCATTTCATTACCACTAGAAACTATGCAGTAATCTATCATCAAACCCTAGAGGAGGTTTCTTGACACCTAGGAAAAAACTCAAAAAATGACAAAAATTTTCAAAAAACCTGAAAAAAATTGCAAAAATTTGTATCATTTTGCGTGTTTGTGTTTGTAGTACCAAAACATATAGCTCATAAAATGGTCATAACAAGCAATTTTGTCTCGAAAAATGCCTTCATCAACTTTTGAAAACTTCAACCTCAGACTAATCAAACAAAAAAATCACAAAAACATGAAAAATTGCACAAATTTGGGTCTCTAATGAAACTTAATGCCCGCTTGTCTTTACCTGTTTATGCCGTTTTGAAAGATCAAAGGCATTGAAAAATGTGTGAACACATCTTAAAAAAAACAGCGCACCAATACAATTCAAATTCTTCGAATTGTAAAAAGGTTGACGACTCTATTTCATTGCTAAGGATAAATTGCCTAACTGACCGGTAATGAATTTTTATTTCTAAATGGGATTATTTTTTTCACGTAGTTCTAGACGCTATCTTTAGCTGAATTGAAGTACACATTGCTACCTTCGTTGCCTAACAGCAACTTTTGATTTTGTTGTCAGAAAGAGGATAAACGAGCCCCGTGTTGATAAAATGTAAATTTTTAAAATGTTTGAACAAAACTGCGATCGAGGAATTTTTAATTGCTCTTGACGAGAAGCAATTTTTGTAAACGTGTGTCTTTTTACGACTCGAAGAGGAGCATTGGTATCCTACCGGTTTTTTACCCCCGGGGTGGGGGGGGGGGTAAAAAACTGGTTCTACTGGTTTTTTACCCCCCCCCCCCCCCGCACCCACCCACACACACACACACCTAACCCCACCCCCCCCCCCCCCCACTTACACACCTACCCCCATCTCAATTTCAAGCAGCTGAACTCAATCAGCTGCAACTCAATCAGCCGAAATTGGTATCATTTTTTCACTTTAAATCTTATAGTGGTATATATTAACCTCTAATGCGGTTATTTGAAGCCCCCTAATGAATTTCTTAGTCTCATTCAGGCTACCCCCTCGACTGAAGCGGGTTGCAGTTGATTAGAGCTCCCACTAGTCGTTAGAGCAATTGTTCCGACGTAAGTCGGTTATGTTTTTGGGTTGAAAATTTGGGTTGTTTCCGTCTACATTTTTCTGTAATCTTAGCACAGCAAGATTTTGCTAAATTTTACTCTTTTAGCCTTGAATTTTTTGTTGCTTTAGTGTTTATTCAAACAGCTTTTCATTTACTCATTCCTGTTGTTTTTCTTTGAAATAAGTTTTGTTTCTTTAAGGTGATAATTTTATCCCAAATGTTTCAGCTTATTTTCAAGATGAATTTTTTTATTTCAGTTGAATGTCTTAATGTCAAACGGATAAAATCGGAGAATAATTAAAGAGTCCGGAGTCAATATTTCTCAAATTAATTTTGGCCTTATTCCGTGCTATTATTAACTAACCGACCTCACAAAAAACTTCAAGAGTCAATGGTTTGCTCTTTGATGTATGTTTATAGTTTTTCGTATTCGCAATCTGCAAAAAACTATCTAGCAATCTGCCTGCTATGTTAAATTATGAATTGCTTTAGAACGAAGTGATGCAATTATTGTAAACGTATTTTTAAGCAAATTTTTGAATGAATTTTGTCCCCGTTTTGAATGGCCATTTGTTCATTTTTGTGTGAAGCCGTTGAACGTAGCTCCCGGCAGTTTATTACTGAAGTCAACTGAAAAGCGCGTGAAAATTGGTGTCATTTTTTCACTCTTTTAGTAATGGTCTATATAAGCTCTGAGGACATTTGAAGTACCTTAGTAAACTTATTGACTCGCTACTACGCCCCCCTCCCACTGGCTGCAGCAGGCTTCAGTAGAATCGAGCCCTCGTCAGTGGTTCGAAAGGAATTCGTCATCTGACATAAGTAGATTTTGTTTTGCGAATTTGGGAGGTAGACTGGTTTGTATAACATTTAAATTTCTAGATAGTTCTGAGTGTGTTGGTTTCAGACGGACCCATATCGAGACGACAATTTACAAAGAAAGAAGCGACAGGAGAGCAAAGCAGTCAAGAGAAAGAGATGGCTGAACTGAAAAAACAGGTTCCCTTTCATTTGTCATTTTAATAATGTCACCTTATCTAGTGATGCGATACAACGTAGATTTTGAAATCGAAAGAGTTTTATTAATAGCCGCCGTCAGCCTCTCAAACGGCTATTATTTTGGCGCTCTCCTTTTTAATAGCCGCCCTCATCTTCTCAGCCGGCTATTATAGCGCTCCTATTTTTTTTACAATTCAAAGAATTTGAATTGTATTGGTGCGCTGTTTTTTTTTTTAAGATGTGTTCACACATTTTTCAATGACTTTGATCTTTCAAAACGGGATAAACAGGTAAAGCCCAGCGGGCATTAAGTTTCATTAGAAGCCCAAAGTGGGTTTTAGTAGTCCTTCAAGTGCTTATAGTGATGCAACTGCTGGGATGGCCGTAATTTAAGGTTAAAAGCTCATTTTTAGGAGTTTTTGGGCTAAAAATGGTGCAATTTTTCATTTTGTAATTTTTTTGAGTTTTTTGTTTGATTAGTGTTAGGTTGAAGTATTTAAAAAATGATGAAGGCCTTTTGCGAGACACAATTGCTTGTTATGACCTTTTTATGAGCTATATGTTTTGGTACTACAAACACAAACACGCGAAGTGATACTAATTTTTGCAATTTGTTTCAGGTTTTTTGAAAATTTTTGTTATTTTTTGAGTTTTTTCAGCCCTAGGTTTCAAAAAACCTCCTCTAAGTTTTGATAATAGGTTACTGCATAATTTCTAGTTGTAATGGAATGGTTTTTCAACTTTATGCCATCACGAATTTTAACATTCTTTGACCAAATTTTGCAATTTTTTTCATATTTTTCGACATTTATTGGCATTTTTCAAGTTGTTTGAGTCCCAGGGGCCAGAAAGCCTCATTACGGGTTGGATAATAAGTTACTGAAAAATTTTTAGTGGCCATGGAGTAGGTTTCAGTTTATGAATAACACAAGTTTTTGCAATTTTTTTGACAAAACTCGCGTTTTTTTCAGGTTTTTTGTGAAAATTTTCGTTATTTTTTGAGTTTTTCTAGCTTAAGGGACCAGACAATCTCCTTTATGGTTTGATAAAAGGGCACTGAATAGTTTTTAGTAATAATGGATTGGTTTTCAAGATTTTAATGTCTCGAATTTAAGCATTTTGATAAAATCTGCAGTTTTTTTTAAGGTTTCCTAAGTTTTTTTGTCCAAGTTTTGATATTTGTCCATTCTCAAGTGCGAGAAAACCCATTCCTGGTTCTGGTAAAAAGTTACTGCATAGTTCTTAGTTTCAATGTATTTGTTTTCAACAATTTAGCCTTTAGACTTTTAGAAGTTTTTTGATAAAATTTGCAAGTTTTCTCAAAACATTTGTATTTTTTGTGGTTTTTCTTGCCTCAGTAGCCAGGGTACTTCATCCAGGGTTTTATAGTATGTTATCAAATAGTTGCTAAGGGGCAATTGAATGGCTTTCAATTCTTTAATAGAACAAATTTCTATTTTTTGAAGTTTGAAATTTTTAAAAATTTTTGCCTATCGATCTTTAAGCTAATGAATTTTTTAAGGCTTGGAATTGGGTTACTGCATAACCTCTAGGGACACAGAAATGTTTCTGAAGATATGAATGTCACAATTTTCAGCAACATTTCCTTATAATTTGCTATTGATTTCTTTTTTCTTAAGTTTTTTGGTCATTTTCGAGTTAATCGATCTTCAAGGGCCATTAAATTTTTTTTTCAGGTCTTGCAGATATAATACTGGACCCATTTCAGAAATACAAATTGGTTTTGAACATTTTTTTGAAATAGGTATTTTTAATGGGAAAAAATTTTGCTTTTAGGTTTAAAAGCTTCAAGAGTTTTAGCAATGAGTATATTTTTGTTTAGTTTGTTTGATTGTTTTAGTTTCTCAATTTTTTTCGATAAATTTGTTTGTGTTTTGGCTGGCATTGTTCAATTGATCTGCTGTTCAGATAGAGAACTTCTGAGTTTGTCATTCAATTCTTTGAATTGTATTTCAGGACTTGTCCTGCTATGTTTTTTTTACTTCGTCGAATAAAAAACTGTTTCGCTTTACCTCATTTTGCCGCCTTTTCAACATTTTGCGTGAAATCTTTTTGACTTCTCTAGGCTAGTTTCTCTCTTCTCTCATTCTGCTAAAAGTGATTTTAAACATCAGTTGCTCAGCAAAGCAATTCAAAATGAACAGATTCAGTATAAAAAATTGAAGTCAGAAATAGAAACGGGATAAACCCATAAAGCCCAATTTTAGATGCCCGCTATTTGAACGTCGTTCCTATAAATATTAGTTACCTCTCTCTAATGCTTATTGTTATTAATAGTAGCCCCGGTAGCCTCTCTCTAAGAAACAGAAGTATGTTCAACTACGAAATGTCTTTTTTTTCAATATCTGTTATTTCAATCCCAATCATGCTTATTGGAATCAATGGCGGCTATTTTCCGGCAATCTGCCGGGTATGTTTTACAATTCAAAGAATTTGAACTGTATTGGTGCGCTGTCTTTTTTTAAAGATCTGTTCACGATTTTTTCGGCTTTTTCACGTCAGTGAGAAATCAAATTAGAGTGGTGATTTTGGTCACACTGAAATGGTAAAGGGAGCGAAAATCGAGTAGGCTTGAGGCGTGAATTTTTTCAAAATACCTTTAAAGTGGGGCGAGAAATTGGTATTTGAACAACTTGGCGGTTTTTGAGATGTATTTTTTTTCAGGTGCGTCAATTCGACTTTTGTTTCCTGTCCTTTAGTGCTTTTAAGACGGTACATGTGTTCTAATTGTGCCTATTTTCCTTTGTTTGAATTCATTAAGGGGCAGCTAAAACTTCTTATGACTTTGCCACTACATCTTATAAAATATAAGTGAATTTTAGATTTCCCCATTTTTAATAGCCGCCTCAGCTTCTGAGCCGGCTATTATAGCGCTCCTAAATTTTTTAAATTTGTCGAATAAAAATTTTTTGTACCTCATTTTGCCGCCTTTTCGACAATTTGCGTGAACTGTTTTTGACTTCTCTAGGCTAGTTTCACTCTTCTCTCATTCTGATAAAAGTGTTTTTAGACAGCAGTTGCTCAGCAAAGCAATTCACAATGAACAGAGTGAGTATCAAAAAACGAAATCAGAAATTGAAACGGGATAAACCCATAAAGCCCGATTTTAGATGCCCGTTACTCGAACTTGTTCTTAGTTACCATCTCTAATGCTTATTGGCATTGATACTAGCCATTGTGTCGTCTCATTCAGAATCAGAAGCCCTTTCAGCTCCAAAATGAGGTCAAAATAGCTAGCACTTTGAAATTGTTTGTACAAAAATATTTTTTTTTCGCTAGTTTTTCTCTTCTTCCAGTCCCAATCTTGGTTATGGGAATCAATGGCGGCTATTTTCCGGCAATCTGCCGGGTATATTTAATTATCTATTGTCTTATCACTTAGTATCATCAATGACAGGTCTGATTGGTTGCTAATGAGGCATAAAAGAAGCTAATTAATGGCTGGAGTTAATGGCTAGTAATTTTCATGACTTTGACACTACTTTCTCAAAATTGTTGTGATTTTTTGAGTTCTGCAGGTATTTATTGTATTTTTTGATGTCTTACCATTTAATCTCATTGGCGACAGGTCTCTGATGCTGCTAATAGAAGTTAAGTTAATCGATTTAATCGTTTCTGTTCAAAGCTGGAGATTTCTATGACTTTGACACTAATTGTTTTCAATATTTTTCGAATTTTGCGGAATTTTCCTTTTCATTTTTTTGTCTTAACGTAGTCTCATTATCGACAGGTCTCATTGGTTGCTAAAAAAGCTTCACTTAAAGCAAGTCATTTCAGTTCATAGCTATTGCTTTTTCTGATTTATACGCTTGTTTGTTTTTTTTTTTAATTTTTAGTGATTTTTTTTGTTTTGCTAGTATTTGTTGTACTTATTGCTGTCTTATCACTTAATCTCATTAAAGACAGGTGTCAACTCTCAATGGTGGTCACCGGGGACTCAATTAGTTGATTTTGTTTCCTTCAGTGGCTGTTCTGTCCTCTGACTTTTATACTAAGTGTTTTCAAAAAGCTTCAGCGAGTTCTATTGCGATTTTTGGTTATTTTTGTCTTATGATTTAATATTATTAGTGATAGGACTTCGACATTTAATGACAGGATGCTAATGAGAAACAGAAGAATAGAGTTGACAATTTGAGTTCATAGCAGGTGTTTTTTTATGTTGATCCTGTCTTCAAAAAATAAAAGTTGAATTTTTAGTCGCGCTTGTTTTTGTTGTTCTGGTGTGTTTTATTACTCAGTCTCATTACTAACTGCTCTCATTTACCTTTAAAATGGAGTAAATAGCTGTCAGGTCATAAATTAATACAATTCTTTGAATTTTATGTCAGGACTTGTTCCGCTATGTTTTTTAAAATTCGCTTTACCTTTTGATCACGTTTTTCATATCACATAAATCACGATTTTCACGTTTGACTTCTGACTTTCACGTTAGAGCAAAATGAAAAGAAACGTGGTAAACCGATAAAGCCCTGTCATTAAGTCATAGTGCATGAGGTTATCAAAGTTCATCAGAGCGATTGCTGGCTGATATTAGTATTGAGCTTAGTAACCTTCAGTTTAGAAGCTCAAATAAGTATAGGTTTAGAATCTAACCGAAACTGCACACTGAATTAGAACGATTTTTGAAACTTAGGAAAAGTAAGAAAATTTTGTCAATTTCAATCTCTTTTTTTTCTTTTCAATAGCAGCCGTCAGGCTCTCAAACGGCTATTAGGCGCTCTCCCTTTTTAAATTTCGCTTTACCTTTTGATCACGTTTTTCGTTTTACATAAGTCACGACTTTCACGTTTGACTTCTGTTTTACTTCACTCACTGTTTCGACAGAATGAATTTTAAATTCTTTCAGATTGAATTACGCAATGCAGTGAATACGGTCAATGTCAAATGAACAGAATCAATAGACGGGATAAACAGATAAAGCCCGATCAGTAAGTCATTGAGAATTAGGTTATCAAAGTTCATTAGAGTGTTTGCAAGTTGATATCGGTAGTCTCTGGAGGCAATGAATTTCTTCTGAAGATATTAACATCACAAAATTTTGCAAGGTTTTTAAAATTTGCAATTTTCAATGTTTTTTGAAATTTTTGTCATTTTCCTAATTTAACGATGTTTACGGGGCAGCGACACTTTTTGGTGTCTTGCAGATGGGTTAATTGACAAAACTCCAGAGACAAAAAATGGGTTTTGAACGTTTTTTAGATAATTTTTAAATTTAGATACTTTAGATACTTTCTTTAAATTTTGCCTTTTTCAGTTTTTTGAAGCATTTGTAATTTTTCTCGATTTTATCTACCTTTAATGGATAATAAATCGCTTCCAAGACTTGTGCGCGAAATAATGAGTATTTTGAATTGTATGATACTTGGCTTTCAAGTTAAAGGCTTCCGGAGTTTAAGCAATGATTATTTTTTTGTTTAGTTTTTGATTATTTTAGTTTCTCAAGTACTTTGTCTTTTTGTTTGGGATTACTCAATTGATCTTTCAGCCAGTTGTATAAGTTCTCAGTTTTTCAATCAATTCTTTGCATTGTAGTTCAGGACTTGTCCTGCTATGTTTTTTATGTCGTCGTAAGGCTTTTTGTTACGACCATATGACGTCAGTCACCAAATCTGCTTTTTGTTCATTCCTTCATGCAATTTCAACTGAATTGCGTGCGTGACGTCATTTTTCACTCTTAGTTGGGCGTATTTTTGTGTTCATTCGCGGTATTAAGTTTTTGGTCACAGGTGACTTAACTCACTCTCAAAAGTGGCTTTCTCACTTTGCAATTGAGTTTTCTTTCCGTTAATTCAAAGAGATAAGGTTAAGTGAGTGTATGTCACTCCAATTGAAGGGTATTTAAGAGCAACTAATAGAAGCAGCAAAAAGTTATACAGATTCTTAATCAAAATTTAACATATCAGCCCTTAATGAAAAGAATAAATTTCTTTTTTAGTCTGTCTTTTTTTAAATCTTTTTGAGACTGCAGATCTACGAAGCTCTTGCAGCTATTTTTTGGCAATCTGCCAGCTATGTTTTTTCTTTTTCGGTTTCAATCCCGATGTGCATCAAGCGCGTCAACGGCGGCTATTTTCCGGCATTTTTTCGGCTATTTTAAGAATTTTATCAGTAGAATTTAGAATTTGAAATAGGAAAAGAATTTTCCATCAAAATCCGTCAGAGTTACTCGGATGATGAAAATTTTATCCAACGAGGTCTCGCCTTTTCACCAAAGAGTGTATTTCGTCTGTTTGCAAAATTTCCTAATAAATTTATCAAACCCTTAATGTTAAAAGAGGATATTATGAGAAATTAGTCATAATATTTGTGTTCTCCCTCACATTTAGTTGCAACATCAAATGTTGTTTTAACCACGCAAAAAAATGGTGAATTGTTGGAATTTGACCTCTGATTACGCGGGTCCAAGTTTGAAAAGACTTAGTCATAAACAACAAACATTTAGCCCTTCTTTTCAGTTGAACTGTTGCTTTCATGATGGCGAAAGCGATAATTTGTTTTAATCATAGATATTTATTGACGTATTTCTGCGATCTAAAGCAAACATGGCAATGTTGACGCTGATATTGTTCAAATAGAAGAAATCTATGATGTCGCTGAGTCGGGTCAACATTTCACGGTAATGGGGTAAACATATGCATTAATAACGTTCTCAAAGTATTAGTCAATCATAAGAATTATATCATTTGAAGAAACGGACCAGTTTTTGTTAACATCAGATAACCCACACAACTGGGAAATTATTTCAACACATTTATGTGACTTGTGGCCTACACATTAGGAGTAAATATTGAGTTTTGATTGTTTAAAACAGTCACTGATTGAAATCGAGAGCTGTTTAGTTGACTAGTTAGTTAGTTAAATTAGTTAGTTTGGTTGGACTGTGTGCTTCAGATTGGAGACCTGCAAGACAACATGAGGGCTGTTTGGCAAAGATTGAGTTAGTACCAAACTAAACTGAGTTGTTCTAAATCTTCTGTTATGAAATCAGCCACGTAGATTCTTGTGTAGTTTAACTGTATTTCATCATTGAATGATATATCTATCTTTCTTTCTGTGTTTGTGACTTTGCCGATCAAGGCAAAGTAAACGAACATGTTCATCTAATGACCTTTCTTTCCATTGTTTCAAATCCGTCCCTCTAATTGTAATCCTATCATAATAGTCCTTCTTTGCCTCAGTTTCGACCCGCCTTCTTTTTGGTTTATTTTTAGCCCGATTTCAAGTCTCAAAATGACTTCGTCAAATTAAAATTATCGGAATCATTTCCTTGCCTCTGTTATAATTTCGCCATCAACAATTTATATTTGTACAACCTTATAAATAGTAATTTAAAGCCTTAGATAGATAGATAAATTGACAGTGCTTGTCCTGCCTCTTAATAGACGTTGCAAATCATTACCTAAATTAACATCAAAATTGTTAGTTCAGGCATTCTTGCGACATAAGAAACTTCGTTCACCGAGTGATCATCGAAAATTTATCCAAACTAATTGCAGAAAAAGAAATCAAGATGATGTTCTTTTGTTGTGGTCGGGGACAGCAAAGACGTAAGTTCCTGGCTTCGTTCTGCTTCTTATATAATGGCTAAAATTTCGGTTCTTTTCCATTATGAACTGATACCCGAATTGCGGCAGCTGCACCGTAATTAGGGTGTGGAGTTGTGGATAACAAGGAAGAGTTCTTGTAATTGCTATTTAACCGCTAGCAGCTCTGCTTAAATACGTTCAGAGTACTTTGAGAATACTTTTTTAAGAGTATATGCTTGAGTGCAAGTAGATTAATTTATGCTCTGATATATTTTGGTGACTATGTACGTTCGTGAATTCTCTCATGTTGAGTGATGAGCGTTTTGTACTTTTTTAATGCTAGGGTATGCTTTCAACCAACTTTTGATAAAATTTGAGTTTAAATTGATGAAAGATTTTTGTTCTTTTTTGGGATTTTTTGCTCCGATGTTATGTTTGATGTTCGTTTGACCAAATGAACATTTATTTTGTTTTCCGGGAGTCAAGCTTTTATAGCTGCACAGCGATACCTGGGGCTATTATTATTAAAGGAATGTTGGCTGATTGCTCAACAAATTCTCCATATTTAATAGCCGCCCTCATCTTCTCAGCCGGCTATTATAACGCTCCTATTTTTTACAATTCAAAGAATTTGAATTGTATTGGGGCGCTGTCTTTTTTTTTAAGATCTGTTCACACATTTTCATGATTTTTGAAGTCAAATTGGAGTAGTGATTTTGGTCACGCCGAAACAGGAAATGGAGCGAAAAAGTGAGTGGTTTTGCGACGTGAATTTTTTTCGCTCTAATTTTAAAGTAGAGTGAGAAAACGGTGTTTGAACAAAAATTCGGTTTCTCGGTAGTGGTTTTTTGTTCACATGCGGCAATTTCACTCTAATTTTTACTGTTTTTAGATTTTCTGGATCGGATTTTTTTCTAGATGGTTTTCCCAATCCATTCACAGCTCATTCTAGGCCTTGTTTTTTGTTTGAATTAAAACCTCATTTCGCTAGTAGTTTTTTTTTGTTCACATGCGGAATTTTGACATTGAATTTCTGTTTTTTTCTTATTTTTTTATCTGATTTATTTTAAAATGGTTTCCTCAATTCAGTCATAGTCCATTCTAGGTCTAGTTTTTCTGTTTAGTCAATGAAAATTCTCTGAATTGCACGTCAGGACTTGTCCTGCTATGTTTTTTACTTCGTCGAACAAAAAAATGTTTCGCTTTACCTCATTTTGCCGCGTTTTCAACATTTTTAGTGAAATCTTTTTGACTTCTCTAGGCTAGTTTCTCTCTTCTCTCATTCTGCTAAAAGTGGTTTTGAATATCAGTTGCTCAGCAAAGCAATTCAAAATGAACAGAGTCAGTATAAAAATTGAAGTCAGAAATAGAAACGGGATAAACCCATAAAGCCCAATTTTAGATGCCCGCTATTTGAACGTCCATCCTATAAGTCTTAGTTACCATCTCTTATGCTTATTGGTATTGATAGTAGCCCCTGTAGCCTCTCTCTAAGAAACAGAAGTATGCTCAACTACGAAATGCCATCAAAATAAATCGAACTTAAAAAATGTTTTTACAAAAATTTTATTATAGCTGCGAAGCTGTAAGCTGAGCGAAGCCATATTGCGGTGCTCTTGTTTTTTTCCGTCGTCTGACGCTCTTTTTTCGTTCACACGGCAAAGCTGACAAAGCCAATTTTTCTGAATGACTTCTTCCTCTCACTAACGGCATTTGCGCGCGTGACGTCATTTCCACTCATTTTTGCAAAAGTTTTTAGGTTATTTAAGTGATTAGATTGGCACGCAGGTCTATTCTTTCGCAGCTATTCCGGCAATCTGCCGGCTATGTTTTTGTAATATCTATTCTTTCAATGCCAATCATGCTTATTGGAATCAGCGGCAGCTATTTTCCGGCAATCTGCTGGGTATGTTTTTTATTTCGTCGTCAAGATTTTTGTTACGACCATATGACCTCACAACCACTCCAAATGTGCTTTCTGCTCAAATCCCCCTATAAGCAGCAATTGCTCTGCAAAGAAATCTTAATTGGGCGAAGTCCTAAAAAGGTAATCAATGAAAAAATGGGAAAAGCCCATAGGTCAACAGTTTTAGATGATCGCCTTGAACTTTGTTCTTATAAGGCAAATACTATCTATGATGCGTATTGGTATTGATAACAGCCCCTGTATCTCCACATAAGCAGGGTGAACTCAAAAACTGGAGTATGTCTAACTACGGAATGACAAAATAGTTTGCCCTTAATATTTTTTTTGTACATCAGTCGATCTCCATTTTTTCTGTTCTTTCAATCCTAATCGGGGTTATGGGAATCAATAGCGGTTCTTTTCCAGCAATCTGGTGGGTATGTTTTACTTTTTACGCTTCCCCTTGAGCGAATACCAATTTTGTTAATTTGAGGGCATACCAATTATGAGTGGCACTTGAAAGTCTTGTGGATGATTTTAAAGTGTCCCTCCCTACTATTTATCCTGCGAAAATGCGCTATAAAATGCATTTGAGCATTTGCATCTCAAGTTTGTTTTCATTTAACTTTTTCATTAGCCGCCGTCAGCCTCTAAACGGCTATGATTTAGGCGCTTTCCTTTTTAATCCGCTTTTCCTTTTGATCACGTTTTTCGTTTTAAATAAGTCACGACGTTCACGTTTGACTTCTGACTTGCCTCGCTCACTGTTTCAACTGAATCGTTTTTTTATCCCTTCACTCGATGAATTACGCAAGATAGTTTATACAGTGAAGGTCAAAAGGGAAAAATGTGAAAGAAGACGAGATAAACCGATAAAACCCAGTCATTGTCATTAAGAATTAGGTTATCAATGCTCATTAGTGTTTGCTAGCTGACATTGGTATTAAGCCTATTAGCTTTCAGTTTAGAAGATGAATTAATCATAGTTTCCCCTATTCAACTGAAACTGCACGCCGAATTAGAACACTCTGGCACTGAAAAAAATAGAAAAAAATTTAGTCAATTTATCTCTTCTTTTTCTGTTTCAATCCCGATGTGCATCAAGCGCGTCATCGGCGGCTATTTTCCGGCATTCTACCGGCTAAGTTACCAATTTATTGACCGAATAAATCTAAAGCTAATTAAAACAAATACGTTGTTCACAATTTTAATTGTTGTCAAATGAAGTTTGTATCATTTCTTCGCTTGTTGTTTGTCTTTATGCAATTTTTCGTTCAACCCATATTGTCTAGGAAATATATTTTGCCTGGCGTTTTTGCATGGCCATTTTTGCGTCTGACCACTTTGCAAGTGACTTTTTTTACGCTTGACTTCTTGATTTTTGTGTGTAATATTAAATTGTTCTGAATGATAGTTTTAAACAGCATAACTTTTTAGTTTAAAGTTGTAAATTTAGCTGATAGAAGTATTTGAAGGTAACTTAGTGTAACCCCTGAAGGTTACTCCTATTCTGATGCTGAATCAGTGTTCAATTGACCACCGCCCGCTGGTTCTTTGAGAGCAATTCCTCCAACATAGTCGGTTATGTTTCCATTCTTTGTTCTCTCCCTTTTAATTTTGCTGGTCAGGCCAGTCGCTATAGAAAAGTTTATTCAGTTTGAATTGACATCCGTCTAAATTCAACTGTTTAAGCTGAAAGTTTTTGTCTAATGTCGACAAAATCTTCATTAGCTTACCGAGAGAATATCATTCCCTTTTAATTAGTGTTTGAAGCCCAAGAGAACTGACTCTAAGTTTCGATGGGTTCTCATCTAAGTTGACATGAACAGATGTTCAGACAGAACTTGAAATATGCGAGCGGTACACTTATACACATTGTGAAACTTTTCTTTCCTTTTGATCAAAAAAGTTTTTGATCTGTAATTCTGAGTTTTTTTCCATCCGGATCCATTAAATAAACTAATTTTCACTTAAGAACTTCAGAAACAAAAACCAGGTTATGTTGACTTTTCTAGACCATCGCGTGCTTTCATTGCGTTTTCACTTTTTTCTATAATTATCCTTGATCTAAGCAAATTCGTTTCCAGTTCATTTTTTACGATAGATAGCGCAATTGATACATATATCAACAGTTATTAAGTTCGTAACAATGAACAGATTGATAGCGATTGATTTGTGGTTTACTCTTTTGTTGGTCTATGATGTATCATGGGCTTTGTGCCCGAGGGGTAAAGTACAAAGTTGGATGCGACGTTTAGGTATGACTCAATTTTTTTGAATATTATCCTCGTTGTTGTGATTTTGTAGGTTTTTTTAATTGCTCGCGAACGAAATTTGAAGCAATTGCTCTTTTCGTATGCAAATTTTTTGCTTGACCATTTTTGTGCTTTTGTTCTAGAAAATTTTGTGACTTCTCAAGTGATTTTTTCACGCCTCACTTCATTTTGAGTGATTTAATTTGCTCATGCTGAAATGAAGTTTGTTGCTAATATAAAAGTGATTGTTAGCGGTTTAGTAAAAACTGTGTGGTGGCTTGGTGGTACAGATGTCTGACTGCTGTCCTGGAGGACGTGGGTTCGAACTGCTGGCAATTTCTGGTTTTTGCACCCGAAAATTCTCAGCTACACACCAAAATTAAATCCCCCGCCGGTCGTTTGAGAGCAATACATCCGATGTTAGTCGGTTTATGTTTAAATGTTAGTTTTATTCAAAAGTATTTGGAGCAGTTTTCTACATAATCGTAGATATTTATTGGATTTGCCTACCGTTTGATGGTTTATCTTAACCGAGTGAAACATTTAAACATAAACCGACTGTCGTCGGATGTATTGCTCTCAAACGACCGGCGGGCGGATTTAATTTTGGTGTGTAGCTGAGAATTTTCGGGTGCAAAAACTAGAAACTGCCAGCGGTTCGAACCTGCGGCCTCCAATGTTGGAACTGGTGTGTCGTGGAGGATTTGAGGAATTATAGGCAGAAGTTCTTTGTTAATTACTCTCAAACGAAGTTTGTAGCAATTATATTAGTCCTGTGGACTTTTTATGCGATTTTTCGCTTGACCAATGTTTCGTCTCACCCTTTTGACTTTTCATGCTCAAAAACGGGATAAACAGGTAACGCCCGGAGTGTGTTAAGGGCTCGTAGCGCCTTACGCTTTACGTCTCTGAGAATGCGATTTGCCAAAACTGTTTTGAGGAGACAATTTCATGGTGTCAAGTGCGGTTTGTAATCTTAAATTTTGACCCCCCAAGTTAAACCCCCCTCCAGTCACCCCCCCCCCCCTCCCTCCAATCATGCCTCGCACGCACCCACCTCCCAATTCACCTCCTTTAACACACCTCAGTCCACTGTACTCCACCTGGACATTTGGACCCCCTCTCGTCCAGTCATCTCAACCCTACCCCCGGTCGTTTGGCCACCCCGAATCTAAACACCAGCTGGATACTACCGGACGCAACCCTCCGCTGGGTGTTTGAGAACAATTCGCCCGATGTTTGGTGGAGATTCGTGGAAACTTTGCCGTTTACTGTACCTGTCCATTTAAATCGTTTCAACTGATAAAGGAAAATTTTCAATTATAAATAGAATAGTATTGGTTAATCTAGGGGACAACAAGAACTTAAGTTTCTAAATTTAGGTTCCTCTTCATATAGGAAAATAGCTGCTTGAATTGGCACTATTATAGTCAAAATCGTAAAATTTATTCAGCCAAAACGTTTAAGCAGGGTAATTACCTTCTATTCAACTATTCAACATTTAAGTTTTATTAATAGCCGCCGTCAGCGTCTCAAACGGCTATTATTTACGCGCTCTCCTTTTTTTAATTCGCTTTAACTTTTGACAACGTTTTTCGTTTTACATAAGTCATGACTTTCACGTTTGACTTCTGACTTACCTCACTCACTTTCAGCTGAATGGTTTTTAAATTCATTCACTCAATGAATTACGCAAGATAGTGAATACAGTCAAGGTCAAAAGAGCAAAATAAAAATGCGATAAACCGATAATGCCCGGAAAGCCCGGTCATTAAGTCATTGAGAATTAGCTTATCGAATTTCTTTAGAGTATTTGCTAGCTGACATTGGCATTAAGCTTATTAGCTTTCAGTTTAGAAGCTGAATTAATTATAGTTTTAGAATCCCAGCAAAATTGCATGTCGACTTAGAACACTTTTCGACACTAAAAAATAGAAAAAAATTGGTCAATTTATATCTTCTTTTTTTCTTCTGTTTCAATTCCGATGTGCATCAAGCGCGTCAACGGCGGCTATTTTACGGCAATCTGCCGCCTGTGTTTTAATAAAGCTCTGCAAATGATGTCATTCAGTAATCAATGAATATAACAACAAAAAGAGGGGTTTGCATTTAAAATTACTTAATGTTAATAGATAGCAATTTAATAAGTGGATAAGCTCGATTTAATTTGCAAGAAAAACAGGGTTTCGCATTTGCTGGAATTTTATGTTTTTCAATGTTTTCCAAAGAGGCTATTAGTTTCTCTCAGTGTCCACCACCTTGATTAGGACCATTTTCAGTAATGAAGGCAAATTTTTTAAATGGTTTTATCCTTTAAGGTTTTGGTTCGTTAGATTTTTGGCTGCACATGTGGTTGCTAGTTCTTTAAGCTGGTGCTCAAAGTGCTTTAATTTGTCTCAACTTCTTGTTCGTTCGATTTATTGCATTTCGGCGAAAGTATTAACCTCAAGTGGCGATTCACGTTCTCAGATTTTTTTGAGTTGGAGAAATCTAATCATGTTTTTCCCTGCCATTTTTGCTGCTCTTATTGGCATTGGTTTAATTTAAATTTTATTAATTGTGTTCTTGATTCCTTTCTTCCGCGTCTTTCCTTGGTTACTGCTGAAAAATTTCCAGCTCTTCACAAATTTTCCGCTACCTTGAGGCTACCTTGTTGCCTACAGCTTGTTTAATTACTCTCGAACGAAATTTTGAAGCAATTATTTTAAATGTGTCTTTTCAATGCAAATTTTTACTGGATCGGTTTGCGCTTTTGTTCTAGAATGTTCTTACAATTTCACTACTGGAGCGACTTTTTCACGCTTGACTTCTTTACTTGTCTGATCTAAATTGCTCTTATTCAGAAATAATTAAGTGTTTGCTGGTGCGCGGAGGTCGAACCCCTCGCTTGTTGGAGTTTTCTGCACCCATTAAAATTGATCTGGGCTACAGACCCTCTGACCTAAATTGCTCTGCCTGTCGTTCGAGATAAATTTATTCGACGTTAATTAGTTCGTTTTACTTTTGTGGTAGTACTAAACGAAGCATTCGTTTCTCGAAGTGTCCTTAGTTTTTGACTTTGACTTTATTATTGCCATTTTGTACCCTGATCAACTTATACACGTTTTGAGAACCCTGTGGTGGCTTTAGAACCGTATGAATCTTGAGTTTTTTGATATACCTAATTACATGTATTCATATCTGTGGTCTAAACTTTGTGCAGAGATTGTTTTCTTTGTGATTATTGGTGAAGGGTTCTGTGTGTTGGAGTGACTTGGCTTTCAGATAGAGGTAATGAGTTTGAGTGAACAAAAGGGACTCGTTAGCCACAAGCGAAAGGGTCAGGATGAGACGGAGAATTGCGATGGTACATTTGGTCCTCCCTCACATCTCAAAAAGTCATGTAAGAACGGAAATTGTATCATCTCATTAGAGCAATTGATAATTTCAAACAAATCATTCTCAAGCATGTATTTTTGTCTAATTGTGTGTTCAATTGTTTGTCATTGTTAACGTTGCCATCGAAAAGGTCTTAAAGGCACCATATAAAGGCCTTCAAATGTCATAAAAGCAAAATATATACACAGCGTTAAACTCAAGACGAAGTGCCCGTTTGTTAAAACCCAATATAAGAAAATAACAACGGTATTTTTCTCGAAGGGAACAATTTCTTACTAGAAATATACACAATAACGAAGACTTTGAAGGACTGTGAAGCAGAATTATTCCTGTTTGTATATTCATTCAGAATATTTTAAAAGAAATTTTGTTTGGGCTGATAATTCACATTTTCAGTTAACAACAATTTTCCATTCGTAAGATCTTTCACGTAATTTCCGGTTTTCGATTGACGTGATGCGTAAATTGAGTGAATCCTTAATCAGATCTGCCTTAGTGTTTCATTGAAAAAAAATGCTGGTTTTGAAGCAACATTTGAATATTGAGGAGCGTGTTGTAGCAATGCAAACGCTTATTGAACTTACTGAATTCACCAAATTTTGCAACCAGTTGAGGTCACTGTGTGTGGTTCCGATTTGTAATTTCCATTTGAGATAGATACATCATATGCTGAAATGCAATACAATGTTAGCATTGAAGTCTTTTATATATGCAAATATGTATGAAATAATTCCTCTTTGAAATGGCTATATTGTCTATGGTGTCAGTGAACGACATCGATTTACAATAAGTGGAGTCCGTTAGACTTATTTCAGTTTGATTTATTCTATTACCAATCTATCTATATATGTATCTTTCACATATCTTTGGATGCTAATAGCGCTAAAAAAATATTGATAGTAGAAGTTCCAATTTTATTCAGTTCCAAAGTAGAGCAATCGACCTTAAATTTCCTATTTGAATTAGACTGAATGCAACTGCGCAATTCGCCCAGCCCCTATTTGAACCCTAAATCACGAGGTGGCTTACCGTGCTATAGTAGATCTTTATCATTGGGGTATTTGTGTTTATATTCCCCTGCTATGCAGTTCATTTGAAGCCCAATTTCTACACTACTATTCCACAACGCTGCCTTAACGGGGAATAAACCCTTTTCCTTTCTACTCTTCCTTTAGCCCCATTCGTTTCCACTACAGTCGTATTTCAGTTCAGTCGAAACTGTTTGTGGTGAGTTATTCCATTAGGCTTTTCCTCATTAAACACAGGGTGCTTGTGGACTTTCAAAGCTTGTGCGGTCTTTAAGACATACATAAGAACACTGTGATTGCAAGTAGAAATTTGTTAACGTCGAAATTGATCACTTGCTCAAAATTTGAAATATGAGGTCATACCTGCAATTTTTTTTGCTACTATAGCTACTAGAATAGGTTAATTTTCTCCGTAATTATTGAAAAGCTAGGCTGAACTAATTCGATATCAACCAATATTTTTGCACAGAAATGAGCGTTGTTAGAGACTGTTTTCTTCATGTATCCCCCCGCCCTCCAGATTAGTGGGTGTGTATTATTCGCACCCCCAATAGCTCGTCATTTTTTACATGATGACTTCCTATGTAATAACACGTGCTCTGTAACCACGTGGGGACATAACGTTTTTTTTTGGGGGGGGGGGGGCGGAGGAGATCCGACTTTTTGTATCTCAAACAGACGCCTTCAAACTTAACGTGAAGTTAGGCTCGTTGGGCCGTTTGCTGAATGTTACTAGAACCACTGCAAAGTAATGCATGTTTGTTATCCCTTTGGTTTTACTTCTTTCTCCCTCACTCTTTGTAAGTTAAACTCCTAATCGCGGGAGTTTATTTCCCTTCAATTTTGTTAATTTAGTCCAACTGTTGAATCATTTCAACCATAACCAGGAAATTTCATTTTGAAATTGGCTCTTTGTATTATATTCCTGACCTTTCATTTCATTTTCATTAGATTTGGTAAGAATAATGATAGCTGTTTAACGGTCAGATGTCATCGGGGTCACCATCGTTCGTTTTTTCCTCCACGGAAAAAATGGGCAACTATGATTCATTCAATTTTACTCTTTATCAAAAACAGGGCGGTCTTTACTAAACCTATTTGCAAAACCATTCAAAATTGACCGAACTGTTAATTGTAATCGACAGAATTCTTAGATTTCATGAAGAGTGTTTGTTCTATGTTCTGACTGTTTGTTTGTCCTAATTCTTGGAAACTTAAAAGCGAAATAAGTGAATTATGAATTAGTTAAGTCTATTTAACCGATTGAAAAGTTCGAGTAGCTGGCAGTTGGTACTGCGTTTTTGGTTTGTTCTTCACTCACTAGCTTCGCTTTATCAATGCACGCAAACCTTTAAAGCTTTTATTGTTCGTTATTAATTCGGACTGTTCAGACTTCAACACTTGTTTCGACATTAAACCCAGACGTCATTATTGCTCAGATTTTCATTTTCGGCCCACTTGCCCGGCAAAAGCTGCTATTGAATAGTAATAGTTATTCCCTTCACTCAATTCTTTCTCGATCTCTTTACTATCAAAGTAAGTTCCATTTTTTGAGAGGCGAAGAGGCAAAATTCACTGGCTAAAATGAATTCCACAAAAACCCTCTTTATTGACAATTGACAACATAGAATTTCGGAAACTAATTCAAAGAGCTGTTTTCTGTAATGTAAGTCTGTAACAGTTTGAATGAATTTTGTGAACTGAACTTTTATATTTGCAGAATTTTGAGTGACTGAATGCGGTCAGTATTGATAAGTCTGTATGGCACCCATTTTGTCTTATTCAGAGGGCTCTTAATACAATTGAGCTGACCAAACTTAGCGCTAACTTCTAAAGCTGCGAAGTTGTTTCTTGAGCGTAGCTATTTTTCTGGTTTTTGTTGGGCACTCTTGATTTTTGTTTTGTTGGTCCCTGCTCATTTTTGGTTGCTTTTTTAACGAGGTAAACCTCAAAACGGCAACTTTGGTTTCCTCATGTCGCTCTTTGACTCCGTTTATGTAGGTAATGTCATTTGTCAATTTATTGGTAGTGATTTTTAGCTGAGTCACTACGGCAGTGCATTATACCGTATATTTTAAAAAGTATATGCGTTGAAAGATATATGTATAATAAACATAGTTTTCAAAAAGAATCGAAAAATATATTTGCCAAGATGTTTTTTACTGTAGCAGCTGATAATTCCAATTTCCCTGAGAAGGCAATTGTTCATCATCTGGTCTCGATTGAATTGCGAGGCATTTATTGCAATCTTGTCTTTTTTAATTTCTCGGTTGACTTCCTTTTTTTCAATACCTAAAAACGGTGACAATTGACTACTAAGAGTCAAATCAAAAGTGAGCCAAACTGGTTTCATTTTGCATTGCAAATTTTAGAGGTGGTTTTAAGTAAATACTATTGACATTTAAATTCCCTTAGTAAACTTTTCAAGGCTACTATTCCCCCTGCTGAAGCAGGATACAATGAAAAGGATTCTATGGTTGGTGACTGGATTGAACTCAACGGATGATTGACATTCTGGTGCGTGGATTCACGTTCTTAGTTTTTGCAACTCAGCATTTATCAATTGCTCTCAATCGAAGTTTGTAGCAGTTATATTAGTCCTGCAGTCTTATGCGATTTTTGCTTGACCGATTTCTTGTTTGACCCCTGTGGCTTTTGTCATCAAAAATTGGATAAACAGGTGAAGACCGGAAGCTTTAAGTTTTCTTAGAGCCTTACAGATCACTAATATTCAAGTATGCAATTCACCGAAACACTCTAAGAGACATAAATTCATGATGCGAAAGGCGGTTCTTATTGTTCGACATCTTCTTTTAACCCACCCCCTTAGCGCACTTCCCCCACTCCAGCCCTGCAACTCATTCTATCCGTAGCCCCGCAAATGTACCCCACACTGGCGCTCACCAACCACTCCCTCCCTCGGCTGTCATACTCAAACTACCCCCATTCCCCAACATCAAGTAGTCGAAAGCTAGTTTTGTTTTTCTCGTGTTCTCTTTATTTTCGTGGACGGCGTGATTCAAGATTTTTCTGACTATCAGATTCTGTTCTTTGAAAGAGATTGATAGTGTTGTCTTCGGTTTGTTCAGCTTTTGCTCTTTGAATTGTAATTCCGGACTTGTAATCACGAATTTCACGTTTGAATCCGGTTTAACTCACTCCTTCTTTCAACTGAATGGATTTTCAATTCACAGTGAATTTTAGTTTCTCAAACGCAATGTGAATACGGCCAAGTCGAAGGTATAAAATTAAAAGAAACGGGATATCGCGATACAGCCCGGGCATTGCGTCATAGTGCATTAGGGTATCAAAGATCATTAGACCGATTGCTGGCTGACGTTGGTATTAAGCTTAGTCTTCAGTTTAGAAGTTGAATTATGTTTAATTTTAGAATCTAACAAACCAAATTGCTCACCAAATTAAACTTTTTTTGACACGTAAAAATGCCAATTTCTATCTTTTTTTATTTTTCTGTTTCAACCCCGATATTCGTTGAGGGTGTCAGCGGAGGCAATTTTCCGGCAATTTGCCGGCTATGCATAGATTGTATATTTCAAATATGGATTTTTCTTTTCAAAAGAGCACAAAATTTGAGAACAAAATTTGCTCTTTTGAAGAGACAGTGAAATTGGGTCCAAATAAGTTCGGGTAGTTTTGGTTAAACTGGTAAAGCCCGAGGGCAGCGCATAAAGTCCCTGTCCATGCAGCTCTTGTTCACTAAGGGAGTTACCTCTAAGCTTAAGCTAGCTAGCAGTAAAGTCAACCCCTCGGCAGTCGTTTGAGAGCAATTCGGCTAACCTTACTTAAAAGTCTTTGTTAATGACTGTGAGAGAGTGCCAAAAAGAGATTTATCTTTTGTTACCAATTTAGGACGAAGAATCTTAGACAAATGCATGTATGTGATAATTTTGACATGCGTTTTGATGACCTACGTACTACCTGTAAACTTATTGACTAAGTCCAGTTGCCTTCTGGAGTTAGTGACTGTCTTCAATGTTTGCCCTTGTTTTTCTAAATATTGAATGCTACAAGTTCCGTTGTATTGATTATTGTATTGCCAAATCATATTTTGTTCACAATGAAACAAACGCTGGCAAAATTATTAAACATGGTAATGACAAAATGTTTTTCATGCTGCCGTAAGTCTTTTGATGTCTCAATATCTTTCTCAGGTTTTCATTCCAAAGCAGAATTCTGAAATTCTATTTCATTAGGCGCTTAATTTATTGTTACGAAAATATCTGGAATATTTTTTTAAACAACCTGTCATTGTCTGGGCGACCATTTTGTTTATTGTGAGTGTTATTTGAGAGACAGTGGGTGAATTTCAAGATACTAACCCTAAACCAAATAAATATCCCCAGTTCTGTTACGTCCTATAATCAGAGTACATATTTGGCTGTCAGGCTATTATTACTTAACAATCATTAGTTCTGTTCTGCAAATTAGCAAATTATTTAAAATGAAAACCTGCAAATAATATGCACCCACTAAGCGGGCGGGGGGGGGGGGCACAAACGGAAAAGATTCCGATTTCGGATATCACGTCTTGAGCTGACATCAAAATCAAAATCTGCGGGGCCTTTCTCTTTCTATTGCAGGGCCCTCCCCATTACCGCAAACGCCATAATGGGGGGGGGGGGCTATAATGGGAAAGACCCAAATCTAATGAGTTGAGTATAACTCATTCAAGTCTTTCTTTCTGGAAATTTAGACAGTGTGTAAATTATTGGGAATATTATGGATATTTTACGATTGGGTAAATGTTCAGGCGCCAATGTATCGTACCCCGTTATCTTTTGTAGGGGTAACGCGCAATGGGTAAAGATAGGAAATATATCCTGGCTATTAAACATTGCGGCTTATGCGTTCATTTCCTGCCTTGGTATACGTACAAAACAAATACCATTTCGTACCCAACTGCAAAATAACCAACGTGTGTGTGTGTGTGTGTTGTGTTATATCTTGCTATTGTATCTGTGTTGTGTCGTACATAGTAGAGCGGTGGTGGTTTGTGTTTTCCATGGGCAAATAGCGACCCAATTTTGTAACCTGAGCTCTAATGTATTACTATCTCACTCTACTCTCTATCTCAATGCTATTGCTTAGTGTTTAACAGCGGTTTTTGAAGTCAGTGAACATATAAATTTGCCCACAGTAGTAGAAACAGAACCAAATTCTTTTGCTTGACAATTTTCATTTCAGTTTTGGGTATAATTGAACTTTATCTGGATTTGGTTTCGAATTTGCGTATTATAATAGCGGTTGTGATTGGCAACCCGAAATTTTGAACGCCGCTTGAAAGTTAAAATTCATTTTTCTGAAATATTCGTCTTGATCGGTTGCAAATTCAGTTTTGTTTCTAATTTGTCACCCTAGTCTTAATTTTTTTCTATTCAAATTATTAATTTTTCATTTCGATTGGAAATACAATTTCTTGTTACTTCCCCAGAAAATTTTGTCATCTAGACGTTGCCTTTTGGAATTCAGGTCGCACGAATTTGTTTATAGTCCTCGTTTAAAACAAATAATATGGTTGAAATCAGTTGGGGCTTGTCCCAGAAAAACCAGCGCACTCTTATAATTGACGGGCACACATTTACTAAGAAGATCACGACCAACACCAGTCAACATTGGAAGTGTTCCAAATGGAAATCACTCCGGTGTCCCAAGACAGCCATTACCTCTGGAATGGTGTTGGTATCCACGAGGAACGAACATAGTCACGAGATTGTCTTTATTCGCCCTCCAGGCCCAAAGAGAAACAGGAAAAAACCTGGTTTGTTGGTTGGATCTTCTTTTCGGGATTCAACTTGAATTTTTTTTTAATCAAGAACTGGGGAAAAAGCAACTAGTTAAATAAGTTTTAAATCTGTAATGATCATTGATAAGTAATCAGCGAAGAACTGAAAATTGGGCTACCCGACTTCTTAGTGAGAAAAATCCATGCGATCAGTGGATAATTTCTGTTTTTAAAAGCCAGCCCGTGTGAAATAACCATTTTGGGTTTTTAAGTTAAAAATGTTTTTCGGTAGATCCTTTTTTTCGAGTGGGTGCGATTATAAGGATATTATTTTTTTGTCAATTACGCTGGTTCAACTTGACCTGAGGGCGTGGTCTTGTTCTCGTGGTACTCACTTGCTCGTGAGAATCTTGAACCTGTTTGCATTCTTCAACTATTTGTCATTGAATCGGAAATTGTATTGAATCATTTCGTAATTTTGTTTTTATTAGCCTTCTTTAGAGGCTGTGAATGCGATATAATTAATAATTGCTCTCAAACAAAGTTTGTTGCAATTATATTAGTCATGTGACCTTCTTAAATTTAATTATTCGCTTGACCGATTTTTCGTCTGGGGACTGAGTTCTAACGTTTTAGAGAACTAAAAGTACGACTGTATTGCATATCATTTGAAAGAAAAGTTTTCTTTTTTTTCTAATTTTGTTTTTCAGCAATTTCAATAATGTTTTTCTAATTCATGGTCACTGTTGAAATCGTTTGACCCGATAGACCTTTTTGGTGCTTTGAGATTAGAGACAGCAATATGCCCAGATAATTCCATATTTCCAGATTTAAGTGTCAAAAGTTTTCACTAGTAATCCAAAGCGTTCGACCCCCTCCCCTGAAACCCCCGTCAGCCCCCCCTTCCAGCTGCACTCACCCCACACCCCTTCAATTAAGCTAAACCTAGCTTCTCTAAACTGTAGCTAACTACTGACGAAGCCAGCCGCTTGCCAGTCGTTTGAGAGAAATTCTTTCGACTTAAGTGGGTTATATTTAAATCATAACAAAGCATTTCTGGGTTAAGCCCTTTGGACTCTGTAAGAAGTAATTTTTTTGGATCTGCTTTTTAACTGATCTTCAACATGTGAAAACTGAAACAATTATTGTCAACATGTGTTCGTTTTTATGCAAAATTTTTGCTTAGTCGTTGTGACTTCTTAGCAAAACCTTTCTTGCTCAGTTGAGCAATTCAAATTGAATTTCCAGCTTCAAAAACGGAAAACAGTAAGGCCTGATGGTATTAAGTTTAGGCGCAGCTCTCTCAGAGCTTTAGTAGGTTCTAAGTGTACGGTTCACTTAAGCTGCAGAGGAGTGCTTGACAGTCATGTTTTAAAGAATGATCATGTCCCTCTCCCCTTTTACCTTCTCACTCGCTTTTATCTTCGTCTTCTGTGGCTAGCCTCCGAGTGCTTAAGTTTGCTGTATTTAAAGCCAACCCCTCGCTTGTCATTCGAGAGCAATTCGTCCAACGGTTGTGTTGCTTTCTCATTAAGAACAGTTTCTATTGATGTTCAAATGAAGACTCAGTAAATCGATTAATGTTTTCAGTTTGTGATAAGTTTTTGACCTTTACACTATTTTTTTAAACTAAATGTTTCTAAATATTTAGTTTATTTTTTTGGTCTTTCCCTCTATAGCCCCCCACCTTATCTTAGTGGTCAGATAACCTATAGCCCCCAACTCCCAATCATGGTAAATATACCATAATAGGGGGCTATAATTTCATGGGGGGCTATAATTGGAAAGGTCTAATGTTTGAGCTTTGCTTGTTTTTTTTTCAAGCTTTGCTAAGTTTTCTTATCGTGTCAATTACTCTCATTATTAACAGGCATCGATCTCCCTCTAATGCGGTATAGTATAAATCTTCTAATGGTTCCAAATTTTTGCTAATTGTTTTTATTGAGTTAAACACCATTTATTTTTGAACAGTTTTAGTTAATATGCCTTCATTTGTTGTAACTTAGTTGCTTAGTGAAAATAATGAACAATTTTATATGCTTCCTCCTAAATTGAGATCTCCGAGCTGACGTTCAAGATCAATGCTTTTGACGACAGTTGATTTCGGTATATTTGACGGTTTTGACTATAATTCAATTTGACTATATATTGTACCGAAGATCTAAATTATGTCGATTGCTCTTATAGTGAACCTTAACTTGGTACAGACAAAGATGATAAGCATCCAGCTCATGTTGTTACACGTATATTAAGCTGATATAATTTCTTGGTGAGCCATTAACTTTTTCATTTGATAAGCGTCTCTTGACATTATTAGCAATTATTACTATAGTTTTATCTGCTTTATTATTTCCCAATGCAAATTCAACTTTCTTAAGCATCTGTTCAGCTATTTCAAACTTTCTTTTTCAGTTCATTTATTATTTCAAACCTGGCCATTTTGCCTAAAGGCTTAATTTGATCATTGAATTTTCATTTTTGGTTTTTAAAATTGTAATACTACGGTGTATAACGGTGAAAACTTGGAGTTCAGTGTTGTAATTTCAACCTTTAAAAGGCTTGTTAGCTGTACAACTATTACCGAAAAATGTTCTAACGGAGCTCTGCAAATTGTGTATCATTTTAGGCATGAGTATTGGTGGGGAGCCCACACCTGCGGTGGCACCCGTGCCTGAGATTCCGAAGCCAGTGCTCCTGATGAACAGCAAGTACCTGGCCAGGTATCCAGTGCCACAGGACAAGAAAGACTGGAGTGTAAGTCACGCGTCTTTTTCATCAATGACGAACTCTATTCGGAAATCGAACCTTTCTTTTCTACTTTTAAAATTACATCCTCGTCTCACCAAGTGAGCGAAGAGACTGAATTTATCTATCGAAGTACAAGATCAGGCTGGTCATGAAGATTATACTGCAACATTGGAAACCCGATTGAGTGGGTTGCAATTTGAAATAGTTTCCAACTGACAATTTGATCTGTTCAAGATTTGAACTAAGATGGAATAACTAGATTCCATCTTTGAACAAGATTTGATGGAATAACTAAGATTCCATAGAGATGTCTGAAGAGTTATTTAAATATTCATAATTCAAAAACACTTTAAAAATATGCCACCCCATGCAGTTTCGTTGGCATCAAGCGACCCTAATGCGTACATGCTATTGTAGTTTATGGGCTAGAAATAATGTAGTACTTATAACAAACAATTCACAACTTGAAATGGGGGCCGGGGTAAAGACCAGATTGAAATGTTTTGCTTTTGCAAATGATGTAAAATACTGACCACAGGAGACGAAAACCATCTAAAATGAAAAGCCTATGAGTTGATGTTAAAAATCCCATTTTGATGATTTTTTTCTGCTATTCTTTATAATGTGTATTACAGGTTGAATTTACTGGGTATGCTCCTATTATGTACAGTGCTGAAGAGCTGTACACTATGGGCAGGAGCAATGATAAGCAGAAGGAGGCTCTCATGACAAGAGTGAAGGCGGAGGGGGGATACGAGGCCAGGATGCTCTATTACCCACCAGTCTGGGCAGACCCAGAGATACTCGGAATGTCACCGTAAGCAGACACCCTAATAAACTACTGAATGTCTGGCGCTAAACATGCTTCGCAAGGCTTTAATCAAAATTTTTTGGCATTCTCTAAATGATATCTTCAATTGTTCTTGCCGTTTTTTTTTGAACTGCTGTTACTAGGTCGTGTCAAAAGGACTCTAATTGCTTTCCTCGTGTTCCTAATGGACTAACTTGATTTTTGTTGTCGAAATTGGCGTATCTCCTCAGAGGTACATTGTCTCTTCTAAAGAATCCTCTTCTAATGCAGTGCAATAATTGTACCAAGAATGCTAATATTAACTCGCGGGGTTAATAGAAATCGTAGTTTTTTGATTTAAACTTAAAATCGAGTTTGAGGTTCAATTGTAATAACTGGTTGCGGAAAAAACGCACTTCATATTAAGTGACCTGCTCATGTATCCATTCCTATCTCTGCGTTTTTTAAAGGTTTTCAGTTTTATCGCTTCATCGAAAGCGAAGTCTTGCGAGCTCCAATTTTGAAAGCCCAATTTTCAAGCAAACATAATATGGAGCTCTTGTTGATCCATGCCATGCACTTGTTTTGTTGTTGTGTTTAGAAAGGATAAAGAGACCTTCTTCAAGTTCAATCAGAGAGCAATGGTCCCATATCATCCTCTTCACCAGGTAAGAACAGTACCTATTCAAATTAACATCACCCATTTGTGAGAATTTGAGAGCTCATCATACAGGATAGTTGCTTCAAACACTCACATGTTCATTTTAAAATGCCGATAGTGCGCAGTACCAGAAGTCAAAATACCACAAGATCCTATGCGCTCAGCTAGAAGTAATGGTTATGTGACTCTGCTTAAAGTCAACAGAGAACTTCTGGCGTTTATCGAGAACCGCAAAGCTGTTCTCAATATATTAAGTCAGAATTTCGTAACTTCTGCAGAGTAACTTAACCATGCTTAAAACACGAAACGCGCACGTTTCAAAATGACGATCGTCAACGGAAGTCAACTTCTGTAATTCTAGCAACTTCTGGCACTGCGGACTTTTGGCATTATAAAACGTGCACGTTTCGTGTTTCAAGCTAGCTTAAGTGACTGGAGAGGTCATTTCAAATTCTGCCGAAAGCTCGAATCGGTAAAGGGTTCTCGATGAATGTTGGAAGAAGCTTTGTGAATTCATTAGTTGGATTTTTGAAAACTTAATTCTTAGTTAAACAAGACAATTATTCGAATATGGGAAAAAAGTATTCCAATGGGAAATGGGAAAAATGAATAACTGTTTATTTGTTAGAACGAAACATCTTTGCAGCTCCTACTACTGTGTTGTACAAGCTATTGTTTGGAAACTTTGCATGATGGTAAAAGTCCACAAAGAAAATTTTTTTTGGATTAGATTTATACAAGTTCATTTTGATCACGCACACACAATTGAAGTGCCAAAAAATTGTGAGTACTCCTCATTTTGGTTATCAATGGCTTTGTGTCACTTTTAGCCCAAAAATGGACCGAAAGAGCAGGAAGTGAACAGAGTGTCCTACTTGGGCCAATATCTGTTAGACCCCTCCTCGGGTGCCCCTCTCAACCCAGCTGGCAGAACTGGCATGATCGGACGAGGGCTGTTAGGCAAATATGGACCCAACCACGCCGCCGATCCAGTAGTGTCTTGGTAAGATATCACTATGCGTCAATAAGTTCTTGATTTTCAGAAATATAGTGACTAGCCCCCCCCCCCCCCCCCCTCCCCCTCCCCCCAGAGGTGTTAGCTTCTAGTATGTTTTAACGATAATTAAAAAGCAAAGGAAATTTGATTTGATTTTTGAAAACTATTTGAAGTTAGAGACAAAAATCCGTTACTAGTTAATTTAACAGTTAACAAGCATTCAATAATAACTCAATTGGCACAAGAATTATATCGTAAAAGTTACTACTAAAATTTTAACCATAATAAGTTTGTTTCACGCGCTGTCTTTGAATAATTCGAATGAAACAGATCAGCGTAACTTCTTAAAACCCAACTCATTTTTAAACGCCAAAAATTTTTCAGTTTTTAATATCTAAAATTTCTCTCAGCGGCTATTATTTAGGCGCTCTCCTTTTTTCTTACGACTCGATTTAAAAATTTTCAATTAAAAATTTTTAAATTTTTAATATCTAAAATTTCTCTCAGCGGCTATTATTTAGGCGCTCTCCTTTTTTCTTACGACTCGAAGAGGAGTATTGGTGGAGCGTCTTTTTTGATGGTATATTTGTTGGAGTGTATTTGAAACAGGAAGTGAAAATGCATGAAAACAAAGTGTTTAGGTCACATTGCTGAAGAGCAAAGAGAAGAGAGTGGTTTTCTGTCCATGCCATATTTTTGAGAGAGAGCGAGAATAGTAGGTGGGAAAATATTTTCGTTAAGCGAGCAATTTGTTTGATCACGTGAGGCATTTTCAAATTTTTTTTTGGGTTTAAATTCAATTTCTGTCAAAGAAGTTTGCGTTGTTTGCGCAAGGTAGAAATAGTGCGCTTTACCATGTTTTACCTTTTAGCTGTTTTTGTATTTGTCTTCAAATTTTTATAGAATTTGGCGAGTTCTGTGGTTCAAATTAGCTGTTATAGTTGTTTTGTTTGGCTTTCGATCCTTTAGTTTTTGATTTTGAGTTGTGTTTTTTTAACATAATTGATTAAGTTTAAGCAAATTTTGGCCGATTTTTGTCTGTTAGAAATTTTGCGCATTTTAAGCGTCTCGCAATAGTTTTTCTTGTTCAATCTTAAATTTGGAGCTATTATATAGGTTTTCTTCCTAAAGGTGCTATTGAAGGTCAGAGAGGGCACTTTTTACTGAAACAAATTATACAAATTGCTAAATTTTTTCGGGATCGTTTTTTCGTTCTTTGCATTTTTTATTGTTTAATAAGTTTTCCCAGGTGTTAGGTTTTTAAGTGCCTGAACAGAAGCAGTAATAAAGTATTTTTGCCAAATAATTGATGGGAAATATCATTTTTGCATCTTGTGGATAATTTTGTTCAAATGTTTTGTCGAATATATATTTTTTTCTACCTTGTCCTTTCTTTGCTTTTTCCCTAGATTGTCTTCTATATGAACAATTTTGTCGCTTTTTCTGTCTATCGGAAGTAGTTTTTTTGAATAAGAACTAACTGTGTCGAAAAGTTTTAGCATGTTGTTTTGGAGCGCCAATTCTCAATGAAATTTTTTAAATCAGATTCTTAATATCTTTTTGTTGTCGGTTACTTTTCCATAGATAATTTGCCTGTTATTATTTCAAACTGATTAGCATAATCAGTTATGAGGCTTATTGTGTTAGTTAGGGTAGTCAATTTTCTACTCCAAGTCGTTTCAGGAAGTCTTCCGAGCTATATTTTTAAATTCGCTTTACCTTTTGATCGCGTTTTTCGTTTTACATAAGTCACGATTTTCACGCTTGACTTCTGACTTACTTCAGTCAATGTGTCAACTGAATGGACTTTAAATTCTTTAACGCATTGAATTACGCAATATAGTGAATACGGTCAAAGTCAAAAGAGCAAAATCAAAAGATCAAAAGAAACGATAAGCATTTAAAGCCCGGTCATTAAGTCATTGTGCATTAGATCATCAAAGTTCATTAAAGCGATTGCTAGCTTGCATTAGTATTATGCTTAATAGCGTTCAGTTTAAAAGCTGAATTAAATGTAATTTCAGAATTGAATCGAATTTGCACACCAAAAAAATTTCGACACAGACATATTCTGTCAATTTCTCTTTTTTTTGTTTCAATCCCAATGAGCGTCAAGCGGGTCAACGGCGGCTATTTTTCGGCAATTAGCCGGCTATGTTTATTTTGTTTAGTTCCTATGGAAATGTTGATAAGATTCTGAACTGAGCGGCTATGTTTGTTTCAGTTTCTCCTCCGACACATCAACTAAAACCCTAGAACTTGCCCTAATTCAGCGAAGAGACACGAAACAGTTCGCATTCCCAGGGGTCAGTTTTTCATTCTGCACTTTGTTGAATTTAATTCTTCCTCAAAACCTGAATCAAGAACATCGTGCATGCGTAGTGCTTTTCGTGTTGTCATTTAACTTGTTGTTCCTTCAAATTGCCATCGAAAACGAAAGAAACCGGGGTTTTTAAAGCTATTGTCTTGTAACGTTAATAAGAGCAGTTGCATTAAAGGCAGAGATGCATAAGAACATATTAATTGAAGGCCCAATAATTTGGATCTTTTCCGTTTGGTCAATTTGGTCTAGATAGTGTAGATATCGAAGATCTGGTGTTTACCAGGGCATGGTGGACCCTGGAGAGAATGAGTTGTCTGGCACTGCAGTGAGAGAGTTCTGCGAGGAAGCGGTGGAGGGTGACAACCAGGCTGCTCTCTCCCCAGAAGAGAAGAAAAAGAGGAGGAAGGAAATGATCACTCGCTTCACTCAACACAAAGTCATGAAACAACCGGTAAGGAAAATGACATAACATATCTTCTCCGTTGGCGCGCCCTTCTAGCTCTGTGAGCTTTTATTATTTGCAATTCAATGCAGCGCACATTTTATGAGCGACTGTCAAGCGGCTAGACTCATTGAGCGACTGTCAAGCGGCTATTATTTAGGCGCTCTCCTTTTCTTACAATTCAAAGAATTTGAAATGTATTGGGGCGCTGTCTTTTTTTAAGATCTGTTCACAAATTTTCATTATTGTTGAAGTCAGATTGGAGTAGTGATTTTGGTCACGCCGAAAAAGGAAATGGAGCGAAAAAGCGAATGATTTTGCGGCGTGGATTTTTTTCGCTCTAATTTTAAAGTAGAGTGAGAAAACGGTGTAGTAGAGTAATTTCCCAATCCATTCATAGTTCATTCTAGGCCTAGTTTTTTTGTTCGAATCAAATTTATATTTCTCGCTAGTGGTTTTTCTCGCTAGCGGCATTTTGACATTGATTTTCTGTTTTTTTTTCCTTATTTTGATCTGATTTTTTTTGTAAATGGTTTTCCCAAGTCACTCATAGTCCGTTCTAGGTCTAGTTTTTTTGTTTAGTCAATAAAAATTCTTTGAATTGTACGTCAGGACTTGTCCTGCTATGTTTTTTAAATTCGCTTTACCTTTCGATCACGTTTTTCGTTGTACATAAGTCACGACTTTCACGTCTGACTTCTGACTTACTTCACTCACTGTTTCAACTGAATGGTTTTTTTAAAATCCAATCACTCAATGAATTGCGCAAGATAGCGAATACAGTCAAGGTCAAAGAGACGGAATAAACCGATAAAGCCCGGTCATTAAGGCATTGAGAATTAGGTTATCAAAGTTCATTAGAGTGTTTGCTAGCTGACATTGGTTTTAAGCTTATTAGTTTTCAGTTTAGAAGCTGAATTAAGTATAGTTTCTGAATCCAACTGAAACTGCACGCCGAATTAGAACACTTTTTGACACTGAAAAAAATTCTGTCAATTTATCTCCTCTTCTTCTGATTCAATCCCGATGTGTATCAAGCGCGTCAACGGCGGCTATTTTCCGGCAATATGTCGGCTATGTTTTAGTAAGTATTTGCGGGAGTTCATTTTATCGAGGGGGGCTGTGTTTTGCAAAATTTGAAATAACTATAGTCTCCGTTCGTCTGGCGTCAGCTAACTACTGCATTACTCATGACGAAATAGTTTCAGGAAAGAGCATATTATATTCAACGTAGGGGTAGAATATTTTATTAATAGCCGTGAAGCGATAGCGGCTATTATTGGGTATATCATGGTTTTTTTACAAGTCAAAGAATTTGAATTGTATTGGGGCAGTCTTTTTTTAAAGATCTGTTCACACATTTTCATTTTTGAAGTGAAATTATAGTAGTGATTTAGTCACGGAAGTGAAGCGAAAAAGCGAGTGGTTTTGCAGCGTGAAATATTATCGCTCTAATTTTAAAGTAGTGAGAAAACGGTGTTTGAACAAAAATTTGCTTTCTCGCTAGTTGTTTCTTTGTTCGCATGCGTCATTTTTAACTTTGATTTTCTGTTAACTTTTTTCAAATTTCTTTTGATCTTATTTTTTTAGAAATGTTTTTCCCAATTAACTCATATTCCCTACTAGGTGTAGTCTTTTGTTTATTCAATAAAATTTCTTTGAATTGTACGTTATGACTTGTCGTGCTATGTTTTTTTAATTCGTCGTCTCCATCGATGATTCTTGTGACCTGCTTTCTTGGAATTGACTTTTTCAATTTCAGCGATGTCTATTGCTTTGCAGTTAGAAGTTGTTTGCGTGCCGTCATTTGTTCTGCTTTTAGGTCAATTGCGTGAGCTACCTCACTAAAAAAATTGACTTCTGAACTCGCTTAATGAAGTTTTGAATTTTATGAACTTTTACTAGTTCAAGGTCAGTGTGCAACTAAGTAGTGGCGAACGTATATGCCCTAAGTCTTGAGTATTAGAGTCGAGTTTTTGACTTTGAATATTAATTTTGAAAAGGCTCTATTAGGGTTTTCTTTTTATAGAGGCTACGTGTCTCATAAAAATGACAGTCCGAGTCTAACCAAAAGTCTAGTGGTCTATTAAAGGACTGATGTTTATTATGTCTATCTTATTTCTTTAGTTGTTTCAATTCATGGAAGGGCGCAAGCGTCTATTGTGGCTATTTTCCGGCAATCTGCCAGCTATGTTACCCCGTCCGTGGTTAAATCTCGCATAAATTATGCAAACTTTCTAATAATGAAGTCAATGAAACTGATGATGTTTTGTAAACAGTAAAGTATAGCACTGAGCAAACCAAATTTTGGTCGATCTGATAAAACCGAGTTTTTTACTGCATCCACTTAATGAGTTTACCTTGAGAACAAGAATACTTATAAGTGAGAGTTCGCATTTAACTATTGATACGTGTTTGGGCTTTTATGGAGTAACTTTAAATTCAGAATTTTACTATGAAATTTTACATGATCAGAACTCATAAAATGAAATTTTACCATGAAATGTCTTTCAGAGTGCCGCGATCAGAAATCATAATGAAATTTTTATGATTCAGTACTAAAAGTCTATGATACTTGGGTCCGGGTAATGTGGATAATTTTTATCCGAGTTGGGTGGCGTACATAATGTGCTAGTGAATTCTTGCAGATAATTTCGAAAGTGGTGGATGACCCTCGAAACACAGACAACGCCTGGATGGAGACGCAAGCTTTCTGGTTCCACTTCAACTCAGAGGCTGATCTGGGGCGCAAGTTGCAGGCTGGTGACGATGCACAAAAAGCGCAGTGGGTGAAACTGGACGACAACTTTGACATCAATTCCCTATATGCTGACCACGGCTCTATAGTCATCAAGCTATTCCAAGTGATCTTGGAGAACCAAATGCAGTCGAAAGACTTCGAAGGTCTCACAGTGCCTAAGAGTATCCAGGAAAAGCTGAATGTGGACTGTTAGAAATGCCATAATTGTCTCTCCTAATGAAAGAAAGAAGTGGAAATGAGATTTCAATCAGTTTTTATCAAAACGATTTTATTGCAATTTGAAAATGAATTCAATCAAGAAGTATTTTTTGTCTTCATGTATATAAATGTCTATCGAATTGATACTAGAGTGGTCATAAAAATTGTTGTGGGTTGGGCGAACAAATTTATTTTCTATTTTTGGAATTGTCAAATAAATGTGAACTTTAAAAGCGCTATCATGTTGAATTAATTAATTCTTTCTGTCTTCAGCGTTTCCATTGTTTTTACTTTAAGAGTTCATCACAAATGACGTTTGTAGCAATTATAATAGTCCTGCGGTCTTTTTATGCGATTGATCGATTTTTAGGCTCACGCGTTTAACTTTTCGGCCTCAAAAAGGGGATAAACAGGTAAAGCCCGGAGGGCAATAAGCAGCACTCTTAGAGCTCACTAGTCTCAAACTGTGCAATTCACCGAACATGCTCAGAAAACATAAAAGCAGGGTGCAGGGACAATTTTTAATTGGCGGTTTGAAACCCCCGCTCCAAATCCCGCCTCATATGCCCCCCCCCCCACTGCAACTATGTCTGTTGCTAAAACTGAACGGACTGTAAGATGAGTTACTGAAAGGCTCTCATAGTCAGGGCTTCTCTCTATTAAATGAGTATTCTGGGTTTCGAACGCGTCCGTGGTCGGAAAATTTTGCACCCATTAAAATTCTTAAAGCTACAATTCTGCTTTTGACATCCTGTTGTTCATAAACTATTTTTCCAACGGTAGTTGCTTTTAATTTTTTTCTCGATAACCAGAAAACTGATTCTGTTTTATCGCAAATCTCCTTATCTTTTAGGTCGTCAGAAGATTCAGTACTTGGTTTGCTATCTATCCACTTTTTAGCGTTTTTTTCGGATGATCAAAATTTTCAACCAACAAAGTTGCATTCAGTTAAACAATCAGATGAACTTGCAACTTTCACATGCTAAAAACTTTCATTTTCCAAAGATGAGTTAAAAATTGGAAAAACGAGTTTGCGAAAATGATTAGAAGAGTTTGCGAAAATGATTGTAAAAAATTAGAAGCGCAATAATAGCCGCCTAGAATTGCTGACGCGGCTATTATTGCGCTTATAAATTTTTACAATTCCAAGAATTTGAATTGTATTGGGGCGCTGTGTTTTTTTTAAAGATCTGTTCACACATCTTCATGATTTTTGAAGTCAAAGTGGAGTAGTGATTTTGGTCACGCCGAAACAGGAAGTTGAGCGAAAAAGCGAGTGGTTTTGCAGTGAGTAATTTTTTCACTCTAATTTTAAAGCGGAGCGAGAAAATGGCGTTTGAACAAAAGTTCCTTTTCTTGCTAGTGGTTTTTTTAATAGCCGCACAGCGATAGCTGGGGCTATTATTGGCCTTCTCTTGGTTTTTTTTATTTTGTCGTCGCGATTTTGTTACGACCATATGACGTCACAGCCACTTCAAATCTGCTTCTTGTTCATTCGTTCATGCAATTTCAACTGAACTGCGTGTGTGACGTCATTTTTTGCTCTTAGTGGAGCGAGTTGTTTTGTTCATTCGCGTGATTAAATTTTTGGTCACACTTTGACTTACCTCACTCTCAAAAATGACTTCCTCACTTTGAAGTTGACTTTTATTTACTTTAATTCAAAGAGATAAGGTCAAATGGGTGTTTGTCACTCTAAATGACGGTTATTTGAGAGCAGCTAATAGAGGCAGCAAAAACTTATGCATAATTTTAATCAAAATATACTATAATCAGCCTTCAATGAAAAGACGTATTTTTTGGTCAGTCTTTTTCATTGTTTATTTTTTTTTGAAACCGCAGATCTACGAAGCTATTGCGGCTATTTTCTGGCAATCTGCCAGCTATGTTGATCACATGTGGCAATTTCACTTTGATTTTTACTGTTTTTTTTCTTTCATTTTTTGATCGTTTTTTTTTACTAAATGTTTTCCCCAATCCATTCATAGTCCGCTCTAGGTCTAGTTTTCTGTTAAGTCAATGAAAATTCTTTGAATTGTACGCCAGGAGTTGTCCTGCTATGTTTTTTTACTTCGTCTGACAGATTTTTGTTTTGTCTTACCCTGACGTCTTGGCGTTGACTTTTTCAATGACTTCAGTGGTTTCTACTGCTTTGCAGTTAAAATTTGTGTTCGTGACGTCATTTCTGCTTTTAGGTCAATTGCGTGACTTACCTCACTCAAAAAATGACTTCTGAACTCACTTATAGAACTTTGAATTTTTTGAACCTTTACTAATTAAAGGTCAATAGTGTGCATCTAAGTAGTGCCAAACTTAAATGCCCTAATTCTGAGTAATAGAGTATTGAGTTTTAATATCGTATAATAATTTTGTAAAAGCTCCATTAGGGCCTTTTCCTTGTAGAGCAAATGTGTCCCATAAAAATGACAGTCCGAATCTAACCCAAAAAGTCTAGTGGTCTATTAAAAAGGTGGTGGTCGATCTGTCAATCTAATTTCTTTAGTTGTTTCAATTCATGGTAAGCCACAAGCGTCTACCGCGGCTATTTTCCGGCAAGCTGCCGGCTGTTTGATTTTGAAGACTTAAGCTAGCATTGAACATTAAACACATATTTGAAAAGTTCTCGAAAGCTGTTTCGTCAGGCGGAATGCATTCTGGGCTCCGTTTTTTCGACCTTAGCTCAAGAAAAAACAAATCTCTTTATATTGTAACAATTTCTAAACTTAAGTTATTGGAATTACAATGTCCTTTGATTTGTCAAATAAATCCAAGCAAAGTACCAAAAACGATTATCGGGTACAAGTTTTGGCTTTCAAAAAAAATTTTTTAAAATAGAGTTTGAATAAGATTTGTAACATGATTTTTGTTAAGAGTATCACCTCTTCTACTTTGACTTGGAAGTTTCGACGAAGGGGCATATGTGCGTTTTGCGAGTTGGTTACAAAGCTAGGAAATACTGCGAAGCCGCTCTCGGCCCTCACGTCAAAATTCCTCAAGTTAAAATTGCACTAATGCTTTCCAAAGCTTCTTGGAGCAGCATCGAAACTACCAAGGCTTCGGAATTGCATTAGCTCTACATAATGAAAATACGATGATAATAAAAACACGAAATTAGAGTTGTCTGTTAATATGATATGTAAGTAACGGAACCAAATATGTGCAAACATTTGAATTATATTAAGTATACAACAAGTAAAGAAAGAAAGCAGATATCCCCCAGTCAGATCAAGTGTTATCATTATGGCGCTCTTGTGAGAAAACGAGTAACTACCACTGACGAGAACAAACCCAACAGACAAGATGTGAACACATGAAGAGAATTGAACAGCTCTGCTTTCCACATTAAATAACTTTACCTTCATGTTCACAACAACAATTTCGTCCCAACATTACCATCTTTCGAGGAAATAAGCAACATCAGTAGATAAAGATAACAAGATAATACAACTGAGAAAAGAAAGATGATACAGAGGACGAAAAGAAGATATTGGGGACAAAGAGCTCTGAGTCGCTCACATCAGGTGAGCAAAAAAGTTACAAAACAATTGCCGAGAGGTATTTGCTTCCGTGACCACAACACGCAAATAGAGAACAAGAACTTGAGAACCCTCTGACCGGTTCGGACATCCCTGAGATACGATTTTGACTCAAAACTTAAGTTCGTATATTTTTCACCTCAAATTATTTGTGTTAAATTTTCTAAACCTTGTGATCTAATTATTTTTTCCCCACTAAATGTTACCTGTTGCATTTGCTTCCTAAATTTTTATATAAAAAATTCGTTCCGGTGGCAAATTTCACAAAATATTGTTGCAATAAACAATACGAAGGGGTTGTTACCTATGCATTTTCACCACCCGGAGTAAAAAAACAGCTCAACCAAGTAGCCTGCAGAGTTTTTCCTGCAAAAATACCAGCATTAGGTCTCGCTACTATCTCCCAGCAGCCTATTCCGGCCTTCTGCAGTTGTGAACAGCTCACGCCAACAGCTTCCAGTGTTCTACCAGCAGATCTGCCTTGAATTCGGGCAGCGCTTGACTTCTATCAATCAACCAGCCTGCATCCAACAGGACCTCAATGTCCCTCTTGAATCGACTCTAGCATTCCAGCGGATCCATTCTCCAATACAACAACAGTACTGACCTCAAACAGATCGCATGCGTGATCCGACCAACAGGAGGCCTCAGTAGTTTTCTCTAAACATCCCTAGAGCTCCGTCGAGAGAGCCTCCTGCGTGCTCTGACCAACCGGACACCTTTGCCTTTTTGTAAACTTTTCTAGTGTTCCGTCGAAGGACAAAGTTTCGAGTAGCACTAGTAGTACTGATTTCGAACAGCACGCCACCGTCTTCTGGCCGCTCGGACACCTCAGAAGCCTTCTCTAATCAAAATATGTTTTCATTCAACTTAACTAGTTTTCAGTAAAATAGAAGTACTGACAATTGATAGCTAGCCAGGGTGCGGAGGCCAACCAAAGACCTCGGGGTCCCTCACCAATAGCTTCTAGTGTTCTGTCAACGGAATCAGCTTCGATCAGATTATCGGTACTTACATTTAACTATCTGCCAGCGCGCGCCGAACTGAACACCTCAATAGCCTTCTTTATTCGGCTCCGTTGTTCATCCAACCATAACGGCCTGCAGTTAACCAGCTTTTCTTCCAGGTAGCAGACAGATTGCAAACTCCAGTTTTCGGGACACCACGCAACACTATTCAATCGCTCGCTGTATTCAGCTAAAGACAAGAGTTTTAGGATCCTAGGGTATCTAAAGGTCAAACCACTTGACTTTTTGAGCGGAACGCCAGAAGTTCAAACAAGTTGACATCTAAAAGATCAAAACACTTGCAGTCTAAAAGGTCAAAACACTTGACTTTTTAATGGTCAAACCACCTGACCACTGAAAATTAAATCCTTCTGACAGCAAAAATTGAAGCGCATTGCCCTTTTATTTGTGCAAATGAAATTTTAACGGCTGCTCTCCTATCAAAGTCAAGGAAAACTTTACACCGCCCAGTTCGTTTCAGCGGTTTCAAATCTGTCCGGATATTGTGTTTTTGCAGTTAACTTTTGTGAACTGTATTATCCGCTATACTGTAGATTACCGTTGCATTACTTGTTGCACAATTACTCTTGATAACTAATTGCTCAGCTTTGCTGTATAACAAACTTGTTTCTCTCAGAATAACAAAATAATTCAAATTGAAACAATCGAATATTTGTTGAGTTTTTGTTAATAACTCAATTTATAAATCGAAATTTCAAATTATCTCGAAGTACAGTCCTTGGTAATAGACCGAATAACTATTTGGAACAATAATGAGCTTGGTTAATCAATTAACAAAAAAGCGCAAACGCAAAGAAAATTGTTATCAAAATTTCCAATTATTCGCTTTGAAAACAAATTTCTAGTCCTCCATTGGCTTCAATAACACCAATATTGAAACCATTATAGACTGCGTTAAAGCCAGTAAGAGCAACTGACTATGTGCTTTGCACAAAGTTTTTCTTACTTAGGAACGTTGTTCCTCAGAAAGAAAGTTTTGAGAATATCAAAGTTAATTCTCTTTTCACAAGTCAAAGTTAAGTTAAAACTGTACAATCACTAATATGATCTACAGAAACAAAACACGATAACCAATAATTTACCGCTCAAGAAAGTGTGCTTCAATGCGCACTGTCTGTGAATTTAATATAACCAAATTTACGAGTTTCAACTGATTTTTGATATTTTTTCAAGCTTCTTTTAAGCTGCTAGTCACGTAGATTTACCTGTCAAATTCAACTGTTGATTGGTTGTAGATAATAATATCGACAGAATGTGTACACTTTTCCATAACGTCACTTTTTCGGTGTAAATTTGATTCGAGTTTGAGTTTCACTTCATGTATGACGATTGTGTACTATTAATAGTTGCTAAATATAAATGTTGAAGAAATTGAACAAATCCGTATGGCTTCAATAGAATGTAGCATTAAATTTCGCTTGTCATGCTATTCTAAATTGAACTGCTTGAAATGACCTTGGAGCGCTATTCAATTTAATTTCTGAGTTATTAAGCTGAGCCGCAATATCGCCGGCCCTGTTTTCCATCGCAAAAACATCTTTCCCAGGTAGTACTGGGGCGAGCTTCAATACTGGTCTCTTGTACACTCCGTCGTTCGTTCGAACTTTAGCCGATCGAATCACACCGTCAGACCCATCGTCGGCCCGCGTAACTCGACCTAGGTTGTAATATCCACGCTTATCGCTGTCTTTGATCAACCAAACGAGATTGCCTTCTTTAAGGGTTTCATTTGCTGTAGATCGCCATTTTGGCCGATTATTCAGAGCTGGCAGATATTCTTTACGAAATCTGTCCCATATTAGATTTGCATAGGCTTGAGTTTGTCGAAAGAGCTTTCGATGGTCAACAAATTCTTCTGCGCATGGTAGATAGGGTAAGCAAACCTTCCTGTTGCCAAGCAAGAAGTGATTGGGGTCAATGCTTCTAAGTCATTAACATCTGAACTGACTGGAGTCAACGGTCTTGCGTTCAATGTCTGCTCAACAATACACATCGTTGTTGAAAGAACGTCCTCGGTGATTGATATGTTCCCCAACACTGCATACATTGCTTTCTTGCGACTTCTCACCAACCGTTCCTATACTCCTCCGAAGTGAGGTGCTGCGGGTGGGTTGAACTTCCATCTGATTCCTCGATGCTTTAGATGTTCTTGGATCCCTTCTTTGTTCCATGCCGAAACGTACTCCGCAAACTCTCTTTCAGCTCCAACAAAATTTGTCCCATTGTCGCTGATGATCGTATTCGGTTTGCCTCTTCGAGCAATAAATCTCATTATTGCATTGAGACAACTATCAGTGTCCAACTTAGGTACCACTTCTATATGCACCGCTCTCATAGTTAGACAAGTAAAGAGACAACACCATCGCTTTTCATTTCTTCGCCCAATCTTCACAATGAAAGGGCCAAAGTTCAATAGGGCCAAGCTCCAATATTTGTAAAAGCTGTTGAAGCATCTAACCGCTCTTCGGGTAGACCTGCCATTACTGGTGCTATCGTTTGTGCTCTGCCTTTTCTGCAGGTTACACACTTGTTCTTGATTGATCGCATGGCATTTCGTATGCCTAGGATCCACATCTTCTGCTGAACAATGTTTCTTACATGCTCAGTGCCCTCGTGTTGATTGTCCTTGTGCTCGTTTCGCAAGAATAATTCAACCGCATAATGTTTCCAATGTAGCAAAATTGGATGCTTTGCATTGAAGTCCAATTGACTTTTGCTTATTCTGCCTTTGGCTCGAATAAGTCCTTCTTCATCTAGGAATGGTGAGAATTGTAGGGTTTTGCTGCTTTTTAAAATTTCATTTCCAGCTTTTAGAGATTTCATCTCCTCACCAAAATGTTCTTGCTGTAGTAGTTTGAAGATTGTTGCTTTTGCTTTTTGTCTTTCTTCAATACTGACTTTGGGCGTTGCTGGTTTGTGTTTGTTCAAGGTTCGCTGTACGTATCCTACTGTGTTCACTATTCTATTAAAATTACTGAATCGTTCCCACTGGATAACAGCTTTCTTCTCTTCAGCCTGTATCATGAAGACTGATGAGGATATATTCTCTTCATCTGATGCAAAGATTAGGTTCACTTGCTCTGGCCATTCGCTTTCTGGTCGTTTCAACCAGGCCGGCCCAGTGAGCCACTCACTTCTCTTGAGTTCTTCAATGATTGCTCTGGTGCCAATGTCCGCTGGGTTGTTGATACCGCTCACATGTTTCCACTGTGCAACATCAGTTGTATCTAGTGTCTCGGCCACTCGATTGGCCACAAACACTTGTTGTTTGCAATTGGAACTGTGTATCCACTGCAATACTGTAGTTGAGCCTGATCAAAAACTGCAAATAATTATCTTCATTTCATGTTCCTTGACTATCTGCTCTTTCAACCTCACTGCCATGACAGCCGCTTGCAATTCCAATCGCGATATTGAAAGATGCCTCATCGGTGCCACACTGCATTTTCCAATGACAAATGCTAAGTCAGCTCAGTCTTCTTTTGGTTGTGAACGTAGATAGGTCACTGCACACATAGTGTCTTGGGATCCGTCAGCAAACACATGAAGTTCGGCTTTATCCCTCTCTCTGTTGAAGTACCTTCTATCGATGCTTGTCTCAGCCACTATTGGAAGTTGTTCTTTCCATCTCAGGAATTCTTCCTCTTCACTGGGCTCCACTTCGTTGTCCCAATGTTGTCCATTCTTAGTCCAGATGCCTTTCAGAAGTCGTCTCATGTGAACACTGAACGGAGCAAACAAACCGATCGGGTGGAATACTGAAGATACCAATGACAAAATCTTCCTTTGGGTTCTGGGTGCTTCAACTTCCTTGTTTGTACCTCTGCATACTTGAAGACTGTCATCAATAACGGTCCATTGTAGTCCTAGCACTGAGGATACCTCCGTATTGGGTTCCACTTCGACTTGTTTCGTGTTGCTGATTGACTTCAAGTCTTCTGGGATTGCTTCGGTAACCGCATCATTGTTGCTTATCCACTTCTTCAATTCAAAGCCACGTCGTGAGGAAGAGGTTGTAGTTGATTGAAGACTTCAATTGCTGCCTCAGGGGTTTCTACTGATTTGATGAAATCGTCCATGTAGAAGTTGTTTTGTATTGCTTTTGCAGCAATTCTTTTGCAGCAAAATTCTTTTTCGTTGTCCAGTCCCACTCGCTTAAGAGCATAGTTCGCACAAGTTGGAGAACTTTAACTCCAAATACATGACGCTGATATTCGAATATCTGAACAGGTTCATTTGTTCTTGGACGCCATAAGAACCTCAAGCAACTTCTATCCTGTTCGGGAACTTGCACTTGTAGAAACATCGATTCGATGTCAGCTGTCAGGGCTATTGGTCCTTCACGGAATCTGAATATTGTTCCAATCAACCCATGTAGCAGATCAGATCCTGCTACTAGCTTATCATTTAGGCATACTTCTTTGTACTTTGAGGCAGCATTGCAAACACGTCTTACTTTGTCAGGCTTGTTGGGGTTGAGCACTGGATGGTGTGGCATATACCATTCCTTCCCGAAGGTGCCTTTCGCTTCGGACCGGTTCAATAACTTTACGAATCCCTTTTCTACATCTGTATCTATTGACTGTTGATACAAACTCTTCAGGTTTGGGTCCCTTTGGTATCGTCGCTCCAGTGAGTGAAGCTGACCCAAGGCTGAGCTGTAGTTGTTCGGTAGGTTTGGCTCTGGTTCACTCCACAGCATTCCCACTTCGTACCGCTCGCCTGTGAACTTAATCATACTCTCTAGCATCTTCTGTGCCTGCAGTTCCTTCTTTGACTGGCTGACGACTTTGATTTTGGAAGCATAGGTTTCTATGTCCCACCAGGTTTGGATATTCTCAGCCACTTTCACATCTTCAGTGAAGGCGAAATGACAAACATTTTGTCTTCTTTTGCCCGACATGGGTCCAGTGACTACCAATCCTAGCTCTGTTAGAACGGCGAAAGGTTCACTCTGTGTTCTTATCTTGCAGTCCAATGGGCGTTGTAGCTCATAATCATCTTGACCAAGGATGATGCCAACTTCCATCAAGTTGAAGCTTTTGTTGGGTAGAACACTCAAGTGATTGAAGCTTTGCTTCAGCTTGTTGTAATTGTAGTTGGTGTTTTCCAAGGAGATTGAAGGTTGTGCAAACTCTTCGATGGAATGCACCTTTGAATGTAGTCCCTTTATTTTGGGAGGAACCTTCTCTGTCTTCAGATCCTTTGTTCCGTGTATGCCAGCTATGTTGAGCACCACATCGGTGCCTTGGGCTCGTAACTTTTCTTGCACACTTTGATCAATGAATGAAACCGTTGATCCACTATCGAGGAAAGCATATGTGTTCAGCCTGTTTCCACCGCTCTGTATTGAGACAGGAACTATCTGAAGAAAGCTGGTAACTTCGTTACTCTGGCTGATTGTTGCTGCGCTTACGTTGACTGCGTGATTGCCCTCGTCCATTTGGTTTTCTGAGTGTAGCAATCGGTTGTGTTTCTTGATGCATCCATTGATGCGCACGCATTGACTTTACAGTCTTTGATTGCATGTCCTTAGCCTAGACATCCGTAACATAAGCGTTGCTTCCTCACTGCTGCGTACCGATCATTCACACTCATGTTTCTGAATAGTGGACAGTTTCATATTTTATGAGTGCCATCAGCTAGCGGACAAGGATCACTTTGCGTCTGCTTTGTTTCTTTCACTTTCGAACTTGCACTGAAGTTCGATGTTTTCGAGAACCGTTGTCTCTATTTGTGCTTCTTCGGTCCTCTTCTCTTCGCTCTCCCTTGAAAGCTGAAAATTCTTCGTGCACGAATGCTATCCTAGATAGCCACTTTTCAAACATAATCAGATCAGGCCCATCTTCATCTTTATCATCAACATAGAACCACCACTACTCTTTGAGAACTTGGGGTAGCTTATCTACTGCCATATACAGTGTCGAGCTTGATTGCAGATCACCAATCTGCTTGTATTCTTTGAGTACATTCACAAAGTTCGAAACAATGAATGAGAAACTGATCAGACCTGTTGAGTCGTAAGGTTTCACCTGACTTGCTTTGCGAAGACTCTCCAGTTGTGCATCAATGATCACATGAGGCCTTCCAAATTTCCTCTCCAGAATGCTCCATGCAGCACCATAGAACTGTCCAGAATAGCCCACTCCAGAGATTGCTGACCTTGCCTTGCCTGTCAGTGGAGTGTTCAGATGGCTCATCTTCTCTGAGTCTGGTATTGGTCGTTGATCCACTGTAGCAATGAACATACTAGACCACTCCGGCCTTTCGAGAGGGTTTCCGTCGAAGTTGTTCAACTTCAGCTTTAGTAGGTTACTACTACCTGAATAGCCAGTGTTGTATCGTAGGCCAGCTCTGGGGGAAACGTCTGGGTCTTCAAAACTTGAGGATTGGTCTCGTGAACTGCGATATCGCGAGAAGTGACTATACCTATTCACTTCAGGGGTGGCTTCGAAGCGAGCTGTTGATCGATCTGGTGTTAGAAGGTTGTCGATCCTGCTGGCCAAGTCTGAGACATCTCTCTTCTTGGGGGTCCAGTTAAAGGGTGATTTGTCTTGAGTACCAGTTGATTGGGAACGGCCATCATCGTTCTCTAATGCTGTTCTCTTCAGTTTGCGCTCTAGCTCGCGCTCTTCCTCCAGTAGTTGATGCTTGGTTTCCAGTTCCCTCATTTGCATTTCCAGCTCTAGCCTCCTCCGCTCGAACCGTACCTGTTCCAGTCGTGTGGTGGTTTCGGATTCGATATCGAATTCCTTCATCCTTTCCTCTCGCCTTTGCTTTGCTGATGATGTTTCCGAAACACTCTCCGTCTCTTGGCCAATTGCTGTTGCTCCATTTTGAACTGTTTGAGCAACTGTGTTGTCCGTTGGGTAGTTGTTGTTGCTCTTGCTGTCGTTCACTGCTGTTTTGCTTTGCTCTGCATTCATTGCTGGTTGCGTGCCTTTGCTTATATATGCAAGCCAATGATAAACCAAACTTGCTTTGCACTTCCTTGCTTCTTTCAGATGTTCTTCAACGAAATTTGCTTGGTAGGATACAAGCTTGTTTCGACGCTGCAGTTGCTTGGGTATTTCTTCCTCTAGGAGGTGGACAGTCTGTTGATAGAGGACCTTTAGTTTGTTGGGTCGATCTGAATCTTCATTTATTTTGTAGCCAAGTCTTCTTTTAGTGTTAACTTCTTCCACTAACTCTTAAAGCTTCTTATCGTACCTGTGAGCTGTTGATCGAAGCTCCTCTCTGCTGGTTGTGCTTGACTTGTCTGCTTGCTGTTCACTTTTGCTTTGTTGGTTTCCTTTGAGCAGGGTTCGCACTTCAATTTCTTTATTGAATTGCACTCTTCTGTTCGCCTCGCTGGCCTGTTGGTGTTGATTTGTTAGATTATCTTTGGGGGGTGCCTTCGGCACTCTCTTCATCAGATTGGACAGCAATTTGCCTTCCACTGTCCAGGTCGGCGGACCAAATGTAACGGCTGCTCTCCTATCAAAGTCAAGGAAAACTTTACACCGCCCAGTTCGTTTCAGCGGTTTCAAATCTGTCCGGATATTGTGTTTTTGCAGTTAACTTTTGTGAACTGTATTATCCGCTATACTGTAGATTACCATTGCATTACTTGTTGCACAATTACTCTTGATAACTAATTGCTCAGCTTTGCTGTATAACAAACTTGCTTCTCTCAGAATAACAAAATAATTCATATTGAAACAATCGAATATTTGTTGAGTTTTTGTTAATAACTCAATTTATAAATCGAAATTTCAAATTATCTCGAAGTACAGTCCTTGGTAATAGACCTAATAACTATTTGGAACAATAATGAACTTGGTTAATCAAGTAACAAAAAAGCGCAAACGCAAAGAAAATTGTTATCAAAATTTCCAATTATTCGCTTTGAAAACAAATTTCTAGTCCTCCATTGGCTTCGAAAACACCAGTATTGAAACTATGATAGACTTCTTTAAAGCCAGTAAGAGCAACTGACTATGTGCTTTGCACAAAGTTTCTCTTACTTAGGAACTTTGTTCCTCAGAAACAAAGTTTTGAGAATATCAAATTTAATTCTTTTCACAAGCCAAACTTAAGTTAAAACTGTACAATCACTAATATGATCTACTGAAACAAGACACAATAACAACTAATTTACCGCTCAATAAAGTGTGCCTCAATACGCACTGTCTGTGAGTTTAATATAACCAAATTTACGAGTTTCAACTGATTTTTGGTAGTTTTTCAAACTCCTTTTAAGCTGCTAGTCACGTGGATTTACATGTCAAATTCAACAGTTGATTGGTTTTAGATAATATCGACAGAATGTGAACACTTTTCCGTAACGCCATTTTTTCATTGTAAATTTGATGTCATGGGGAATTTGTTAACCATGTAGAAGTTTTGTCAAATATTCTGTATAAATAACAGGTTGATTCGCAATCCAATCGCAAAGAATCTGATGCAATACTGTTAAGTCATAGTATTGTTTCGCTGGTGATTGAGGTAGTTCGAGTTTGAGTTTCACTTCATGTAAGACGATTGTGTACTATTAATAGTTGCTAAATATAAATGTTGAAGAAATTGAAAAAATCCGTATGGCTTCAATAGAATGTAGCATTAAATTTCGCTTGTCATGCTATTCTAAATTGAACTGCTTGAAATGACCTTGGAGCGCTATTCAATTCGATTCCTGAGTTTTTAAGCTCAGCCGCAATAGAATTGATCTCGAGTAAAGCCTTTGATAGCCCAACAATAGAAATCCGAGCAAGAAAAGCAAGAAATTGGGCATCCGTAGCAACAAATGTGGAGCCTGCAGAATAATCTTCGACCCTACGATGAGCTCAACACGACAATGGCAGAACTGAGTTATTTGGTTGACCAACTTACCCAATACGATAACGTGGACAATGCAGTACCCTTACCGAACGCAGAATTTCAAAGCATAATGAAAATTCATGTTTTAAAATGTCTAAAAACACGAACTGGTCTACCGAAAAGCGGCATTAAATTCTATTTTTGTCGCTTCCAAACACCAATATCAGGAGACTGAGGAACTACTCACTGCATGTTTGATCACTTTGACATGAATGGGAAACCATTTTGATTGTCAATTACAGTAAAAGTCACTCAAGGGCGATCAAGAAGACGACACATTGAATGGACAAAAACGAATCTTTGTTCTGCTGGACAACAATAGCATGCACTCTAAATATTAAAAAACGCTTAACTTTGTTATTTTGATTATTTTATCCATAATATATTCACGATTATCTATTATGACTAGAACTAACAAGAGGTCAGCAACGAAAAAATATGCAAAAAAATTTTGTTCCACTGTCCACGGCAATACCTCTCCAGTGCGCCGATTGTCGAGGCGAAGATGCGGTGTGCGTAAAATACGCCCAACGGCCCGTCAACTGGGACTAAATTATCATTAACATATATTGAAATTGTGCTTGCATCAAAATTTTTAGTTGTCCATTTGATGCTGTATATAGATTTCGTCTATTTGAAACGTCATACTGCTCAAACGCCTCTAATCACTTTACACGTTTCAATGCCACACACTATAGTACCAAAAAGCTACGTACACCTGAATATTTTTAAGAAGCAATAGAAACATCAAATAATAAGACTTTTATGAGTTCAATTTTTTTTCTAATAACGCATCATTGCACCTTCAGCTTTTTTTAACGTCTAGTGGACGGTTGATATAGTTTTCATACATGTTTTTCACGACGGTCGGCGTCAATTTCATTCAAAATTTCAAACACTTTTTCTTCTAAATTTTCCCAAAAAAAACTCATTCCGTAAGCGTTGCTTCAAAATCGCCCATAAATTTTCAATAGGATTCAAATATGACTGTGTGCTGGCCATTCTAGAAACTTCCACTCGCTTTCATGGAAGCAATTGCCGATGATCTTCGATTCAAGCAATATCTTGTTGAAAAATAATGTCCAGGAAATGCATTTTGTCTTCGTAATTTTTCAAAATCTCCAAATAACCGGTAGCGTTTAGCTTGTTTGGACACTTAACAAGCAATTTTCATCTATCTGATTGTATTGCACCCCAAAACATAAGTGATCTTTTGTCAGAATTTTTGATCTTTTTTCAAAAAATCTTATTCCATTTCTTCGAAAAACTCCGTCGCTGGAGATGCGCACCCTTGTTTCATTAGAAAAAACAACATTCTGCCAGAACGAGAAAGGCTTCTTGAGCATATTGATACACCATTTTGAACGAGAACACTTGGTTTTTTTCTTCAAACTGACTTTTCTGCAGCATTTATTTAAAAAACGCCATATTTTTTGAGAATTCTTCTAACTCCACCCCCTGGAAATTGTATCGTAGCAGGAGAAAACGTTATGAACCACTCTAATGCGCTCCTGTGCGGTTTTGGAAGCTTTCACAAACATCGGTCACTAATATTTTTCCTGACTTTCTTGACAATTTTGGGGGTTTTCCGTTGTATTTTTGGGGCTCGAAACTGTTAGTTTTCAAGTTATGTTTGTATGCATACTTTGCACTTGGCAAACGGTGAGAGAACAAAGCAATTTAACCATCTTTTCTGTTTGAGCGGAGAAAGTGAGAATGAAATTTCGCTTCAAACTTATACATTTCACACCTTTTTTCACGCCTTTACGCAAATCATGCTTATGAACCAGGAATCATGCTTCAAAAACAGAAATCATGCTGTACGTAGCTTTTAGGTAGCATAGTGTATGAATTTAAACATTTTTGATTTTAAAAGATACGAATTTAGCACTTAAAAGCTATTAGGAAAGGTTATTGCTGCTTTTTTTGTTTACCAATTCAAATCCTAAAGTGGCTGAAATTTCGTAATTTTTCGTAATTTTAAAGTTTTCGTAATTTTAATTGAAATTTTGATTTTCTTTTTGAGTTTTTACTAAACTTTTGGAATCCTATGGCATGAACTTGTTAACTAAAAGTACAATACGTTTAGTAAGGAGCATTAAGTGATCCTATCTGGTGCTTTGAGCGGACAAATAATGCTATTAAAACTTTGAAAATAAGTTTTCGAAAGTTTTTCTAAAATTAATCAACCACAAACTTATTTTTGTGAACTTTATGTCAGTCTCAGTAATGACGGGACCCCCTCCTTCCTAATGCAATCCAAAACAATCTCCTTAGCTGTTTTATCTTCTAATTATTGGTTATATGAATTCAATGCCACAAGATTTCAAAAAAATTAATTTTTGAAAATTTCGTTTAATTGGTTCCTTTTGAAATCTCATCCCGTTATCCTAATATTGATGGCTCTCATTGTTTTAGCGAAACGTCCAATGAATTATAGATAAAAGTTTTCTGAGAAAAGAACATATGGTTTAAATGGCTTCAACACTTTCTTCTCTCACTTTTTTACAGGATTTTTGGTTTTGGCATGTATCTGTTGTTTTCTTTTCATAGCCATAAGACTTATTGTGATGACCTACTGATTATCTATGCATGACAAACATACTTATTCTCCCATCGAGGCTTAGCTGAGAGTATTTATTGACGTCCGTTGAGAGCTATTGAATTTATTGTCTGTAAATTAACTTAATGACTTTAAAAGTATTTTTTTTAAAATATTTTTTATAACATAAATCAACCTTAAGATTTTTTCGTGAACTGTAAGTCGGTCTCAGTAATGACAGAGAATTTTTTTCTACTCCAACAAAAGGTTATCGAGATGGCGATTTTATCTTCTAACTATTGGTTATATGACTTCAATGCCACAAGTTTTCAAAAACTTTTCTAATAATTTTTGGACATTTCGTATTATTGGTTACTTTTGAAACCTTATCCTGTTATCCTAATACCAGTGGCTCTCATTGACTTAGAGAAAAAGATCAACGAGTCATAGTTGAAGTTTTCAGAAAAAAACTAATGCTTTAAATGGCGTCGACACGTTTTTCTCGCACTTTTTTACAGAATTTTTGGTTTTTGCCTGTATTTGTTGTTTTTTCATAAACATATAACACATTGTGATGTCTTATTGATTAGCTATGCATGAAAAATTTCCTTGTACTCACATTTTGGCAGAACTGAGCGTATTTATTGACTTACGTTGAAAGCGATCGAATTTAATGACTGTTAGGTCTTTAAATTTTTTAAATTTTTTTGAACAATAATTAATCTCAAACTTGTTTTCGTGAACTGTAAGTCAGTCTCCGTAATGAAACAACCCCTTTCCTTCCTATTTTATCAAAACTTGATCTCTTTAACCGTTTTATTTTCTAACTATTGGTTATTTGACTTCGATGCACGAGGTTTCATAATTTTTCAAAAAAATTTTTGGATATTTTTTATTTGTAATTTTGGTTCCTTTTGAAATCTAATTAAATTGTACTAATATTGATATTTCTCCTTAGAGTACACGTTCAATGGATCGTAGAAAAAGTTTGAATAGAAAAGCTTACGGTTTGAATGGCTTCGACACTTTCATCTCCCACTCTTCTACTGAAATTTTGGATTTTGCCTTTATTTGTTGTTTTCATAGTCAATGACATGTTTTACTGTCTTATTGATAACTTTTGATTGACAAAGATCCTTGGCGTCCCATCGAGGCATAATTTAGCGTATTTAATGGCTTCCGTTGAAAGCTACTGATTTTTATGACGCTGATACTATTGGTTTTCTCAAAAATTTCGTGGTTTTAATGTATTTTGCATTGCCATACGACTTTTTGCGATGAGTTATTGATGACCTATGAATGAAAGATATCATTGCTCTCCCATCGAGGCAGAAGTTAGCGTGTTTATTTAATTCTTTTGAAAGCTATTGAGTGTAATGGCTTTGATACTAGCTAGGGGTTTTCTCAAAAACTTCGTAGTTCTAATATATTTGTTTATATTTGTTGTTTTTCAAATCATTTTGCAACAAAAGAACAATCCCATTGTTGTTAAAAATAGAAACGTTTTTACTGAAAAGTTCATTCTCTGATGGCTTCGACATTTTCCCGCTTAATTTTTTTGAATTTGCTGTTTTTGTCTTTTTTTATTCTTTAGGTAGCCGTAAAATTCTGACCAGTCTCATAAACTTATAACTGACGATTAAATGAATGATCTTACCCGAAGCAGTCGGTTTATAGCGAATAGTCTTAAAGTTTATGACGTTATACGTTTTCAAACATTTTTCATTTTTTTTGTTCTTTTCGTTAACTTGTAACTTATTCTCGTCATTGAGAGGTCCATACAATTCCTTGAAATTCAAAAGTTAGCGTGTCTACTGATATAATGTTGTAACTGATGTTTTGTTCTGTGGTCAATATGCGTTTTCATAAAAGATTTGTGAGTGGTGTATTTGTGTATCTTGTTCTCTTCTTGTAGCACTTTCAGGTAATAACAGACCACAATGATTTTCAAATGTGACCCAAATGAACTTGTTTATTCTTTCAGTATAATTTTAGCTGAAATACTCTAATTAAAAACTGGAATAAAAATACAGAATATTCAGATAATATCTAATGATTTTAATGTCTTCAATAATTCGTGTTTTTTCAAATTGTTCGTAATTTTTTGAGATTTTCTGCGTCTATAACCCGTTCCTATGGCTTAGTCTAACCAAAGACAGGTCCCAATGGTTTCATAATGACTTTGTTGTCAAATTTTATGAACTATTTTATAATCTAGAGATTTTTTAGACTTTTGAAATTATTTGATTTTAAAAATGTTGATTGATTTTTGATTTTAACATCATTTTTCTTCTCTTTGTCAACTTGTTTCAAATGAAGGATGCTCATGTGCATAACCTAACAATCAATGCCATTTTCTTTCTCAAGAACTTTAAGAGGTACTGGGTCGGCCATCAATTTTTTCCGATGTGATATCGGATTCTGTTTCATAGTACACGACAAATCAAAAAGTTCACCATAAAATTGAAAATGAGTGTAAATTTTCAGAACAACCCTTTATAATCTGTTCATCTAATAAAAAATTGATGGGGCCAAACAGTTTTATTCATTAGAATCGAATAAGTTTCTGCACAAGTCCGTAATCTAGAAACAGTTTTTTTCCGCCAGAAAATATTTTTAACATCTTTTAACCCGCTGAACGGTTCGACATCAAAAATTGCATTATAACTAAGGACTCCATAAGTATTCTAAATGAGTGCACCCATAGCATCTTCTTGACACCCAATAGTAAGTCTCTAAGGAGGATTGGTTTAATTATATAAGAAATTGGATAATAATAAGAAATTTAATGCATAGCTGGATCGAAATTCCATTAACAATCAGACAGGCAAAGATTTAAAAAATTAAAGAGAAAGCGAGAGAAAAATGTTTTAAAAACGATTACCGATAGACAATACATCTAAAAAATAGTTTTAGATGTAAAAAGTGCGGAAAACAAGATACATATGTGATCTCGCAAGAGCTCATGCAATGTATACCAGCTGTGTTTTACCCATTGATAAAGCTAAAAACATCGTGTCGCCCTATAATAGATAACTTTTGTTTCAATTTGAATTATATTTTTTGTAAGAAAGTTTATAGCCGAACTTAACTTTTGGAACCCATGAATGTTTTTCCTTTATTATTTATGATACTTGTGACAAGCCAAGGTTCAGAAAAAAAAAAGATAATTCAATTTTAATTTCTAATCATGTTTAAATTGTTAATCAATTTAATTTTATTTTCTCTGAGCCATAAAATTTCATAAAATTCAAGAAGAATTACACCAAATTTGGTCATAGTTTTGCTTTCGTCACCTAAGCTTTAAAAAATCTTAACTTTGTTGATTGTTCACATGTTTTTCAGAAACCATCGAAAACAATTTGACTGCGAACACAGCATTTATTGTGAACGTACGCATGAGCTCAAACTTAGTCAGCACAGATCAAAAGTCAAAATTCTTCAAATTTTTTAATAACAATTTTGGTAATAAAAACGCTTTTGTATACTTTTATTACTAAAAGTGGATATCTTTAAGCTAGAAAAAGAACGATATGTGATTTAATACATTCTGCTTTTATTGTTCACTTTGATTACTGTTTGACTTTTGTGTTGTTTTTGGCATTTGATTAGCCAGTGAAAATTTGCTAGTAACAGTTTTCAAATATCTTTCAAGATAAATATCCAACTGTTAGACCATTTTCCTGCCGTTGTTTTTACGCAACAGGGGTGGTGCCTAATTTCCTTTAATCTGTTCCATCGATTAATCCCATTCCCTGCAATGTTTGCTTATCCAAACGCAATTTTCATTGCTTTTCCATGGTTCTTTTCCCTTTTTTTTCAAAAATGAGGACGCACAACGCTAAATTTACCAGGTGAGGGCGATATTATGATCAGACTATCATAATAAGAAACAGTGATTGATTCGTAAATGTCAGTTTTGCTTTTGTTTCCTGTTAAATAATTGTTTCTGTTTTTGTTTACGTTTTACCTTTATACCATTTCAAAAACAGGAAAATGCGAAAATGCTCAATTACGCCCACTTGTTTTTAAGAATAGCTGCAGATTGTTTATTTTCTGTGAAAATCTGAAGTAAGCAACATAGTTCATTAATCTTTTCACTTTTTGCGCAATTTTTCATGCGCTACTTTTAATTGCCTCTTATTTTCCTATAATCATCTTTTATTATTTTTTTTTTCATATTCTGTGGAAATTTTCTATTTTAATTAATGAATATTTTATTCGCCTGAAATACAAAAAAATATAAAATTTCTTTTCGTTTTTGAAATTTTGCTTCAACTTTTTTATCAACTTAAAACGCCGTCAGAAAACTGGATTTCTCTAAATATTTCCGTGTCATCAGGACAGCCAATTTTATCGACTAGTTGTTTTAACTTCCCGCCGAGACCATTTCTGCACTCTAAACACATTAACACCAAATCCCAACCTTATTCCATTCTATAAGGAAAACTGTGTCATTAGTTCACATGTTTAGCTTGCAGAACAGGACATACTTAGATAGAGTGCTGGGAATATTGACCGACAGGGCGTTTAGCCGACAAAGAAAAACCGAGAAATTTCGCAGAATCTTAATTCTGATTGGTCGACAAACCGGATTGGTTAAAATAGCACTATTCATCCATCCATTACAATTATGTGCGGAAGGTTTGTCGGCTGAAATTTTCATTTTTTGATTGTCGGTTAACCCAGCTGTCGGCCAATTTGGCGATCGCCCTGAGATAGATATACGTAAAGCAATAAAAAGCGTGAATAGTTTTGTCTTTCGAAGTGAACAAATGTAAACTTTGAAGCCAATTTTCTGTTAAGAGTTGGTATGTTCTTCAGATATGGAGAACTAGCTAAAAGGAGTCTTAAGTTTATCTAAACACTTTGTGTGGGTTTATATAAAATACAATTGTCAAGTCTCATTCGGTCTCGTTTCCCCCCCCCCCCCCCCCCCTAAATCCCATTTATAATTCCCTCACAGCCTGGTCATGACATTTGAATCGTCAAAATGCAACCCCTAGACTACTAATCTCTAAAACCAATAGGTAAGACAGCTTGCCGGATTATTTGGTCTAGATTTGATACCAGTTTAGCCAGTTCATGTAAGTTTGACCAGCTCTTTATGCATTTTGTAAGCTTAGTTTTCAAGGGCATTAGAGCTGATAAATTTTGAAGCTCATTCAAGTCATTTGTTTATTTTTAAAGCTCAAACTGTCAATTCGTTTGTTCAAAGAACACCATAAAAAGGTTTTTCTTGAGAGTTAAGCTCTAACTTGATGTAGGGTTGATTTTTTTCTAGTCATTAATGTAACCATTCGATTTCGACCCGGGTTGGTACTAGTTCTACCTACTACCTACTTCTAATATTTCAAAGCTTAATCGTACAATTTCGTAAATTCACATATTGCATTATTTTTTCAAAAGAAACCGATTTGAAGAAATAAATCCAATTCTCGATTTTGGCAGCTATCTATCTAGCGACAACGGGAACGCCTTCGTAGCACAAATAATGAAAGAAAACATTTAAACTGCTACTTTAATTCCCGTCTAACCCTAAATTTTTCTTTTAATGGAAAACGTCGTATGAGTTCTTATCTAAGCTGAACAAACATATAATCTTAAGAATTCTATAAAGAAAAAAATAAGACAAGAATTAAAACATCTGTTTAAACTAATACTGAAACCATGCTACGATACGAAGTAATAGCTTTGCAATATCTTTGGAAAAAAATAATACTAGTAAAATTGAACCAAAAATGTCAACATCGTCTAAAAATTAAAAACTATTTTTGGTGATGTTTGTTCAGGCCAATGTTTTCTCTTCATGTATGCAGAATAGTATATTATGTTTGCGCTTTTTATTTTGTTCTGCAGAATTGCATCACTGGAGTGACATACATTACGCCAATTGAACAGTCAATTGTAGAAAGTTTTTTTGTTCAAATTTATTGAAATAACTGACGCTGGTTATATATAATAGACATTTGAATCCGTAATTCATACTGCATATTTTATACGCCCTCGATCTGATATTCAATAATACATTTCTGTTTATTAATAATATTGAAACAACAGTTTTTCTGTCTAAGTGACCAGTTAAAACAACTGAGTTGTAATAACTGTGTTCTCATTTTTCTAGAAAAAATATACATTGCAGAAACTTATGACTAAATAGATACACCAAAGTACTGAAAACGTTCGTAATTAAATTAATTCCGACCGTTTTTGCTATTCATAAATATTTCCACAATTCGGTTTCAAATTCGATGTCTTAATTTAGCTGAAGTTGGACATTCAGTTCGGTTTTAAAGTTTGCCTGGAGAGTTTCACTATAATTCGTTCCACTTTGATGATCAGGGGTGCGACATGACGATGTCAAAACATCGTGACACCAAATAACACCACTTCAAATAAAGTTTCCTTAAAGTTCGTTTAATGCTGATTGAGTCAATCTTTCAATAATATATCTTAGCAAGGTTCCTGCTAAATTTTTTTTTCTATTTTGCCTGCAATTTGAAGTAATGCAGCCTTGTTACTGTAGCTTTATTTTTTTAATCTGAAACTCTTTTTGATTTACTTTAGAATTTTGTTATCTGAACAACGATGTCATTTTTTGAGAAAAAAAATGCGTTTCTTTCAAATAAATAGGTTTTATATTTACTTTTGAAATTGAATCGTGGATATGAATTTGACTAAAAAATGACCATTTGTTGATTTTTGAAACAGGACTATTATCCACTTTTTAATGAAATTTTGTCATTATGTTTCAAGCAAGTAGAATTTAACACAGTCGATATGGCTTGTAGTTATACAATTCAACGTTTCCAAATCACAAATCACCAGACATCATGAAATTTTGGTGTTAGTTTAACAAAGTGATTGGATTCCATTAAATGTTATTTTAGCTTGAACAGAAAATTTTCGTGACATTATAAAACCAAGTTGAAAAACCCAATTTCTTATTTGGTGGTAGTTTCTTTCATTTGTAAAATACTAAATGACATTATTTGTGCTGCATAAAAATCTTTTTTTTAGAGTATGAGGCAGACAGAGAGTCCGCTGAGCACCCATAAATATGGAATAGGATAATTTTGTTGTCTTAAATGGATGAAAAAAATTGCACACTCATGAAATTGTGTTTGTCGCAGGACTTAATGGTCAGCTGCAACTAATTGGAACCCATGTCTAGCTCACTTACCATCTGGTACATTTTATGATGATGAAACCTTGTTTTACAATATTTTAAGAATTTTAAGAATTTTTTAAGGGCTTTTAAGAATTTTAATTTGTTTCTCTTTTTTTCAAGCCTGAAAGTAAGTAATTAGGTGTCAATGGGAAGCAGTTTTTATTGTTAATTTTAAAAAATGTTCAAATCGTCGGCCGCATCCATTTGAAAACTCGACAATTTGTTTGGAGAATTTCCGTCTCTATCTAATGAAATCGCAAACCATACTTTGAGGTTATTTGGTTGAAAAACGGTTTTCTAAGGTGTGTCTTAACACCAGAATTAGGGAGCCTCAGTATGTTACAGCGACAAAATTTGATCGGTTTTTCTACAAGTGTTTTTTTCTAAATTGTTGACAAGAATGGAAACACAAGAATGAATCATCTGTGAATTGATACAACTGTGTGCATGCTTTCACTAAGAATTCAAACCTGATAAGTACGCGATATATCGTATCTTCGTGAACAAAAAACCTTTCTTGAATTTTATGCAATTAATGGTCTGATTCATTAGTGATAGATTAAAAATTTCCTAAGGTTATCAGTATATTTTTATGTGTGCTTTTCAAATTGCCTAGATGAATAAGGCAGCATAAATAAAATTAAAGCATTTAATTTTTTTTCTAGAAACTCGTTTGAAAGGCAATAAAAAACAGGTTATAATAAAAAAAAAACTAAAGCCTTTGCGTTCTATAACGGTAGAGAGCAGCAATTTCCCGGTCCCAGGAAATATAGCAAAATTATTTAAGACAAGCGTGTTTAACGAGTGTTTAAGGCGAGATTTTCAAATTTGAATTTTGCCTAATTTTTGCAATTTTATGTGGGATCAACAATAAAATTTATCCAGTGATGTTGCAATTTCATAAACAATTTTTTTTATTTCTGTTTTTAGTTGACACGTTCGAGTGAAAGCTTTTGAAGTAAAATTTCTCTCTTTTTTTGTATTTTAAACACTTTTGACTTAAATAAATACTGACATTTTGACCTCGACATGCGCTCCAAGTAACCAAAAGTTACAGCGCCCACCAGCCAATTTTCTGGTACATGTTGTTCCGGGTTAAAATGAAAAAGTTAACTGGTACTAGCTAATCCGACAGCTAGAGATTTGGGCAAAGTTATACAGACGTCATAACAACAGTTACTATAACAAAGTGCATTTTAGGTGCCAGGGTGGAAAATTTGATATGAAGTTTGACGTAATTTTACCCAAATCGCAAATAGTGCTGAACAAATAATTATTCAGTATATGAAGAGACACAAAATTCTTGCGGCGTGTGAGATATTTCAGAAAGCCGACGGTGACATATAGTTAGTGTAGTTGGTTATAAATGGTTATAGATTTATAAATTGAACGCTATGGAGCCCCTAACTGAATAGAGAGAAACATACGGACCGGACATACTTAAATGCGCTCTTTTGATCGTGAAACTTTCAAGTTTGCGTGTTGAAATATCTTTGAATTTCACACTGGTTATAAGTGTTATAAATCGTTTGGTTAAGCAAACTGTTCATTAGTAGCCGTTTATAATTGAAATAAGCGGGTTATCGACAAAATCCCAAAACCCTATAGTAAAACCTTTTGAAAATCCTCGAAATCGTTCCAATCTTACTTCAAATTTATTACTTGGTTGTACCCAATAGTTATTATAACCTTTATTACGCAGTTATAAATTGCCATAATTTTCCCAAACATTTGCTGTAACTCATTGTTGTTCCGTTTGATTTTGGGAAAATTGCGGGCCTGGGAATAGCTTTAAATCGGGCAAAATCGGGCATTTTATTTTTCCAAATGAAGCAGAATATGTTCTCCCGAATTTCCAGGTGAAAAATCAAACAAATAAGCTTTACAAAACCTTTTATGTCATTGAAACCTCGAGAAAGTTTTAATTAAAACCAGATTTTACTTCACAGGAGAGCGAATTAGTTAAGAGATTATTTATTGTTTTGGGTTATAAATCATTACTCACCTTTATAATTGTAGGACAAATTCTGGTTTCACGCAGTGTGAATAAGTCCTCTCTAAATCTGAGAGTTTTGCAGCGGGACCTACGTCATTTATTTCAGTCCCAATCAAAATCTTGTCAAACTCAGTCGCTGTTGAAATTTCATCGGCTTTCGCAAATTGAGTTAGTTTTTGTTATAAAAACAGTTTCATTAACTTTTTGGAAAGCTTAGTTTTTTCCAATTTTTCAGTAAGCAGCAAAAATTATCAGAAACAAAATTCGATTACTTAAATAATTTTTGTTAGCAATCACGGAATTATTAAAAGTTGTTATCAGTTCTTCATTTTTTAATATTGCCGTTCTTGGGGCTTTGGCTAATTAATTAATTATTATTTATTTATAAAAATTGGGAATTTTATTTTACACGTACAGCTATTTCTAAATTAGTCTAGTTAATTTTACGTTTGTTACAATTCTTATTTTCTACATACATTCCGTTCTGTTTCAAAAACCCCAAAGCGGAAATTTGAATTATTTAGTAATTTCAACGTTTCGCTCCAACATTTAGCTTCACCATCAAAATGGATGCTAGCTTTCAGTGCTTGCGGGCAATTGAGGTGCCGAAGGAATACCTGACGATAGTCCGAGAGCTGGGTGAAGGTCAATTCGGGAAAGTCTTCCAGGGTTCATTGCGATCTCCAATGTCGGGTACAGTCTCAAAAGTCGCCATCAAAATGCTGACCAAAGTTGAACATTCGGCTCAAGATCATTTCTTCTTAGAAGCCATGACAATGCGGAAGTTTTCACATCCGCACATTATTAAACTATTGGGAGTTGTTTCTCAAGCGCAGCCAATTAGCCTAATAATGGAGATAGCCGAATATGGCGAATTGCGTTCGTTTTTGCAGCAAAACCAAATGAAACTTCAGCTTGATAATTTATTACTGTATTGTTATCAAATTGCGAATGCGTTGGAGTATCTGGCTTCAAAGCAAGTCGTCCATCGAGACATAGCTGCTAGAAACTGTTTAGTGTTCAGTTTCGATTTGGTCAAATTAGCCGATTTTGGTTTGTCTCGTTTGATGCAAGATCACAATTACTACAAAGCGAGGTCAAAAGGTGAGTAGAAAATATGATATTTTTTAGAAAAACAAAGATTTTCAAGAGACAAACCGGTGCTCCTCCCTAGTGATGGGCTAATTAAAAATTTGAAAGAATCTTGCAAGATTTTTCAAAATTTGATAACACTAGAACTTACTCCTGTGAGATCACTTGAAAAATCGGGTGTTGACACACAGTTTTTTTTGGGATAAACTGACACACGATAATTTTCCATGTTACGTGATTTTTCATGCAGTTTTACTTAATTTTTTCGGGTTGGTCTTTGTATATTTTCATGTGATATAGATGGTATTTCACGTAATATTTCATGTAATTTCACATGAATTCTCACGAGCTCACCAACCAAATTCTAATGTGAGAACATATAGAATTCAAATGTCTTCCGACAAATGTCTTCTGTGCATGAAGTTAAAAGTAAACGGCAAGAAAAACCAAGGCGACCCCCCCCCCCCCCCCCCCGGAGAGATTCTTGTAAATTTACGTACAAAATCTCGTAAAATGCAAATCTATTATACTCCACTTCAATCCCAAAAGTCATTTGTGGACGATTTTTCATGTGATCTCACACGGGAAGTCACAAGAGCAAAAAAAATGTTACGTTTTACTCATTTGCGTCTATTAAACAACATTTCCGGACTGAACGTCAAGTCTTAATCAGTACTGATTCAGTTAAATTGCAATTGTTGGATCAGTACTGTATCAGAGCTCCGATCATGTCACCTTTTGGACTTGGCACGTCTTAAATCAAGTCTTAAGTCTGGGCAAATTTTGAGTCAAGTTTTAGCCAAGACTTGACAAGTCTTGCGCAAGACTTGGACAAGACTTGACAAGTCTTGAATCAAGTATTGAGCTCAGTCTTTCTTGTTGGTTTTGCTTCCGTTTGGAAACGAAAGAAGAAGGCCGCCACTTACAATGGCTTGCAGAACTGACTTAGACTTGACAAGTCTTCAGCAAATCTTGACATGTCTTCACAAGTTTTAAGATTTGAAATAAGACGTGATTAGTAGAAACTTGTGAATTTTAGACGTGTATTTCACTGGAGAAGTACTGATCAAAACTTGAAATTTGTTCCGGGTTCTTAGAAGCAAACTAATCCTCTCTCGTTGAACTTGATTAAAAAAATTAGGTATCCAGGCTGAAACTCAAATTTAGTTTTTGTAAACTGTTGCAAATAATGCTATATGATCAATTAACGTCCAAATTTTTTGTCTTGAAACAGTATAAAATATTGCAATAAACACATTGTGTTTGAACCATAAAAAGAACTATTTTTATTGTTTTGCAATTGGAGCGTGTTAAGAACGGTTTTAACGGTCATTCTCCATATTGTTTTCCATCATTTCTAATTCCAAGATCCCAATTCACAGACTATTCAGAATTTTTTGTTTTGCACAACTTTAAATTAAACTTGATCGGTTAACTTCATAGCTTGTTCACATTCAAATTAATTTGAACAAATCAAATTTTTGGATGGAAAAGAAGTATGCATCGAAAAGTTATTTTATAATCGATATCTTTTCCGACTAATTTATCTTAATAATATAGAATTTTTTGCACGAATCAAAAAGAATATTTTCAAGTAACGTGTTTTTAATGTACGTTTGCCAATAAAAATTTTCTTTAGTTTTTCTCTTAGTTTTTGAGGTAGAAAACTGACTTATGAAACGCTAATCAATGTTGAAAGATAACAAATTATTCCGTCTGCTTCACAAATTTTGGAGTCTTTGTTCTTTGCTTCTTTCAAAAGTCAACAAGGGTCCTTGAGGTATTCACTTTCCAAGTTAGCAATTTGTTTCGTAAATAGGTTATTTCGACTTGCGTTTCAATCTGAAGAGTGTTAGAAACGAGGTGCATTAGGTGTCTAAAAATTATTTTTAAAACTCATACCTTTTAGAAGAACTTGTCAACGCGCATTATTGTCGTTGTCATAATTTTTTTTGTCGATTTTTGAGCTTTTTTTAGTTCTCATTAGGCCTTATTAGTTCTTATTTAGGTTCTTACTATTCACTAATCCTGCTTTTCAGTAAAAAGTACCTATAAATGAGGAATGATTCTTATTTACTCAAATATTGTATCGTCATAGAAGATGCTTATGATTGATTTCTACAGACTTTTTATATTCAGATTCACTTATTACAAAAAACATTTTGTTTTAAATTACAGATCATTGGTTGGCCTATGTAACTTCATTTATGCGGCCAAACAAATTCAATTTATGAATCAGAGTTTGATTAATTGTAATATTTCTATTGCAACGATGTTGAAGAGGATATGTGTTGTAATATTTTTCAAAATTATATTCTATTTACTGCTTGGTTTGATTTTTGATTCTCCAACTAGCACGCCAAATATCGTTAATAGTTGTCAATTTAATTTCTAGATTGTGACAATTTTTTGTGTATATAATATGGGATATCAAAAATGGTACTTCTTTCGCATAAAAGCAATGTCCACAAATTAAACTTCATCTCATTACATTGAATCAAATCAAAACCACCTAAAAATCAGGAAAAAGAGTTCAATGCTCAATATTATTTCATTTGAAAATTTTAACCAAAAAAATTTTGAGTAACATCTGATGAGAGGAACCAACAACTCAGAAAATACTTCTGTTTTGTATTAGGCACGCCATTCACGTCAAATCAAGTATTTAAGTATTCTTATGTTTATTACCGTAAAAGCTGATGAAAAAGCTATCAACTGCTCTGTAGCGAAAGTGGAACCTCAGAAAACTTTTGATTGCACTGGTTTATACAATTTGACTTGGCCTTAATTTTGTAACTTTTATTATGTTCTAATGGACATTTTAATGAATTTCTTTGCACGCATAATGAAATTAAAGCCAATGTTGTAATTGAACACCTAGTTTCAAAATTGAAAACTGCTATACGACAATAAAGTTCTTTAATGTGAAAATAAAAGGCTGTGATACTCTTTTTTTGTTTTAATAACAAAATTAGCCAATAAGCAGGTTTCTATTACATAGGTTCTGTTTCCACAGATTTTATCAAGCAATATTGGATATGAGATTGTTTATCTGTTATCAGGAAAGAATTTATAAGAAAGAGTTTGCAAGAAAATGTCTGAAATTTCTCTGATACCGTGTTTATGACAAAGACTTGCCTTAGCAGATCCTTCAGGATGCAATTTTTTAAATAGCTGATTTGTTTTGATACACTTTTGAATCCATATTTGATGCCAATAGTAATCAAATAGCTACTACTTATACAGCTTTCAATGTTAAAGTCAAACCGTGAGAAACGTCTGAAGTTGGCCTCAGTGCGAAAAACAAGCTAAAAATGAAGTTGTTGTTGTTGTTGTCGTTGTTGTTGTTGAAAAATGATGCTTCTCATTTAAAAAATGTTCACCAGACAAATTTAGCAAAAGTGAGTCAACAGTTAAACCATCAAATTTTCAGGTTTTATCGGATTTAACACTCCGGGATTGCAAACTGACGTAGTTTTTGTTGTTGTTTGAGTTCTTTGTTTCCTCAATCCTGCTAAAAGTCGCAGAATCAGTTTCTTCTTAACTCCCGAACAAAATTTTTGTTTTCATAGGCATTGTGGGCATACTTATTTTTTTAATGCATTGGCAGTGTTTGTTACAGTCACAATATTCAAGTTTACATCTGTAAAAACTTTAACTGTTAAACATTAAGAAATTGTCTTCAAAAGAAATTTTTTTGGCAACCAAAATTTTGCTTAGTTATCAAACTATTGCTCTTAAATCATAAAAAGATGCATTCTTTTTTCTCTTCGAGGTTTTGGATATTTGAACATTTGTTCATTTAGATTGAATCTTCAATTTAATTTTCTATATCGGATTCTGACTCACGAAATCTAGTCTTCATAGATAATCTTTTCGTCTCCAATTACCATATGCAGAAACGAAATGCGCTTTCTTATTTGAAATTTTTTCACATATGTTGTCCCTTATTTTAACGGTTGCTTATTGTTTGCAACCTTCAAGCGTAAGTGCTGTATTTTTCTAAAAAGTTCAGTTTAAATCAATAACCCCGATTTAATTTTTGGTTTTTAAAGTAATTAGCAAGATGTTTCAAGTTATTCGAGAAATGTTGAGATAATACGTGTCTCATCAAAATATACTAAGTTTCGATTCATTGGGTTACCACCGAAAGCAGATATTAATTTACAATTAATACTCTCCGATATTTTAGCTGAATAGAAAACCTATTAGCTTATGATTTACTAAGTAATAGTTTGTGTTTCATTAGTGGGGCTAATATAATTAGGGATCATAACGGAAATTATTACTAGGATGAACAGACGAAAAGGTCCCGGACAAAACAGTCCCAACTAAACATAGAGTTAGACATGTGCACACCCATTGCCGCCCAATTATCAAAGAAACTCCTTAAGTTATTCTTATGATTGTCTGTCAGTGAACAGCTATTGAGCTGATTACAATAAAGTTCTCGTCAAATTGTGTATTTTGAACCGAATTTTTGGGATAATTTTAGTTTATATCAAACCATCAAATTTTCAGGTTTTATCGGATTTAACACTCCGGGATTGCAAACTGACGTAGTTTTTGTTGTTGTTTGAGTTCTTTGTTTCCTCAATCCTGCTAAAAGTCGCAGAATCAGTTTCTTCTTAACTCCCGAACAAAATTTTTGTTTTCATAGGCATTGTGGGCATACTTATTTTTTTAATGCATTGGCAGTGTTTGTTACAGTCACAATATTCAAGTTTACATCTGTAAAAACTTTAACTGTTAAACATTAAGAAATTGTCTTCAAAAGAAATTTTTTTGGCAACCAAAATTTTGCTTAGTTATCAAACTATTGCTCTTAAATCATAAAAAAATGCATTCTTTTTTCTCTTCGAGGTTTTGGATATTTGAACATTTGTTCATTTAGATTGAATCTTCAATTTAATTTTCTATATCGGATTCTGACTCACGAAATCTAGTCTTCATAGATAATCTTTTCGTCTCCAATTACCATATGCAGAAACGAAATGCGCTTTCTTATTTGAAATTTTTTCACATATGTTGTCCCTTATTTTAACGGTTGCTTATTGTTTGCAACCTTCAAGCGTAAGTGCTGTATTTTTCTAAAAAGTTCAGTTTAAATCAATAACCCCGATTTAATTTTTGGTTTTTAAAGTAATTAGCAAGATGTTTCAAGTTATTCGAGAAATGTTGAGATAATACGTGTCTCATCAAAATATACTAAGTTTCGATTCATTGGGTTACCACCGAAAGCAGATATTAATTTACAATTAATACTCTCCGATATTTTAGCTGAATAGAAAACCTATTAGCTTATGATTTACTAAGTAATAGTTTGTGTTTCATTAGTGGGGCTAATATAATTAGGGATCATAACGGAAATTATTACTAGGATGAACAGACGAAAAGGTCCCGGACAAAACAGTCCCAACTAAACATAGAGTTAGACATGTGCACACCCATTGCCGCCCAATTATCAAAGAAACTCCTTAAGTTATTCTTATGATTGTCTGTCAGTGAACAGCTATTGAGCTGATTACAATAAAGTTCTCGTCAAATTGTGTATTTTGAACCGAATTTTTGGGATAATTTTAGTTTATATCAATTAAAAACAGTGCATTCAGAAGCTTAATCTGGGACTATTTTGTCTGGTTTTATTAGACAATTTTGTCTGAGACTCTTTTGTCTGGGAACAATTTGCATTTTTGGGACTGTTTTGTCTCCGACTGTTTTGTCCGGACACGATTACTAACCAGCGTCACTACAAAGTAAAAAAAGACCATTTTGTCGACTTTAGCTCTTTCAATTCCACAAAACGTATCTTAATGCATGTAAAAAGACCCTTAAAGCTTGGGATATGGCGACAAAGGAGCTCTATTATTCTAATTGGTAATTATACGATGACTTTGTCCTCTCTCGCCATATTCCCCAAAATTAATTTAAAGTAGGGGCGCTGGCCTGTAATGAAGATTCATGTTAGTCAAAATTATCTTTATTTTTTGACAGGAAAGATGCCGATAAAGTGGATGTCGCCCGAGTCTATTTTCTACCGCAGATTCACTTCAGCATCCGACGTCTGGATGTTCGGAGTATGTTGCTGGGAGGTGTTCATGTTTGGGGTGAAACCCTACCAGGGCATGAAGAACCAAAAAATTGTCGAGTGCATAGAACGGGGCCAGAAATTATCCCGCCCTAACACCTGCCCCAAAAACGTATACACCATCCTCGAACAGTGCTGGGCAATGAAAGAATTTGAGCGACCCACTTTTTCAGCTTTGAACCAAAGATTTCGCAGTCTATACGAACAGTATTCGGGTACTAGTGTTGAAAAATTACCAGGCAGTTTTGCGAACAAGCCCGGTTCGCCCAAAAACTCAGTCAATGATCAGAAAATGGCGGAAAAAGAATTTGAGATGTTAAGAGAGAGACTTGAAAACTCTCTTCAGCAATCAATAGACGATTCTCAAGTTTTAATGATGCAAGAGAAATCATTCGTGCCTTTTAAAGCGTCAACTGGTCAAAATGGCAACGCGAACAACAAGAATTTTGACAGTAAACAAGTAAACAAAAAACAGTCAGAACCCTTGAAAAGTGACCAAAATTTAGGGCAAACTTACGACAACCTCAGTTTTAATCAGAGTAGCCCGAACCAAGCTACAGTAACTAGTAATGTTGGTACCGGTATTAATAATTCGGGAAGCAATCATTCTAAAATATCGTCAAGTTCGAGCTCGATGCGAATCGGTAGCGGTGATTCTGCAACTTTTCTCGTGACATCAAACAGCAGTCGGTCATCGCTCGAAAAACAACCAGAAAACGAATCAATTTTGGCTTTCAGAAAAGAACTCGAATCAATTTGCGTCGAAATTTATCATCTTATTTATACAATCTGTTCAAATTTGTCAGCGAACAGTTCAGGAATTAAAACACAAAATCAAAGTTTGGTTTTTGAAGTTGGTTCCAAAATTCGACAGTTTAACAACTTCGTGACGTCAAAAGTTTCAGTTTTGACCCCAAATCAAGAATCACATGTTATAGCAACGATGTGTTGCCGAATATTGGAAAGTGACGCTCAAGAACTGATCAGAGCCTTCCGAATAAGTCAACAGAAAGTTGTAAACCAGAGTCGAGAATTGTTAATCGCCAGTAATATTTTGAGTGTAAATTTGAAAAACACAATTAAGAGAGTTTGTAGTTTGATTAGTCAAACTCAGGGTAATAGAATTATTTCACACAGTTCTGTGTAACTTGTAAACATTGGAGAAATTTAGGAACTGTTGTCCATCCCCCCCCCCCCCCCCTGATACTTTATATCCCTTTATATCCCCATCAATTATATTTTGACATCTTAGTAATGATGTAAAAGTCGTAACTCATATAAGAGTGCAATATCTCAAACAGTGCAGAAACAATCTTTAATTCGTTCGCACATCGCAGGGAAATTCGAAGTTTTGTTCGCGGGAGGAAAAGGATTCAGTTCCGGAATTTGATGTAGAATAATTAGTTTCAAAATTTGTAAAAATGAATAGCGCACTCCATGAAAATAAAATATTTATGACAATTTCTTTTCAATCATTTTTCTTTTGTAATTAAGCTTACAGAAAAGAAAGTCTCGTGCGTTCATGTCCAGACTTTTGTGCGTTTTTCCGTGTTTCCAGGCTATGTAAATTTGAACGCACGACACCCCCGTCGTGCGTTCATCAGGGTCTGGACATATTGACTTTTGGTCTGGCACCTCAACCTGGGAAGCTAAATTCAAATGACAATACTACCCGGAATTGCACTTTATTGTTCTCACAAAAATGAAACAGAGCCCAAAATTACAATGAGAAATGTAAATGGTGGATGGAATAAAATCCCACTCCAGAATACCGAGGAAGAACGACGTAAAAATTATTGGTAAGTTGGGTTTAGGAAGAATCGGTATGCTCGGTTTTTAAACGTACGAAAGGATCGTGTGTTCAGATAAGAAACGCAACAGATTGTCAGTATGCTTGATTAATGGCGACGTCTTAACAAATAGACGCACTAAAATGTAGAAATTTCAACGAATGAGATTGGTTGAGAAATCTAAAACACTACCTTTATGCCTTCAATTAGCCTAAATATGACATAGCCTAATGCTAGATTACATTTTTTACCGCATCTGGCCATGCCTCGCGGGCCATGGCCATGCCTCAGTGGCCCGTGGGACTTGATATGGATCTATTACAACCGAAAGTGAGAGCAGTTTCCCCCAAAAAAGTATAATTTTTCTATTTCGGCTTATCGGGATTTTTTTACGTTAACACGCATAAACTAGTAAGGAGGCATTTTGGGTCGAGGAAAAAAACCCCCAGGCAAAAAACCTCACCTAACTTTTTAGATAGGAAATAAACCCCATTGAAAAAACCCCATTTCAAAATTGAATTTCGGTCGTGATAATTTGTTCGGTTGTGATAGTTTCATATCAAGTCCCACGGGCCGTTGAGGCATGGCCATGGCCCCCGAGGCCTGGTCATACGCGCTAAAAGCACAACTCTTTAATTGTAATGTGTGGGTTTATTTCCGTGGGGAACATATTTTGAAATTATTGTCCATACTTTTAGAAATGTCGATAAATGTTCATATTTTGAACAAATTATGAAATGAACGTCCATATTTGTGGTTGTGGAGAGAAAAGGAGGAAAGAAAAACATAATTACAGACGAAAACCGGTTTTCTATTGTTGAGATAGCTTGAATCTCGTTCTCATTGTTTCACGTTTTAACACAAAATGCCGTGCACATGTATTTTGAAAATGGCCGAATATATTGAGCAGTACGCTTTGGAATTCAAACTTTTTACCTTTTTAAACAGGCAAATTCACTAAATTTCATTGTTCATGCTAGCCAGGTTGGACAGTTTCATCGGTTAACGAGAAAACTCTTGTTGATAGAGAAAAAAAATAAATGACTTGACTTGAAAAAAAATTTTTCCGTTTTTTTAGCTTGCAAATTATGGCCGTTTTTTTAGCTACGACTTTGCATAGTCTGACTGCTGAAATAAAACTAATGAAGTTAGGTACAAAACTGTCATATAAACAAAGAGGGCAAGCTATCAGAACTTATTGTTTTTCATTGGTCAGTTTTCTTGAGTTTATTTTGATTTCAGCTATCATTTTTTTGAATTTCATCGTCCAAAATAATTTGGTCCAATTATCTCTCCTAAATTTTTTGCTCTAAGATACTCGGAATAACTGATATTAAGAGAGTATAAATCATGCGCCCAAAATTTTATATCGCGATTTATAGGTCCCGCGTTGACAAACGATTAGTTTTCACTTTAACTGGCTATGAAACGACCTTACCTGGACCCATGAAAAGGCTTTACCTCAATTTTAACTAGGTTCTGGACCGTCTACTTCCAGTGTACTGTGAGTCAATACTGGACCCCTACTACAAATAAAAAGTATTTTCATAAGTTGAGTTCTAAACCTGGGGAGGTTATCGGGTGCAGTTGTTTACATGGTTCAGGGCCGAAGATCAAACTAATCAAAAAAGGGGACGACCTTTCCTCCTTTTAATTTACATCAAACTAATTTAGGATAAACAGCATTGGTTGATTGCGATTGCAAATCAAAGTACAAAATTGTTCTTTTTAATCCCTTAGTCGCAACCAATTAATTTGATGCAAAATAATACAAAGCTTGACAGTTGATGACGATGAATACAGATTTAATTTCCTAATAGAGTTATTGGGTAAAAAAAATTTAATGGGAATATCTAAGATCAAATCGGATTCTATCCAATTAATGGCTAATTTTTAAACAGCATCTTTACGCAATTTCCAAAATAGCATATCTGTTTATGCTGTATATAATTTCTAGAACATTCTTTTTGAAATTCGTATCTGAAAAACCAATTTTATTCCTTTTTCATCGTATTGTCATTCGCAATTAATGAGAAGGGTAAAAATAGACAATTGGTGACGTTGAGGACAGATTAAATTTCCCAATTAAGGCCTTTAACTCTCAAAATAATCAGATGAAAAAAAGAATTAGAAATGTGACGCATTCTTTCGTGCGTGTCTCTTACGTCAATAAGAGGAAAAAACTACGACTAGTCTAACGAGCCCAAAAGGTGATGGGTTTAATTTAACCCCCACTCCCTTCGGGGGTTGGAAAAGATTGGAAGGAATCTAGTTTTACATCATTTCAGTTGTAAATTTGGGAATTGAGGTCTGAAAAAGGTTCGCACAGATTATGGCAATTGAAAATCCGATAATAGGACCCGATACAATACGATGATTATTTTAAGCCATAATTATTAAACTTATCATAATTTTAAATGTATATTCTACTCCATATAAATTAGATATCAAATTAAGCGGAACCGCGTTGTTAACAATAATCGCCCAAGAGTTTGAGTCATTTTGACCATTTTTGTCAACTAACTCAAACTGCATAATTGGATTTCGTAAAAAATTGGGAATGTCACGAGACGCGTCGCAAAAAACTGTAATTATTTTTTTCAACTTAAGAGCTTGTCTCGGGCCTGAAAGACGGGACGCAAATTTGATGGCGCCCTGTACTAGGCGACAGGCCTCTGAATTAACGTAAATTAACAGTTAATTCACGAAATTAGAAAAAAGAAAGACATTCCCAATAACTCTGAATTAAAGAGTTACTACAACGAAAATTATTTTTGAGGAATAGAAGTTATAAATACTTCAGAACTAACAATTTGAATTGATTTTGAACTCCCTGAGGTGACTGGGCGCTGTAATGTACGTCAGCAATTCGACTTGTGGCGAATCGGAGCTTAAGAATCCAAGGGACGTATTAATGGAAAGTTTTTCCAACTGGCGAATCAACGTTGCGAAAAAACTCGTCATGTATTCTCGTTGTTTAAAAGATCAATATTACATTTTAAATTATAAATTTTCAATTAAAGTTTTTGAACTTTACAAAAGTTTACTTTTAGAACTTTTCAATCGAGTTTCCCTCATCTTTGGTTGTGATTAATTCATATGACGTCACAAGAACCGTGGGGGCCATACATGGCCTCCAAGACATGACGAACAACAATTTTTTTAGTTTTTAAGTCAACAATTTTTAAGATAAAATAACGCTTAAGTTTACCATGACTGAATGTAATTTTTTCTACATTTATGAGAGTATACTCTCAAATTGTTCATCTTTTTATTCTTCCGACTTGAAGTTATCAGGTCGATAAGAAGTCAAAAATGTTATCATAAGATGAAATTATTAAACAAAAACAAAATTCTTCAACGCAAAAAATAGCAGAAAATAGAAACATTCAGAAGCAAAAAAAAATTACTTTTAATTAAAAAGAATTTAAAGTTTTGTGCAAGCAATTGGTTGTTTTTCTGATTCGACACCAGTGTAAATTTGTTTTTTATGTGTTTGAAATTATACTATTAATAAATTTATTAGCACTATGTTTATTATTGAGATCTGCTAAAAAAAACGAAGTTCGTATATGTCACACTAAAAACATCAGTCTTCAAACATGTCAAATTCAAAATTTTTTTCTATGAGTTGTAAATTTGCAGCGTTGGCGGGCGCACGAAGAGCTTTGTTTTGATTGAAGTCATGCAGATAATTTTCCTCTTTTTCTGTTAAGGTTGAGCTTTCAAAACATGCTTAGGAAAATACGTCAGCATAAAACTGAGATAGTGAAAACACCTGTGTACTATTTGTCTATTAGTCATCGTAATAGTCCCGGTTCTAGTTATGGTTACCAGTACAATCATAGTCACGAGATGTGGAGAAAAAGGGGAAAAACAAAAGCAGCACAGCAACACACAGCTAAAGCAGCCGCAGTAAACGGCTTTCTGCCTATAAATCAGCAAAATTTTTTTAAAAAATAAATTTACTTGAGCAGTAAATAATGTCTAACAGTGTTTTGCGTTTGAACTATTCTTGAGCAGTACATTGTTACTGTGTCTTGTATTGAATGTTATTCTTGAGCAGTATATTTTTTGTTACTGTGACCTGTATCTACAAATTATTAGAGCTGCAATTCAATTTTTACGAGCCCCAGCTACTGGTATTTCAACTCGTGATCCAAAAATCAAAAGCAAAAAAAGGTTAAGTTTAAATATTTTTGCATGAAGAGGTTTTAGACATATATCTTTGTCTTCGATTTGTTTTTCTATTGGATTGAACTGGAAAGCATATAGAAATCCCGTATTGTGTGATTTGTAGCAAATTGAGTCCAATTCGATATTGAAAAACTAAGATTAGCAAATGGTTACGAACTGAATTATAATGCAACGGTAAGAACGTGGCGGATATACAGTTACAAAAGCGAACTGCAAAAACAATATATCCGGACAGATCTAGTGTCGCTGAAACGAACTGGGCGGTGTAAAATTTTTCTCGTCGCAACCGGTTGGGAGAAAAGCCGATACAATTGGTCCTCCGACTCGAACATTGGAAAACCAGCCCCTGTCGAATTTATTGAGAGAATTACAAAGCTAACTTCTCAAAAAGGTTATCAGTTAAGAATCAAGCTCCTGCCTAAACTACGGAACAAAGTGATTCTTTCACGGAGTTGCAGTATCCTGTATCAGCAGATTAGGACCTGCTCAGAGAAGCTATGACTAAAAACACAAGAGGGTTACAATATAATAAAGAACAATGACCGGCCCAAAAATCCAAAGCATTTTATCAAGAGATACAAGAGATTCACAACTGATTCCAGCATTTGCTCGACAAGAGTTGTTTTGAACTTGCATTGCCGAGAACAACAGAGATTCTTCAACAAATTAAACGCCGTCCGGTTACCGTATAGCCACGGGCAGAAAACTATGTCAAATCATAAGAGTAGTTCGGTTCTACAGAACAATGAAATAGAGGAATGAAATTACAGATAATTCACAGCAAGTAGAACAAAATTATTGAAGAAAACGGCTCAAAAACCTCAATGTCAGAAGTCAAAGAAAGCCGAGAAACTTGCTGTGTTGGAGAAGGTTTTTTTGTCCGAGCTTCGATTGAAGTAAATGGTATTCGAGATGAAAAGAAGGAACTAGAGCTAGAGATTCAACTTTTCGACGAAAACGGTGTACTAAACCTAGAATACCGAATGGAAGCCCTTGACATAAAGGACTATAATTCTGACGATGATGCCGCTCTGAGTATACGCCGTCAATCCCCATTCAAATGGAAAGAGTTCAGAAACAAAAAACTGTTCTCATGGCTTGACCGATCAGATAAACCTGAAAATGCATACAACCATAACTATGAAGGTTCTGAAAACGATCCAGAAAACGCATACTTAAGAGTGACCTTTGAGGAAGATTGGTCATGCAAGCCAAGATCATCAAGTAGAGAGCGACGGTTTAACTTCTTTCGACGGTAATCCACTTGAATGGACAGAGTGGTCAAGTATGTTTGTTGCTACCGTGGGCCGACGTAATATTCCTGGCGCAGAAATATGAACCACTTGAAAACGCTTTTATGTGGCAAAGCCGAGTCAGCAATATCGGGTGTGGATTATTCGCGGTCTTTCTACATACAAACTTAGTCACTACTAGAAGGAAAGTTTTGCTGTCCACATCTGATTGTTAACGCAAAGATTGAGACGTTGCGTAAACAACAGCCCATAAAAGCTCACGATTCACATGCCTTAGTTATTTACTCAATAACGATAAGCATTTTTGTTAACGTCCTAAAGCAAGGAAATTATGACGGCGATTTGCAATCAAGCGCAACACTTCATTTTGAGATAGAAAAATTGCTCCAAAACCTCAAGGAGAAATGGTTATTTTAAGTAGATGATTGCCGAGAAGATAAATTTGATCTGATTCTTCTTAAAAAGTTTTTAAGAAAAATGGCATTTGTGCATGAAGGGTTTTCAGTCTTTATAGAAGAACGCCAAGAAGACAGATGCAATACCAAAGGACAAAAACCATTCTCGAAGACATCAAATTTCAGTGCAAGTTCCAACGTGAAAAAACGAAACCAATGCAAAGCGATCAACCTCCGCTAGTTGACGGCAACCATCGTATTTGAACTAACCATCATTCAAAATCATGAAAATTAACGATCGATATATAGCAGTTAGGCAGCAACGCTTATGTTACGGATGTCTAGGAACAGGACATGCAATCAAAGATTTCAAAGTCAGCGCGTGTGGTATAAAAGGATGTATCAAAAAGCACAACCGATTGTTAAACTCAGAAAACCCAGTGGACGAGGATAATCACGCATTGAACGTAAGTGCTGCCACAACAAGTTAAAGTACCGAAATTACCAGCTTTCTTCAGATCGTTCCAGTCTCAGTCTCAATCCAGAGTGGACGCAACCGTCTGAACACATATGCTTTCCTCAATAATGGATCAACAGTATCATTCATTGATCATAGCGTTCAGCAGAAATTAAATGCCCAAGGCAGCAAGGTAACGTTTAATAGAGCCGGCATACACGAAACCAAGGATCTGAAGGCAGAAAAGGTCCTTGTAATAAAGGGACTGCATTCAAAGGTGCATTCACATGAAGTGTTTGTACATACGTCCATTTCATTGGAAAATTCAAACTTTGAACTCCACAAACTGAAACATAATTTCATCCACTTGAGTGTACTTCCAAACAGAAGTTTCAAAATGATGAAAGTTGGCATCATCCTCTGTCAAGATGCCTATGAACTACAAAAGACATTAGACCACAAGACAGGAACACGAAGTAATTTTTCGCTGTCCTGACGGAATTAAGATGGGTATTCAGTGGATCAATGAGGAGTAGAGGAGGATAAAATGTTTGTCATTTTGCAAACACAGAAGAAGCCAAAGTGGCTGAAAATGTTCAGTCGTGGTGGGACATAGAAACCTATGCTTCCAAAATCAACGTCTTGAGTCAGTCAAAGAAAAAGCAACAAGGTCAGAATCTTTTAGAGAGCACGATAAAGTTTACGGTACGAAGTGGGCATTCTGTGGATTGATCCAGAACCCAATCTTGAAAAACAACTACGGTTCAGCCCTAGATCAGCTCTTCTCGCTGGAAGGAAGATTCCAATGAGACGCAATTTTGAAAAAATTGTATCAACAGTCAATTGATACAGAGGTTGAAAAAGGTTTTTGAAGATGCTCGGTAAATCGGAAGTCGTAGGAGCTTTTCGAAAGGAATAGTGTTTGCCAGACCATCCAGTAGTAAACCCAAACAAGCCCGGTAAGGTTCGCCCTGTTTGTAACGCTACAGCGAAATACAAGATGTATGTCGGAATGACAGTTTGTTAGCCGGACCTCATCTATTACAAGGACTGATTGGAACAATATTCAGGTTTCGTGAGGGACAATAGCCCTAACCGCAGATATTGAATCAATGTTTATGCAAGTGCAAGTTCCTGAACGAGATAAAAGCTGCCTGGGATTTCTTTGGCGATCAACCATGAAGGGTCATGTGGAAATTTACGAGTGTTAACATCAAGTTTTTGGTGCAAAGTGTTCACCAACATTTGCCAACTACGCTCTGAAACGAGTGGCGATCGAAAACGGGGACGAGTCTCCAATTGCAGCAAATGCAATCCAAAACAACGTTTACGTGGACGATTTCATCAAATCAATTGACTCTCTGCATCCTCTTCTGTCATGACATGGATTCCAAATGAAAAACTGGATCACCAATTGCAGTAGAGTGACGTCAAAAAATCAGCAAATATGAACAAGTAAATTAAAACCACGAAAGTTTTGAGAAAACCCGTAGCATCAACGCAATTAAAATCAATAGTTTTCAACAGAAGCCAATAAATACGCTAAATTTTGCAAAATGTCGATGAGACAGCAGGGATGTTTTTCATTCATTAGTCATCAATAAGTCATTACAACAAGTTATTGACTATGAAAACAACAAAAAAAACAAGCAAAATAAAAAAAAATCAGCTGAAAATTGCGAGAACAAAGTGTCGAAGCCATTTAAACCATATCGTTTCCTCTGAAAACTTTATCTATGGTCCATTGAACTTCTTCTCTAAGCCAATGGGAATGATCAAATATAGGATAGTGTGATAAGATTTCAAACGGAACCAGAATTACAAAAAAATATCCAAAAACTTAAAAAAATATGAAAACTCGTGCATCGAAGTCAACAAACCCATACTTATAAGAACAAACCACTAACTATACAAAATCAAGTTGAAGTAGATAGGAAAGAGGGCCTGTCAGTTCTGAGACTGACATATAGTTCACGAAATTAAGTTAAAAATTGGTTAACGTGCAAAAAATATTTTAAAATTTTTTAAAAATTTTAACAGAAGTTAATACGCTCAGCTATGCCTCGATTGGATGATACTTTTCAAGCATTGGTTATCAATAATACATCACAATAAATCCAATGACTATGGAAACAACAACATATACAGGCAAAAACCAGTAACTCTTTAGAAAAATGTGAGAAGAAAGTGTCGAAGCCAATTAAATCATAAGTTCTCTTAAAATTTTTTCCATGACCACTGAACTTTTTCTAAGCCAATGGGAGTCACCATTTTTAGGATAAATTGATTTCAAAAGGAACCAATAATACGAAAACATCTAGAAAATTGACTTTTTTGAAATCTTGAGGCATTGAAGCCAAATAAACAATAGTTAGAAGATTGCAGTTCACGAAAATAAATTTATGATTGGTTAAATTTAAAAATTTCCGAAATTTTAATTTCAAAGTTTTAACAGGCATTAGCTGTCCACTCAAAGCACTAGATAGGTTCCCTTAATGCTCGTAACAAAGCCTATTGCAATTTGGTCAACGAGTCAGCGAATTTGAAAGGACTCCAAAAATTTAGTAAAATCTCGAAAACAAAATCAACGTTTCATTTAAAATTACTAAAACTGAAAGTCGAATCCAAAAAAATGAGGGGTTTCTGGAAAACGATTTTTTTGCTCATTGGGAAAAATTTGACTGTAAATGAGGGTTGTCATTGACGGAATTCCAATATTAAAAGTGGCTAGTCTCTGGGTGACTTATAAAAACAAAATATTATTAAAAGTTTTCTAAAAAGAAGAGCTTTCAAATAGAATTCGAAATTTTTTGCTTGTAAACCTTCCCTATGAGACCAGAACTAGTGTATTTATTGCCTTCGCTCTTTAAAACCATTATGACTTAAAATAATTCTAGAAAGTGTTTTAAATTGAAGAAAAATTACAGCAAAATTGAACAAAATCATGCCAAATATCCCATGTTAACACAAAATTTTAATCGTCGATAGCTCCTCGAAAAAAACGCATACCAAAAAAAATCTTTTTAATTTTGAATTCCACGCTGAAAG
>NC_134480.1:40780060-40790879 GCF_964194025.1 Convolutriloba macropyga | reverse complement strand
GAGAGAGAGATAGAGAGAGAGAGAGAGAGAGAAAGAGAGAGAGAGAGAGAGAGAGAGGGAGAGAGAGGGAGAGGGAGAGGGAGAGAGAGAGAGAGAGAGAAAGAGAGAGAGAGAGAGAAAGAGAGAGAGAGAGAGAGAGAGAGAGAGAACAGGCGGTTTCAATATTCTGAGAACATTTGTTAATTTGGCAGGGTTAGCAAAATAAAGAAATTTCCGACCTTTATACTCGAAGTGACAAAATCTCTGATAATTCAAAGTATCTGGTAGTTCAAGACAAATTTTCTCCGTGTATGAAAAATAAGAAACTCCTATCACTATTATGAAAATTAGTTCAACATTTAACAGCTCTTTGTCATTGTTTCTATGCTTAGATGACATTGAAAAGCAAGTAAATTTGCTATTTTCGAACAAAAAATTTTGGACATGTTTTTCCGCAGACTCAAATTTTGAGTCGAAGGCCCTTGGTTGGCCTGAGTTCTTCTGAAAATTTCAGCATGCAAAGTACAAGTCTTTCGAGTAAATTTACTCGAGTTTGTATCTCCCATTCACGCACATTCTCTAAGATTAGGGTTATAAACATGTGTGGACACTTGTGAAAGTGTGAGGAAATGGTTCCAATTTAGCTCAAGTTTGAAAATATCAATAAAAATTTTCCCAGTATGTCTGTTTTTGAGAAGGCGAGGACAACCGCATCAAAATTTCATCATTCTTAGCCACACACCCCGTCGCGCGTCGCACTTTTAAAAAGTTTAATTGCGGATAATTAGCATCTATGCAGCTTATTATATCTAGGCACACAAGAATATATAAGTGTATAAATTAGGTGTCCAGTAATTACTGAATGAATTCGAAGAGTAAGGTTTTAAGCTAACTAAATGCTCGAAATCATGGGTGATGATTACGTTATTCACCAATACAAGTGTCCAAAATCAAGATTTTTGTTACGTTTGTCCGTAGTTAACAATTGTCCATAGTTAAGTTTCTTACAACTTTTCACTTTTCTACTTCACAATTTTTCATTTATGTCCCTAAGCATCTCGACAGGTACTTTTTCCAAATATTCCTTAATTTCAGAGTTTTTCAATGCGAGTGCCCATTATAAATTCCATTTCCAATCTGAGAATTAGGTTTTGGTTGTTTTAAGCTTATAGATCTACTCATTCATCAAAATAGAAAAAGCTTACAAAAGCTAAATGAGAGAAAGAAACTACTGAGTGTAGTAATCGTTTTCCGCCACGATTGTTTATTTTTCTGAAAATTTTAATTGCTTTTAAGTTTTCAATACATTTACTGAAACTTTTTAAAAAACTTCGCGAAATAAGTACAACAACGAAACAGATTTCGTTTATCATTTCACATTTAATTAGTTCTGAACTAACTGGATTCCAACAGCAACTCGATTTCTTTGGGTGAAATTTGACAAAATTGTTGATAAAGACTCACAAAAGCAACCAATTCTAGACGGAGCAAAAGAAAAACATTGTTTTCTTTTTTATCTGTTTTGCAGAATGCAAATTATAGTTCAACGTTGGCTCTTGACTTTTCTTTCTAAGAAGACGTTAGTAGAACCGTTTTGGGGCCAATATATATATATATATATATATATATATATATATATATATGACAAGAGTGACAGGAACTATTTCAGTTTCAAATCTTTGAAGTTATATTCTTTTGTCAAAATTGTTTTAAAACAATTTTATTTCGATCAAACTTTTTACTCAATTAATTTTTTTAATGAGATGAATGATTTATCGAAATAACAGTTAGGAAATTATTTTGCTGTTGCTAAGTATCAAATATATAAAAGGTTTTCAGTTTTTCAAGCAAAAGCGATCGTTGTTTTTTTAAAAAGGAAGATTTCGACTCTGTTATAATTGACTTTATTGGAAGAATTTCCATTTATTGGCATGATTTTTGTTTTCTATTAATGGTTTCTGCTGCTTTCGCTCATCAAAAAAAATTGGAGCGCGGTTTAGAGAAGAAAATTTCTTTCAAGTTAAAATTTTGACTGATGACAAAACTATGCAACGGCTTAATTCCATTTATTTGAAGATGCGCAGAGTTAAATGTTGCCTTTGAAAGAGTCATAATTTTGACTCAAGCGAAAAATAATTTTTGAAGTGTTTTTTTTTATTTTTTCAAATGAGCGGAAACAAATAATATGAGAACAGTTCATGAATAATGAATGTATTATGAAGTCAAATCATCCCGTTCAATCCTTAAACAGTTTTATGATTGTAGTTATGAACTACAGAAAAACATTTTGAAGAATTTGCAATTTGAGATATATCGCTGAAACAACCCCTTAATCAGACCAACCATTTCCAGACCAATATCCAGATTTTAGTGCGGTCCAACTTTTTTCCAGACTATATAATTCGAGCTCAGACTTGACCTCGTGTGAACTTCACTATTAATTATGATAAAAAAAATTATGATGCATTCTATTTGTCTTAAACGTGTACGTGAAAAAAATATTACTTTCACCGATTCAAAATTCAATTAAAAACTCCAAATATCGCTTCTTTCTTTTCCACACTTGAGATTTTTTGTCAAAAAACATTAGAAAGTATTGTTTCTGACCAATAGTACAGCAAAAAACGCTGAAAGATGAATGTCTTTCGCCCACAATTTTTCAACTTTTAGACCACTCGAACAATTAACCGATGTGGCCTTTATCTGAAAACCTTTATATTAAAACTATTTGAAAAGTTGCATTCTTTTTAAAAAAATTGAAAAACAACCACTAAATGCTTCTTCTTGTAAGAGAAGTCCACAATTTTTGATAGATTTAGGAAAAATTTTCCATTAATCGCGCGGTTTGATTCATCAGGAAGTTGCAAATAGAATATGTTGACAGCTCTTGTTCACATTGTTTATCTATTTTGCATAGAAATTGATTTTAAAGGGAATTGAAAATTAATAAATTAAAAGATGTCCTTACATGTAAACAGACTTTCAATCATAACGGATTACGATAAGCAACAAAAAATCACAAATTATTTGTTAGACATAATAAAAACTGCCAAAAAATATTGGAAATATAAAAATCAACAACAATGATCTTTTAAAGAAATTTCCAATATTCCATTGAAATTAAGAAAGGTAAGCAGCGATGCGTGACAAATTTATGCGTGTGACAAAGCTTAATTCCAATATTAGAAATGAGTGTTATTATATAAGAGATTATGAGACTAGGTTTAGTTTAAGTTATAACAATCTGCATTGGATTATTAAGAACGATCTGATTATAATAAATCTCTTCCCAGCCTACTTCTCTTTTCCATGTTTCCAATTGACCATTTTGTTCATGGCTTCTGGAGTGGTTATTAAACCCACTTTCCTCAGCTAATGGTATCGTATTTCTAATCGCGAATTCAACCCCAGCATAGCCCCCGATATGCCTCAATTAACCCGTGTGGATTAGTACTACTAACCAAACCAATGTTGATTATTTTCATTCTAGCCGTGCCCCATTCTGCTTGGCTGATTTTCCATAACCCCCCGAAAACCCCCTCAAGCTATTAACCCTTCCGCTAGCTATCTTATCATCTTCTTATAAAAACATCAGCGATTGATCTAAAAATATCAAAGCACTTGCTACAATGCAAATTTGCCAATAATTACTAGTTTTCCATTCTTTTTTCACTTTGCTATTATATATCTCTGCTTTGTTCTCAGCTCATTAAAAATATTTCTCAAGATTCAGGCGAAAGCCTCGCAGCTTTGTGTTTTATCTTTGAAGTCTGCAAAACAGGAAAATTTGAGGAAAAATTTTCCTTAATAAAGGCGAAACTGGGATTTGTGTTTCAGCTCTGATCGGCTATTAAGATTTACAAGAATAGCATTTTGCTCTTAAGTCGTAAAGTTTGTCAATTTCGCCTTAACAATACTTACCAAAAATACATTAAATTTGTTTATTATTTTGTTAGTGAAATTCATCCGAAGTATTTGAATTAATTATCGTCAAATTCAGCGACACAAATTCACATTATTAATTCAAAGCTTGAAGATTTACATAAAATATTACATTACTGTATTATTTTTTTCTAAAAAAAATAATTGACTATTTTTTTATTTAAAAAAATTTCGCGTATTTTTACAGGTCGCTTCTGTTAGAGTTCAAATAAAATTATTAAACTACGATTCAGTTTTTCTTACCTAATTCAATATATAGAAAACAGAAAAAAAATCTTTTAGTTAGATTTTAAAAACGATTTAGCAACAACAATATGCCTCCAAAATCCGTTTCAACTGGCCGAAATCCCACAAAACAGATGTCGACCCCGATTGTTCAACCAGCCACTTCCAGTCGTAGCAAATCGAATCAAAACCGCCTCGAAAAACAGGACTCGATACACGAGAGCTCAAAACTGCTAAACAAAAAGTCAAAAACAGAGAAAAGTTTAGAAGTGCCAGTGACTACAACCAGAAGGTACTCTTTGCCGACTGCTCAAATAATAGAAGAGGCTAAAGAGAATGCGTACTTGAAGAAAACGCAACAGCAGAGGCAAGGCGGTAGTGGTGGTGGTGGTTCTGAATCGAGGTATGTCACTTTCTATACTTTTGGACAATTTTTTCCGCTTTTTTACGCACTTTTCGAAATTTTCCCCCTATGTCACACCCCCTGATCTTTTGGAAATTCATCGAAACTTATCTTTTCACAATAATAACATTTTGACATAAACAGCTGATGATTTTCTGGTAAGCAATAACTCGGTCATTTGGAGTTCAAATTGAGGAATATGCAATCTGAAGATATTAAAATTCCTCAAATCTGTCAATCAAACTTTTTGGGTGAAAATTTTATTATATATTTGACAGATGTAAAAGGTTGTTTCATTCTCTTGTATAGTTGTAAAATTTTAGAATTCCGTTAAAACTTCTAAGCAAGTCAAATCTAACTTGCCATGCTTCAAAGCTAGAAAAAAGTTTGATCAAAATGTAAACATTTACAAAACTAGTTACATTGTGGTGCCTAAAAGCTACGTACAGCATAATTTCAACTTTTAAAGCATGATTGATGCTTCATAAACATGATTTGCAAAAGGGGCGTGAAAAAACTGTGAAATTTAGAAATTTCAAGATTAATTTCATTCTCATTTTTTCCTCTTAAAAAGAAAAAAAGGAAAATGTTTAAACCGCTTTGCTCTTTCACTGTATGCGTCAAGTTGTTACGCAACGAGATATCAGATTTTTATGAATGAAAATACAAAAAAACTCAACTTGAAATCAGGATCCAGTGCACAGTATGCATACAAACGTTACCTGAAGAAAAATGATTTGAGGACAAAAAAAGAGCGCAAGACCCCCAAAAAGGTTTAAAAAATTAGGGAAAAAATATTTAACGACTTTGTAAAAATCCTGAAATATCATTGGAGCGTATAAGAGTGACTCATAACGCTTCCTCTTGCTACGGTACAATTTTCAGAGGTAACGTTAGATGAATTTTAGAAAAATATGGTATTTTTTTGAGAAATTTCATTTCTCAAAAAAATTCATTTTGAAAAAAAAATTAAGCAAAAGTTTTCGCCCAAAACTTCGCGCATCAATGTGCTCAAGAAGCCTTTTTTTTCTGGCAGAATGTCGTTTTTACTAACAAAATTAGCGTGCGCATTTCTAGTGACGGAATTGCTCGATTTTTAAGGAAATATTACAAAATTGTTAGAAAAGAACACGAAAAAATTTGTGTTCACACCAGCGATCATTTATGTTTTGAGAACATTTTGAATCCATAGAAGGAAAACGCTTGGTAGAAAGAAATTCGATAGCGGTTATTAATTACGAAGAAAAAAGTATATTTCTGAATTATTTAAAGGACTGGTTTTTACAGTTAAATCGCTCAAAGTGTGAGAATTGCTTTTAAATTTTATCCATAATATTGCCTATTGATCAGAAAATAAGGAAACTTTTCCTTGTGTTGACAAACGATAAAATTCTCAACTAACTTCAATTCCGCATGTGTTGTGAAAAAACCGAAAGAAACTGATAGGGACTCAATTATCAATTTGAATTGTAGTTTGTATTAATTTGGTTTGCACAAGTGCTCTGTGATTCATAGATTATGAAATTTCCTGTTGTAAAAGTTTCTCCAAAGTTTAAAGCTAACGGTTCATACTTCTTGTTTTCCCGTGTGTTTTTCATATAATGGAGACGAAATTCCTTCTAGAATGCTTTTCAATCTTAACTGTTTTTAAATGATTTCCAAGGCGAAAAGACCCGTTTAACTGAAAAAAATTGTAGCACTATCCTCTTTCTTATGCAAATCATGGTCTATTATAAACAAGAAAATTGGTTAACGTGTTTTAGGAGAATTTATTGAATTTATTTTCATCGTTTTGTAGAACATATTATTTATGAAAATGTAGACCTTCAATGCTTCAGATTTTTATATTAAATTTAAGCGTGTCGACTGCTATATTAGGAAAAATTATTAGAATTCAGAGGTAAGAGCAATTTTTCAGAAAAAGTATTGAATGAAGTAAAACTTACTCTTAAATGTGAAAAAGTTCTGGTTTTTACCATTGTCAAACTTTTTATTCATTGTTTTCATGATTTTTTTGAACTCTTTCCATTCTCACTCGTTTGTTATTTTCCGTACTCTCAATTTTTTAAACGACTTATATATGCGGTAATGCAATATTACCTCTGTGCGCGTCTAAGTATTTAACAAAAATGTAATTTAATTAGGGTAAAAACACGACAAAATGATTTGTTTTTGTTTACAAGGCTCTAAAGATTGGCACAAGATCTTGCTCGAATCTAGCAAGATAGTACAAGATTAACGAGAGAGATTGACCAGGACGTTGTTAAACTTTGCTCTTGTTTTCAAGAATGGAATTTGAAACCGCTTTTACTTAGTTTTAGGTAAAAACATAAAAAAACAGTTTTGTACTAGTTATGCCTGCAATTCATGTTGAATAATTGCAAATTTGAAAGCTGTAGTTTGATCAACAAATTTTGGAATACTTTCAAATAATTGCCTGTTATAATTGCCTCATTAAATCCGACAGGGACGTCTTTTTAAATTGAAATGTGGTGAATCCCCCCCCCCCCCCCCCCCCCCAATAACCAGAATTTTGATTTCCATTCTAGCACAGATGTAGAGTACAACCCGGATCAATAAACTGGATCTATTGTGTCCCCCCCCACAGCTGAGTGAGCACATAAATTTATTATGACCCCCCGGTCCACGTGCTATTTTCTTACATAGTAACGTGTTATATAACAACATATAATTTGTAACTGGGGTCATAAAAAACACTGGGGGTGGGGGAGAAACAGAATAGATTCAATAAATTTTTGCCCCTTACACTTTAGTGCCTTTAAAACGTTTACGCACTCCCCCAACCCCAAAGCCAGTGATGATTTGACGCATGCTAAGGTGGTTAAGTGCCATTGTAACGGGTTGTTCTCATTAACACCCACCCCCCCCCCCCCCCCCCCGCACGAAATTATAGCCCCCAATGTGGTATAATTGCAGTAATATGAGCTATATGTTACGTGACCCTTAAGCTGGGGGGGGGGGGGTAGCATTGTGAGAGACCCATTGTAACAACACATAATTTGCAACTGGTGCCCATACAGGGAGGGGAGGGGGTGGGGGAGCTTTGGCGAACAGTTCCGACAACGTGCTGATCTGGGCAACTTCCCGTAACTCAATTGTTTCCTGCAGTTTATATTCGCAGCTGTGTTCGATACTGTTTATTGTTTATTGTTTATTTCTCCTCAAGGAGGGGGAGCCAGGGTTACATAAACAGACAACAGGTGAACGCGTCCAGGTAAGTCCCAACCAATCAAATCAGAGTAAATCAGACAGTTAACAAATCGTGCGTGTGTTTAAATCAACCAATCGTGTAGATGTGTGTATATGTGTCAGTTTGCGATTGCGTAACCACCACGTAAATTGTTGCATAACACCAAAGCGCGGCGGTAATGATTACCTAATCGAGATCTCGAAGTAATCAATCGACTTAAAAAGAGCGATCGGAAAAGTTATGTAACATAAAAACCGCATTAAAAATTTACACGAATAAAGTCTTATAAAGTTACAACGAAAGCGAACAAATGGTAAACGGCAAACCAGCAAAGTCATATATCAACATACTCATTTGATGTAAATGCCTTTTCCATTACCCCCCCCCCCCCCCCCCCCCTCACTTCCCCTCATTTTATTTTTTGAGATCTGTTTCCATTTCCCTGTGACAAACATTTGCGGAATCTTATAGCCCCCCCCCCAAAAAAAACTTAGTGGGCATTGGGCATAACGTACAGCCCCATTTCACCCGCAGAGAACGGTTAATATACATTAATTGGATCTATACTTTCTTTCGGGGTATTGCGGAGGGAGGGGAGGGGTTACAACGGGAAAGACCCAATCTGTTCTCATTAGCCAGTGTGAACAAAATAATACGTGTTTTTGGACTAAAAAGAGGCAGGACTAGCCATATAGGTTTATATTTAGGTCCGAACTTCGCTAATTGTACAACTCTTTTGAAGTTTTTCGGTGTTCGCTTACGCTGTAACTTTATTTAAAAATTTCTAATTAAAAGATTACGTGAACGGCTGATTGAGGAAGCGCGGAGAAAAGTTATGCAATACTAAGAGCTGCATGTAAAAGGTGACGTAATTCGAGCAGCGTCGATAATAGCGCATTTGTTTTTTATTAAAGTGAAGCATTTTGTTGTTATTGTCTATAGCCGCAAAGGAATATTGGCTGATGCAATCACTTCTTTTTTGGTTCTACTATGTTTCCACCCCACTGTTTTTTATGCCCCCCCCGTTACAAGTATTGTGTAATTTAAAAGTGGATCTTTTCCGTTTGTGCCCCCTCAGTAAAAATATGGCACGTGCGTCTGGGTCATTATGTAATAATATGGCCCACTAAGCTGGGGGAGGGGCACAAATGGAAAAGATCCTAAAAAAGAATAAAGGAATATCAACCACTAAAGCGGGTGGGGGGGGGGCAGAGTAGATTCGTTTTATCGTTCTTTTTTCTCTAATGATTTATTTCTACTGCTCTGATTATTTTTTCACTAATTTTTTCAACTCCAGGAGAATTTTTTCCACACCAATCAGATGTTTTTTTTTAGTTTTTAATTATTTTAATAGATACCTAAATTGGCTTCAAATAAAATTTAATATGAAATTTTGCTCACTCTGGTTTTGAGAACAAATAATTTCAACTATGCGTAACAAAAATTTTTGATGAAAACTTTTGCTCTTTCTCTATTGTAAATCTGCAGAAAAAGCTAAAAAAATATTTTCATTCTTTAAAATAAAAATTAATGAACAATTTTTGCGGGAGCTGGCTTTGAAAGCAGTTAAGAACAAATAAGTTAGGTTTTGTGTTGAATAGTTGTCCGGTTAACCGAAGTAGGAGTGAAATGATATAGTGTTACAGCATGTGGGGTTAAATAATTTTGCGTGAGCAGAAAAGGAACCGTTATGCATCACAATCGCTCGAGAAAAAAAATGGTTCAATTGTTTTGCGGATGGAGAAAAATTCACTTTGAGAAAACCTTTGAGAAAGTCCGGTCAGCAAACTATTGAGCAGAAAGAACCTTAAATGCTATTGGTTGTTCATTCAAAAACCATTTACAATGAATAAGGCTGTCTTTGAAAAAAGTTGTTGTTGTGTTAATCGCTTGTTGCTGCTTTTTGCACTTTTTTATATCGACATAAAATTGTACCCCTTTTGATTGTCTTAAGACTGTAAAAGAACGCATTCCAAAATGCAATTGCTTTTCGCAAATAACAATTTTTCAAAATTTTTTGGCGTTTTTGAAGTGTTTTTGATAGCAGAAAATTTTCAAGACAGCTAAAAGTTTTTGTAAGACTTCAAAAAACCATTCTGGGGGTGAGGGTGGGTGGCAAAAATACATACATCGGCTTTTTGGAACCTTTTTCTAATGGCGGTTTTCAACTACGAATACTGAAGCTCTAGCTAAATAAGAAAACTAATTTGATGAGAATTGAGAAGCAATTGACTTCTAAGAACAATTGACTGAACGTAGATTTTAATTGAATAAAAATCAACAATTTGACTGAAAAAATGAACCTGAGAACCAATTGATGCGCAAGGCCTGAATTGGGGCTATTTAGGAATGTTTCCCAAAAAGTTAGTTTGTAAACAATTATCAATACGTTATTTTTAGCTTCAATCTTTCTTGAACTTGCTTATAAGTTTTTAAAATTGAGGGGCAAAAAGTGAGATAGATAATTTGACATTGCAATTTGGAAATTAAACTTGAATTTAGCATCACTTGCTGTTATTTCTTGAGTGAATGCGAAATGCGAGTTTCAGTTGGAATGTTAAAAAACCTAGATGGTTTATAAATGAAAACCAAATTGTACTCCAGCATAAAAAAACAACAAAATTTGAAAGGCAAAATTTTTAAGATTACATCGGACGTCTGCAAAAAGAAGTTGCTTAATGTTTTGAACGCTTGGTTTTCATTCACACTGATTTTGAACTTAAGCTACAAACTGACAAAATTTCTTTGAAATTATAAAATAGCCAATGGTTTCCAGAGATTGAAAATTGAAATCCAGAAGGCTAAATAAACTAATAATTAGCAAAAAATTTCATGTAACCCTTTTACTGAGTAATACGAGCACGAGATTTGACTGTTCAAACTGAGAAAGTCACAATAAGTCCTTTTTGCTTTTTTATTTTGGTCATGCTTAATAAAATGGCTAAGTTCTTTTTAATATTTTTTGGACAACAGATAATTATCCCGACTTGAACGCAACTTGGGTACTTTTTTGGTATCAGTATTTTACAAAAGAAAATAACCATTTCGGCGGGAGATAT
>NC_134480.1:40697560-40775060 GCF_964194025.1 Convolutriloba macropyga | reverse complement strand
ACCCTCTGATTAAATGTCATTTGTATCTCGCAGCTCATAAATATGACTAATTTTGCATTAATTTCGTAGGGTGACGCTGGAGGCAGCCAGTCCCTGGGTTCCAGACGTAACTCTGCAATGGGTCTGGCACTGTCCTCGGGATCCACTGGGCTCCTAGGAGGACTGTCCGCCCTGACTGCTGCATCCACTTCAGCACAGACTTTGCCCTCATCCGCCAAAAAGAGTGAACCCATTTTGGGGTATGTAGTGAAAAATATGGACGATCAGTTAATGATGGTGGTTGCATTTCACCGAGGCTTTCGGTGAATAAACCAATAACTTGTCAATCTCTTTTAGAATTTTTAAAATTTTAATTTTTGATTTTTTTCTCAATTAAAATTGCGCAGACGCCATAATTAAGGAATTACATATATCGCAAATATAAAACATTATAAATTCCTTCAAGTCAGAAATCTTGCTCTGATGACGAAAGATTTGGTTGTTTCAATCGTACTACGATGGTATGAGAGCTTTACCGCTCACTTTCGTTCTTTCTGTCTTATGAATGAGTGCTTTTTCCACTCACTGTGTTAGCAGGATTAGGAACACGGCAGCGCAACAAGCCCCATGAGCGATGAGGCAAGAAGAGTTTTGGCGCGTTAGAGATTGAAACTGGTTTAAACTCAAAAGAAATTAGAGAAAATAAGAAAAATTAATTTCAAAAGCTTCAAAAGAGAGAAGAGTAAAAGATTTGACAAAAAAATTGGTCGTATCTACAGTCCGAAAAATAAACAATATTTACAGTTTACATTTGTTAAAAGGTTAATATATCAAAAATCAGGCAATTTTGGGGCGTATAAGGTGGTGACGTTTCATATTTAGATTAAAAAATTTGCTTCACTTGAGTTCGTTCACAGAATTCCATTTACCCTTCAATTTTATTAGATATTATTAAATACCTGACATACATACTGCTGAAGGTTGATTTACAATCATTTTCTAAATCGTTCGGTGCATTTTCCTTTATAAATCCGGTAACTTTATTTGTGAGTTTATTAACATAACTGAAGTTTCCAAGATCTAAGACAATTTCTTAGTTCTGTTTTTTGTTCTAATACCACCAATCAGATTGCTTCCAATAGGAAATAACATGGATTCGACCAAAAGTTGTTCTCGATGTTGTTCTACTTTCTGCTGTGACAGTGATTTTTTCCGAAGATCTGCTGCCATTACATCTTATGGGGTGTTAAGCAAATTGATTGATTTGTCATTAACGTGTTCCCTGATGAACTGATACTTCGTGTCCACGTGTTTTGATCGTTTATGAGGTAATGGGTTAGATTAGCGTTTTATGCAACTCGGATTGTCTTCCCCTATAGATGTGGGCTCACATTGCTTGTATCACAATTCTTTTGAAGAATTTGTACCACAGTTTTTATAAAAAACCACGCAAGAACACGGCTTTCTGCACCGCGGCAGCTAGACCCTGGTAAAAACTAACTTTATTCTACTTTTACGGAATCATCTTGAGCTACTTCGAAATTTAAATTCTTTTCTGCTGCTGTTCTACTGGTTTGCAGTATTGCATTTCTTGTGTTCCAAACAATTTTGAGTGTATTTTATTAATCTAAATTTAATGCTTTTTCTTTTTTCAAAGCTCCCATTTCAAAAAGTTCTTCAGGATCTTTGTCATCCACCTTAAGCGTTGACTCTATTGAATTTTTCAATATTTTGATTTGTGATTGACTGATTCTTGCTTTGGCTAAGTCTTCAGCCAACGTTAGAGCAAGCAATTTTTCATCTTCTTTCGGTTTTAGAAAAAGTTATCAACCATGTTTATTTATCCCAAAAAATTTGCCGAGTTAGAAAAATTGATAGATCTTGATACTAACTTTTGGCTGTGTGCTTCAGTCAACATATTGAGTTTTTAGCTTGCAAAATAGTTTGTTGTGAATACTGTTAATTTTTTCGAAACCTTTTGGTTGTTCTCGATGGATTTCTTTGTCTCTTTTGGGATGCACGGAAGCTGCTCTTACATTCATTTGTATTCTATGAAGTTTTTGATAGCTGATAAAGCTTGTAGATTTTTAAAATTTTTGCGTTTGCTTCTGGGAGTGAAGGTATCTGAGCATTCAATTCTCTCAATTTCTGCGAAACTTTCTGCTACATATCGAGCTTTTATGTTCGATGTTTCCGGTTGAATCACGTATAGTTTTGAATACCCGCGGACAGGAATGGTATTTTGCCGTTTTTCTTTTGGAACCAATTCCCAAGTTTCTGTTTCACTTGAACTTTCTATCTCTGTTGACATTGCTTAAAACCATTTGTCTTTTTGCTCTGAATTACTGGCGGCATAAAATGTTCAGTCTCAAAGAAAATGTTTGTTATAGTGCTTTGTAAAGCATGGGCATAGCTTTTACCCAATCATTTCGACTTGCCTCTAGAATTATCATTTTGGTTAAGTTCTATTTGTTGTGCTTCTTTCTTTGTCAGTCTTTTCATTTCTTTGTTTTTTGACCAAAGTTGTATGGTCTTTTGGTCGCGTGAACGAATTAATTTTTGACCTGGTTTAGCTGTCAATTGCGTTCTCAAGTGCGGTTCTACTTTTTTTGCCGTAATTTTTGACTTCACTTGTGCTAAAGTGAAGGCTTTTGTTCTGTATTTTTTAGTGAGGATTGAATTTTAAATTACTTTTTGGCTGCGATTTAACGCTTGGATTTGGTTTCCTTTTGTGCAATTTTGTCCTCAACTTCACTTTCTGTTTTCGTTTTGATTTTCCTGAACACTCTTTTTTTCATCCAACTTTGAATTAATTTATTTGATCTACTTGTATCCTATTTTCTTTTCTTAATTCGTCTAAGTCTAAGTATTAAATGTTGTCTTCCACATCTCTGGTTTTTTTTTCTTTTTAATCTTGGCAGGTTGTTTTCAATGAGCCTCACTTTGCCAAATTTGAAATTTTGCCTGATTTTTAAGTTTTCCAACTACACTGTTGTGTTATCAGAGTATCCATTGAACAGACACCTAGCAGCTTTTAAATCGAGCGCTAATTTTTACTGGCATCACGATTTTATGTATAGGCTACACAATCAAATATTTTTAGCATGCAGCTTCTCCGTTTTCTACAGAAAAGTTTTCCCAATGCTGACTTTATGTTTTTGTCTTTGGAAACTAAATTAATGTCTCGAATAAAATGGGGCAACTACATCTCAAACCCAAAAAAATTAAGGCGGTTTGAAATCAATTAGAAAGCATCCCTACGCCTCTACAACTGTTCTGTTAACACGTTGTGCAACGCCCTTTTCGTGAGAAAAATCAGGAGCTGTAAACTGACAATGTATTTCTTGCACCAACGAAAAGTTTGTTTCTGTAAACCGTCCAATTGTCAGGTTGAAAAAAAAATTGCGACCTGCCGCCATTTTCTGTGACACACCTTTCGAAGGCTTCCAAGGCTTGAGTTTTGTGTTTCATAAGCTTTGCTAGTGGTTAGCTTGAATTCATCTATGAAACTAATTGCATAACTGCTACCACCTGTATACCTGTATTGGATGAACTCACCGGCTCAATAAAGTCAGAGTTAGCTCTTCGGGTTTCTTTTTTTTTGGGTAGCTTTCTTGGGTTGCTTTAATTTCGTTTTCCTTGGGAACAAGTTGTTCGCATTTTTTCGAAGCACAAGTTTCACAGAAACTTTAAAAATGGGAAGTTTCATCTGTTGTTTTTGCTACATCTCTGAACTTCGTGTGTTCAAGTCTTTTATGCCAAAATTTGGTTGATATGTGCCCCCACTTAAAATTGAAAAGTGGTGATTGATTCTTTGTATGGTAGGAGGGAACATTTTGTCTCATCATTTCAATCTAAAGCTTTGTTTACTTCCTAATTTTATCACTGGTTTAACTTTTGGGTGAAATAATTTGTGTGTGTTTTTGACTTAAAATGGAAAAAGAAATTAAATTTGTTTTGTACTCCGGTACACGCAGAATTTTTTCAAAAGTCAAATTATGTGTCGCACTGTCAGTCTCTCGTGCTCCATTATCTATAATTCTTTTTCTTCAACTTTTATTTTCGCTCCATCTGGATTGTTAAATGTGGTTTCCGTTTTTTATGGTTTTTAGTCCAAATTTATCCATCATCGTTTGATCAATACTGCCTCAGTCAACTACTAAATCAGTTTTTGGATCACCAAATGAGCTTTCAGTATTTAATCCAGATCCTAGTCGTTTAGGGGAACTTTTTTGATTTCGTTTACTTACACTTGCTAGATGGCATTTAGTCTTGCATATACTACATACAATGTTGGGTCTAGGTAACATCTAGCTGCTTGAAGTCCAAGTTTCTTCCTTAAAAAGCAATCCATGGCTTTTAGAGCTACTAGGCTAACAAAAACTCGTTCTAAGATGTGCTTTGAATGAAAAGTGGCTGCCATTTTCATGAGAAGCATTAACATGCTAAACTTCATCTACCTCATCTCTCTCTCTCTCTCTCTGCAGCTCTCTTCGATGTTAGAGAGACTCTTCCTCAGTTACACAAAGTTCCTGGCAGGATTGGAGCTCTTCTGCATAACACAAAATGCTCGTACTGCTGCGGAAGGCCATTCAAAATCATTGCTTTTAACGTCTCGGAGTGTTCTCCACAAAAGCGCGATCAGTTATTGAATTCTGAAGAAGTAATGATGGAGAACTTTGTCTTCACGGCGTTATAGTTTGGCCAACTATCTCATCCGACTTAGGAGTGTGTTTCTCAATACTTGTAAGTCGTTGTTGGAGAAATTGCCAAGTTTTCTGTCCATCGCCGAGACCCTTGTTGTTCACAAAATCAAGCCTAATTAGCATGAAATTGCATGTAGTGTCATTCCCAAGTAGTAACTAATCTGGTTTTTAAGGCTATCAGTCTCTCTTTAAAGCTGTAGCTGTAGCTTGCGTTTGTGCCGCGTAATCTCGTGTTTGCTCATCATTGACATCTTTTCTCGTAGTAATGCTGGTCTGTCAGGAAATCCTACTGTGCTTTTGTTGGTTTCTAAAAAACGCTTGGTTTGTGCAAAAGCAGAGAAACGGGTACTCCATTTTATGTTGTGTAGTCTTCTGCTAGCCCACTGAATTTTACTCACTCAAGTTTCTATTGGATGGCTTAATTTTGAGGTACTTCAAATTTTCGCTCGCAATTTAGGATTTAGCTCTAATACAAGAGGGGTATCTCAAATGTTAGATCTGCTAGATTTTTAACTCTCGTCAATCTAGGAGAGAAAAAACTGCCAACACGGATACTACAATCTCAATCAAAAATGTTATCAAGATAGCGCAACAACCACGATGAGGCAGAACGATTTTTGCACGTTAGAGATTGAGGCTTGTTTAAGCTAAAAAGAAAATAGAGAGTAAGATAAACTTATTTTAGGTGATTCCAGAGCGATGAGAAGAGTGAAAGATTTAACAAAAATCGGCCGTATTTATTGTCCGAAAAATAAAATAAGCAACAACCCATTGTCTAATTCTGATTGGCTTAAAATCCTCTCGTCTGACGAAAAATCTTGATCAAAATGCTGCTTGTTCAGCAACCGAAGGAAGATTAATAAAGAAGCCCGCTTATGAAGTTGGACTGATAACGGGGATCATCTTTTGAGATGAAAACTGCCTATTTGTTCCGCATTTTTGCGATAATTATTGCTTTTGCCAGCTAGTGATATATAATGATTAAAATCAGAGAAAGGTTGAAGCTTCTGGTGCCAGCAAAAAAAACAGATTTAGCAGCAGATTATTTCAAGTTGTCTCGGAAAATTTGATTTGTACCAAAGAGAACACTGCTTGCTTTTATAACCTTGCAACCACCAAAGCGGGGCCAGTTTTCGCCGAATCTGAGATGAGCCCGACTTGTTCTGAGTAAGCGATGGTATCGCCTAACGCAGCTGTTTGGTCTTAACATCAAACTGGCCAACAAAAAATAGCTTGAAAACAACTACTTTTTGGTATCGTCTAGATTTACGATCAGAGCTCTCACAATTAAGACAGGACAAGGGCACCCAAGCATATCTAGAATGCCTAACGTAAAATTCACGCAAACTTATTTTGGTGGATATAGAATCCGAAAAATGATGTCACATCTTCTGGTCATACCTGATGAAGTTTTCACAGTATGAAAGATTATTCATTTGTTTGATCATAATTTTAGTAATGGTTAAAAGACTCTGCCTGAAGTCACTGAGAACTTCTGTCGTTTATCGAGAACCGCGAAGCGGTTCGAGATATTAAGTCAAAATTTCGAAGTGACATCTGCAGAGTCACTTAACCATGCTTAAAACACGAAACACGTTTTAAAATGACGAAAGTCGACTGAAGTCAACTTCTGGCTAAGTAGCAACTTCTGGCATTTTGACTTCTTGCACTGCAGACTTTCGGCATTTTAAAATGTGCACGTGAGTGTTTAAATGTTTGTTTCAGTTTCCTTCCTTCAGTGTCTATTGGTGGTGACCCTAAAGGGGGAGGGGGCAAGAAGACCTCTTCCAGCCAAGGCACTCTCTCCTCCTGGCTAGCTGGGGGAAACAAAAACCAGTCCAACTCAAGACAAAACTCACAGGTACTATTTTTTTCTCTTCGTCAAAATATCAAAATATGAGAGTATTACCTAATAAAGGGTGTAATAATGGAAAATATCCAATATTCATCTCAGCGATCAAATGTTTGTATTTACTGAACTCGGCCTAAGTTCTTCATTATAAAACTTTATGTTGTGAGTTATATCCAGTACAAGAAAAGTTACGAAAATGGTTCTGTGTTATCGAAAAAAATAGGTATATAACAAAACGTTCTTATACAGAGCAAGTCAGTAAAAATTAGTGAGAGCTTATAGCAACATTCCTTAAGAAATCATCAATACGTGACACTTAGCTCAATTTTGTCGACTATTTATGATTAAATTTTTCGAATTTGTTTCGTTTGTAATTCCCAGCTTAGTAAATGCATATTTTTTCACCACCAAGCGCGCAGATTGTTTGTGCCTCCCCCGCTTAGTGGGTGCATATTATTTGCACCCCCCAGACGCACGTGTCATATTTGGATCTTTTCTGTCCCCCCCCCCCCCTACTTAGTGAGCATAAATCTTTTATGACTTCCAGGCGCACGTGCTATTTTATTACATATTAACGTGCTATATAACAACATATAATTTGTAACTGGGGGTCATAAAAAACACTGGGAGGCCAAAACAGAATAGATCCTCATATTTTTACATAATGATATAGTGGTACGTTCTCTGTAACTGGGGGTTGCATAACGTACGGGGGGGGCACAAACGGAGAAGATCCCATTTTTCTTGGTCAACTTCCAAGATGATTTCCCCAGTGATTCTGGAATTTTTCATCATGGAACTGGGGGTTGCATAACGTACGGGGGGCACAAACGGAGAAGATCCCATTTTTCTTGGTCAACTTCCAAGATGGAATTTTTCATCGTGGATGATCTGATAAGATGTTGATCAAAAATCTTCATCGTGAAAGATATTATCTGGTCTCACAGAATAAAAAGTTTTCCCTACGTGAACTTTAGTTGTGTCAGATCTGATAAGATACTCATCAGATCTTATAAGAAAACGATTCAATTTTGCTGAATTATTATATTAAAAGATCTGATACGTACCTTAATAGATTGTATAAGAAAATAATTCAACTTTTCTGACTTGTTACCCTAAAAGATCTGATAAGTATCTTATCCAATCTTACACGATAAAAATTCACGTAGGGCAGAATTATCATCGTACAGGATCTGATAAGACATGTCATGATTATTTCAATATTGCCGTAGAACGTAGTCAAGTTCCTATGAAAGAAAAACATAATTCGTCAACTAACCAATTATGAAACAAAAAATGTTTGTTGAGTCTATTGAGTCTATTTTTGCAATAATTCTAATCTGAGTCTCAACTAAGTGATATGGCTCAACTTGGCACTCCCAGATAGTTTTGGTCTTCGAAAAATTTTTCAACCTAAGTTGAAAATCACCTCCTCAGAAAAAACTACTGATACTCGAATAATTTTTTTCACAATATACTAAAATTCTCAAAAGACAATATAAAATAATTTCTCTTTGTGGTTTTGACACTTAAGTATTGTAGGCTGCAGCGTTTTGGCTAATGCTTGAAAGCAATTCTCAATTTTCTTCATTTTGAAGAACGTGCCATACTTAACAAATTTTTTTTATCGTATATGGGCTGAAAAAATCTTATCAAAAAAATGAGTATTAGCTCTCCCAATATTTATCTTACAAGATCATATATGATTCTTATGAGATCTTAAACGCTAAATATTTTCCTCGGGCAGGTTTTTTATCGTGTAAGATCATATAGGGATGAGTTTTATCTTGTAAGGTCTGACAAAAGTGAATTTATATCTTTTAAGATCTTATCAGGGCTGATAATTTTTTTGTATCGTTTAGGACCTGATAAATTGTCATGCAGCTTTGTAAGGCAACGATTAATCTTTCAAGTATCTTCCAAGATCTTACACGATTAAAATTCGCAAATGTTTGGGGTTAGAATTGAACAAGCTCTTGCAAATTGTTTCATTTGGGCACTAAAATGTATCGAAGATGTTTTACGGTCATCAAGGTTGCCATCATTAAAAACTAAATGTAGAATTAAGAAGCTATAAGAGGCAGGTTTGCTTTTTTGCTTTCCAAAACAATAGCGGCAGCCAATTTTTTATCAAGCTCTTCATTTTAATTTGAGAGAGAAAGAAACTTCTCCCCTAGTGTCTTTTTGTATATATTTTATGGCCGCCTCAAATAAACATCTATACTCAAGTGGTTTTTATTGTGATCCTTACTTCCAGATTGTTTATATGGTATTGTTAACCTGTCATTTGTAAAATCTGTTCACACATTTCAACGACTTTTTAAGTCAATCAAATGTCCATCTTGTATAGGGATTTTTTTTCAGTCCGAAGCAGGGCAGGCAGCCGAAAAGAACAACAGAACAGAGGCGTATGTTAACATAGTGTTCACACTAAAATTCGATTTCTATTCCCAGCATTTAATTTTTTTAAAAGTTATAGATGGTTTTCATAGACAAAATTATGCTGTTTATCCATGTTTTATTTAAGTCTAGTGGAAATTAATACAGCATATCAACAGGCAGTTAATAGAATGTATGATGTTAACAAAAACTAATATTAAAAACTGTTGGTAAAGTTGATTTTTCAAGTTTTTGTTTTTTTGGCATATTCTCTTTTACTTATCTCAAAGAAGATCTCTAATATGCGCTTTTGTATTAAATGTGTTTAAATCAGCTATGATACTATGCAAGTGATGGGCTGGTAGCAATCTTAAGACTCTAGTTGCTCAAAAATAAGTTAAAAGTAAGCTTTTTTTGCGTTTTCTGCGATCATTTTTTCAGTTTGTTGCAATAATGAATATTCAATTATTTTTTTTCTGTTTATATCTCTAATTAAAGATTTAATTATCTTAAATACTCTCATTTTTTGTCGTTGCTTTTGTTACTTCGACCGGTAGTAGCAAAATTGAAATATTTATGTGCATCAAAATTATGTTTTAAACATTGTTAATGATATCATGTCACTATTTTAGGGTTATGTGAAATTATTTATGAGGTCGCTAATGACTACTTTGTATTTGACGCCACTTGTTCTCCGTAAATTATATTTGGATAATGTAAAGGTCGCATATTGAACGAAAACCACTGTTCAAACGAAAAGCAATCCTATATAAAGAGAGAGCTTTGGTTCTGTTTCTATCAACATTTTATATTGTTCTGTGTTGCTGATATTGTTCCAGACAAAAAAATTTTGTCGAAGCAAATTTTTAGAGTGTCATATTCCTGACAGCGTTTTTTCGTTTCGTTGGATAAAACATTTGTTTAGTTATACCTAGTTCCCGATATTTTAAACCCGTACAATACCTGTACCTTACCCGTACCTTTAAGCTTGACAGAGTAGCTCCAGAGTAGGAGTATGCTGTTACCCACAGTAGAGAACACAGAGTAGCCCTATTTTGTGCTAGCCTTGACAGAGCTGCGCTCAGAGCAGGCCTACTCTGGGACAACTCTTAAAAGCTGACTGAACAGACCTACTCGGGGACAATTCTTGACAGACCTTGCTCAGAGCAGGCCTACTCTGAGACAAGGCTTGACAGAGCTGGCTCTAAGCAGGCCTACACTGGGACAACTCTTGGTAGAGCTGGCTCAGGGCAGTCCTTCTCTGGGACAACTCTTGACAGAGCTGGCTCAGAGCAGGCCGACTCTGGGACAACTCTTGACAGAGCTGGCTCAGGGCAGTCCTACTCTGGGACAACTCTTGACAGAGCTGGCTCAGAGCAGGCCGACTCTGGGACAACTCTTGACAGAGCTGGCTCAGGGCAGTCCTACTCTGGGACAACTCCTGACAGAACTGGCTCAGAGCAGGCCTACTCTGGGACGTTTCTGTCAAGACAGACTCCAGAGTAGACCTAATCTGTGTTCTACTCTGTTAAGGCAGGACCCAGAGTTGAGAGGTCTCCTTCTCTGGGGGAGCTCTGTTCCAGCTCTGATAGCGCACCTAACGCTGTATATACCCTGCTCCAGCTCTGATCTACTCTGGAGGTTCGGTACGGGAGCATACTTCATTATTTTTTGACTTCTTTGGGATACTTTCATTGGTAGCTCATGTGCCCCATCTGAGTAGAGTGAGCAATTACCAAGCAAATAAAGGAATAGGAAATTCGAATTGAAAAATTGAACAGGATAAGCTCATAAAGCCTAGAGTTATCTAATTTTTAAAAAGATTTTGTGTTAATTCGTCTTAGTTACCAGTTCGAATGCCAATTGATGATAATATTAGTCTTGTTTAAGTTCTGGTTACCCACCAGTATAAATACTAATTCTCAAATCCAATCGAATTCTCAATCAGTCATCAGGTATATTATATATGAAAACATTTTTTTTCATTTTTTCCTTGTTATTTTCCTTTGTATTGGCTGCTATTTCTAATTTATGAACTAATTTTTTAATTGAACTGAAATGTTTCATCACCGTGGTTTCATAAAGATCAGAGTAAAACAATGGGTTTGATGATGAAGAATGGTGTGTGTGTGTGTGTGTGTGTGTGTGTGTGTGTGTGTGTGTGTGTGTGTGTGTGTGTGTGTGCGGGGGGGGGGGGGTTAAGAGTTGTCGTTCAAGATGCCCCTGCACACACCTCCCTCTCCCTGACAGGTAGGATCTTGGCATAATAGATAAAATCTTATAGGTCCTATCAGGACCTGGAAGAACGAGGAAAATTTTTTAAAATGTGTTAAAGATCAGATCGTGAGAGGATCTTTTTGAGAAAAATATGGAAAAAATTAAGGTAAAGTCTGCCGATATCTTGATGAGACTTGAAATATGAAAAAGACGGTTTATAAACCTAGCAAGCTAGGCAAATATTCGGTACTTATGTTTTATCTGTACACACGCCGCAGGACTGGCGGATGCTCCTTTTACGGTTACAAGTAAGTTATAACTTATAACTAATTATATCACAAACATCACAAATCTAATGGCGTTTCTAATTTCTATTCTGAACACGATCTCCGGTTGTTGATTCTTGTTATTAAAAGATGTTGATTCTCTCACTCACGGATGAATTGTTGATCACGCAGTCAGAGGTGTGGTTTTGGGATGAATTTTTTGTTCACTCTTTACACCACCGCACTGTTGTTTCCTCTTCTAATCAAGTTAATTTTACACCGGTGAGATTGTTTTCAGACAATTGATATATACTTTTATTTGCCCGGGCGTAGGAATCTTGAGTAAAGTATGCAAAATTCTGGGCCGAGTAATCTTATACAAAACATGTGCAATGAGCAGTGAACAGTTGCTTTTTTCTCCGCAAAATTCCTGTATATTCGTGCTGTGAATGTGGTAAATTTATATAATTTCGTTAAAAAAATTTAATTCTGAAACTTCATAAATTCCCACTATTCACAGCTGAATTATGCAACCGCTAGACTGATCAGCTGATCAGTGAAATAAGGTAAATTATCGGATAATGTAATGAATGAGTTTCAACCTGGTGATATGAAGAAATGACTTGTTCAGTATTGCCACAGTAAAAAAGAATGACATGTTCAAAATGGTAAACCGTTGAATCCGAATCTGAAAACATTTTTTTCAGCGTTGTTCGCTAAACATTTATGATCCAGTTGCAATTTCTGCTGCAAGGCGCAAATGCCGGCTTTCTTTTTGCATAGATTCTATTTTTTCACAATTCAATTTCTATTTCTGACAGCGATAACGGGCGATGCTCACTCTAAATGATGTCCGTGGACAAATGACCTGAAAAGTACCAGAATTTGAATCATTCAGGCAAATTGTTCTGACCTTTAGTACACCTAAAGCTACCTGAACTTTATTTCAAATTTATGTGAGCATTTATTGAGAAGAACTCGAATTGTTATACATTTTTTAATCAAAAGCGTTCTAATGACAAATTAAATGATGGCTAACAAAATTAATAAATAAATTCATTCTCAAACTGATAGCAAATCACAGAATAAACATACAATCAGTAAGTTATTATCAGTTTGCAAGAGCTCCAATATTAATTCTTACAAATTAATGCCAACAAATACATGCTCTTACTTCGTTATCATAACTGACAAGCGGAAGGAAAATGTAGAATTTAAAATTCGGCTAAAGGGGTTCGGGCGCCTTAGCCTCTAAATTCCAACAAGTATTGTTTTTCTCTATATTAGCCCTCTAGGCGACTTTAATTCTCTTATAGACCTTCTGCCCTAACTAACTTATAAAGAAAAGCGGGCACAATTCTATACTTAGAAAAAAAATTACACCAGCTAACTTCTAGTACTTATGACTACTGGGAAAATTATATCAAGAACGAGCCGAAATCTAACTACGAACTCTTTGTCTTATCAACAGAAAGGAAAGACTTCACTTGCAAAATTAAACTGAAAAGAAGCTCTGAAAATATACAAAAATCAAGCGGTTTATATACTCCGCAAAAGTAAATAATAGAGATATAATCAAATCCGATTTCTTTTTATAAACTTGCCTTATGCGAAAATGTCCCAAAAAGATCACATGGTTGAATAAAGTCTAATCAAAATCAATATTAGTTCAATAAACCGGTTATACAGTTCTAAATGAATTAGCCATTAATCTTTCATTATAATTTAATCGAAACTTCTGAGAAATAACCCAAGGTGAGTACTTTGCTACAATTTCTTAAGTTTTCTTAATTTTCCTAAGATATCTTAAGACAGAACTTCCATATCTACACCACGCTCTTGGATTTAACTATTCTCCCGAAAAGTTACAAAAACATAAAGTACGAAAAATAGATATGAACAAAAATTGTACACTGCACTTTAGTTAGAATCATTTGGAAAACAGTTGTTTCGGTTGTTTCTCTCCGTTTGTTTGTAATCTTTCTAATTGTCAACAATCTACAAAACTCCAAATGTTTCAACGCATGTCCCAATCAAAGTCTTAGACTCTCCTCGGCTCCACATTGTTGCTTTGTACATTATAATTCTACCGAACGATTCTCCTCATTGGGTCACAGCTTGTATTGGGGAACTCTCCAAATGTGCCAAAGAATGCGTTGAAACCCCCTTTCGATGCTGAGTGTCTTGTGTTCTGTTCTTGATTGAAGATGATTCTGACGATGTTTGTTATCATAGTGTCGTAGATCTATGGTGAGCACCTGTTCTGCCTTGCGCTGAACCACATCGCCACTTTGTTTCCTGTCCTTCGCTGGAAACGGTCAATGCGTGTTGGGAAGCAAACAAATTTAGCGGCGCAACAGCCACTACAAAATTGCTTTGAACGTTCTCAACGTGCAGGAAAGAAAATATCTCTCCTTGAAAAAAATCTAACATTATCAACGTAAAAAAAAGTAGATTCCAACTTGCTTTGTTGCAGAACTAGCTGAAAAAAAACTAAATTTTGCGGACCAAAGTACCAATTCTGCAATACATCTTCTGTATGAATCTCCTAGTTACTTTTTAATTATTTTCTATTAGTTGAGTGATATCTGTAAAACCATTTATAATTTTTAAAGTAGCTATGCTGTATCCTGATCTAAGGACAAACTCTAACCACAAGACATTTTACATACAAATAAATAATGCAAACTTACGAGAGACTTTATTCCTGACTAAATCAAAGCTGGTACCGATCATTTTGTATTCTCGAGAATTTGAGTTGGCTCTTTTCTAATTCTCTATTCGGTCTCTGAGTTTACACCAACTCTATCGAATAATCTTAAGAATTTAGAAAAATTGAAAAAAAGGAAAGAGTAATACCGCGGAAAACAACAAAGATTGTACAGCAAGAAAGTGATTTTATAATAAAGAAATTTGGTCGATAAATTTTACTCCACAGAAAAAGTTCATAGCAAAAGCGGTCAAATCGTCGCCCTTTGTATAACCGTGCCCAGACATCTATCGTTTATCTGGGCGGTTAACCGATTATATCAATCGAGGACTGATATAAACACCGAATCTAGGCTTTTGTTATGATGAAACATTTGATTATTCCACTGGTTAATAAAGAGAAAGAAAAGAATTAACAACTTAACGCTTAGTTAGGAGAAATCTTGAACAGTAAAAGAATTTTTTAAATTTAATTTTCGCACCTCACGAACTGTTCACAAAATTCTGAAAATTCACCAGCAAAACTTTAATATCCTAAAATTCCAATCAAAAATCCCGAATCCCATCTCTGTCGCCAATGTATAATTTAAAATTCAGCTAAGGTGGTTCGGGGCCCTTAGCTTCTAAATTCTGACAATTTTTGAAAATAAGTCCTAAGTATTGTTTTTCTCTATGTTAGCCCTCTAGGCGACCTTAATTGTCTTAAAGATCTTCTGCCCTAACTGATTTATAAAGAAAAAACGGGCACAATCCTATACTTAGAAAAGTTAACTTACACCAGCTAACCTCTAGTACTTATGCCTTCTGAGAAAATTCTATCAAGAACAAGCCAAAATCGAACTGCGAACTCTCTGTCTTAGCAACAGAAAGGAGAGACTTCACTTTCAAAATTAAACTGAAAGAAGCTCTAAAAATCTACAAAAATCAAGCGGTTTATTCACTCCGGAAAAGTAAATAATAGAGATATAAACAAGTCCGATTTCTTTTAATAAACTAATCCTATGCAAAAAATTCCCCAAAAATCACTTGGTTGAATTAAGTTTATCCCCAATTTGGTAAGTAACATCTACCTAGAACTGAGAAATGCTAAGTTCATTAAAAGTTCTATATCCGATCAGTTTCACAAAGTCAGAACTGTCATTACTAATAAAATCAATATTTGTTCAATGAACCGCTTATGCAGTTTTTCAAGAAAACGCTTATACAGTTGAACCGCATTGCCACTTCGTTTGCAGTCCTTCGCTGGAAACGGTCAATTCATGTTTTGGGAAGCAAACAAATTTAGCGGCGCAACAGCCACTACAAAAATGCTTTGAATGTTGTCAACGTGCAGGAAAGAAAATATCTCTCCTTGAAAAAAAATCTAACATTATCAACGTAAAAAAAGTAGATTCCAACTTGCTTTGTTGCAGAACTAGCTGAAAAAAAACTAAATTTTGCGGACCAAAGTACCAATTCTGCAGTACATCTTCTTTAAGAATCTTCTAGTTACTTAATAATTATTATCTACTAGTGGAGTGATATCTGTAAAACCATTTATAATTTTCAAAGTAGCTATGCTGTATCCTAATCTAAGGACAAACTCTAACCACAAGACATTTTACATACAGGTAAAAGACTGCAAACTTACGAGAGACTTTCTTCCTGACTAAATCAAAGCTGGTTCCGATCAATATGTATTCTCGAGAATTTGACTTGGCTCTTTTCTAATTCTCTATTCGATCTCTGAGTTTATACCAACTCTATCGAATAATCTTAAGAACTTAGAAAAATTGAAACAAAGGAAAGAGTAATACCGCGGAAAACAACAAAGATTGTACAGCAAGAAAGTGATTTTATAATCAAGGAATTTGGTCGATAAATTTTACTCCACAGAAAAAGTTCATAACAAAAGCGGTCAAATCTTCGCCCTTTGTATAACCGTGCCCAGACATCTATCGTTTTTCTGGGCGGTTAACCGATTATATCAATCGAGGACTGATATAAACACGGAATCTAGGCTTTTGTTATGATGAAACATTCGATTATTCCACTGGTTAATAAAGAGAAAGAAAAGAATTAACAACTTAACGCTTAGTTAGGAGAAATCTTGAACAGTAAAAGAATTTTTTAAAATTAATTTTTGCACCTCACGAACTGTTCACAAAATTCTGAAAATTCACCAGCAAAACTTTAATATCCTAAAATTCCAATCAAAAATCCCGAATCCCATCTCTGTCGCCAATGTAGAACTTAAAATTCAGCTAAGATGGTTTGGGGCCCTTAGCTTCTAAATTCTAACAACTTTTGAAAATAAGTCCTAAGTATTGTTTTTCTCTATGTTAGCCCTCTAGGCGACCTTAATTGTCTTAAAGATCTTCTGCCCTAACTGATTTATAAAGAAAAACGGGCACAATCCTATACTTAGAAAAGTTAACTTACACCACCTAACCTCTAGTACTTATGCCTTCTGAAAAAATTCTATCAAGAACAAGCCGAAATCGAACTGCGAACTCTCTGTCTTAGCAACAGAAAGGAGAGACTTCACTTTCAAAATTAAACTGAAAAGAAGCTCTGAAAATCTACAAAAATCAAGCGGTTTATTCACTCCGAAAAAGTAAGTAATAGAGATATAAACAAGTCCGATTTCTTTTAATAAACTAATCTTTTGCAAAAAATTCCCCAAAAATCACATGGTTGAATTAAGTTTATCCGCAACTTGGTAAGTAACCTCTACTTAGAGCTGAGAAAAGTTAGGTTCATTAAAAGTTCTATATCTGATCAGTTTCACAAAGTCAGAACTGTCATTACTAATCAAAATCAATATTTGTTCAATAAACTGCTTATACAGTTTTAACTTACTTAGTCATTTTTCGTTCTTTATAAATTAGTTCGAAACTTCTGAAAAATAACACTTTGCTATTATTTCTTAAGTTTTCTTAATTTTCTTAAGATATCTTAAGATAGAAATTCCACTTCTACGGAAAAAGTTTTCGACTTGTGATTAGTTTTTATGCTGTGGGCTTAAGAAAACCTCCTTTTTTTATCCTCCTTCAGCCACTAGCGCAGATCTTGAATCACCAAATGCCGTCTTAAATGACGTGAAATTTTTGTACAATGTTTTGTAGCACGGTCAATTAAATGCCTTAAAAAGAGTTTAACTTTGTAAGGTTTGAGAGTTTGAAGTGAGTTTGAGCTTGAAATTGTTCAATCTTCGTGTAATTGGGTTTCTGTTGGCTTTTTTGGCTGGGTTTTTGGATTTATGTTTTATGGGCTCACTGCCGGCGCGGTGTTAAGCGTAAAGTGGCGAAACCTGATAGTTAAGGAAACTCTATTTTTTTAATGATCCAGATGATCTCAAAGTATAATTAAGAAAGAAATGTTGAGGGTCATTGTTGTCTGTGTTGTATTCTGTCGCCAATAAAGATGAAGATTTGTTCATAAAAAATACCTTACTTTGATTTTAACAGGTTAATCAGGTTAATCTATACATAAACAGGAAGTCTCGACTATAATATTGTATTAGTTTGACTGCTAGCGGGTACTTTGTCATTGCCTTAGTCATGTTGTTAAACGCAGCTATGTCTGGGCTGTGAAAAATACAGAAAATAGTTGAATTTATCAAGGTCAATATTAAAACCATGTTTTGTTTCACGATCAGTCCAGCTCTAATTATTTGTAAAAGTAAAGAATAGACGCTTGAATGAAAAATATGGAAACCTACAAATCGGTTCAGGGTAAAAAATTTTCAGCAAAGTCATATGACGTGGCCTGAAAAATCATTGAGCACTAATAATTTGCACACTAAGCAAAGCTTTCCAATTCCAACAGTTAGATTGAGAAATCTTCGGGGATTCTTGCACATAACGCTTATCATGCATGATGCAAGATTCTGACGATTATCTTGCAAGAAGCTTATAAGAACTTACAAGATAGATAAGAGAGAAAATTTGCAAGTTGTAGAATTGTATTTGTCGACAATCAATGTTCTGATGAGTGCAGCCAATTGATTGAAGCTTTGGACTTAAACCAAAAACTTCATATCGACTTTCCAGACAACGTCATGCATGAAACGACTGACCGTAAAACAGTCAAATTTTTTTCTTTAATAATCTCTTTCTCTTTTTTTATACATGAAATAAAAGGAGACAAGACGATACTTGTTGCCGTAAATACAATGTTTAGGTGACTGTAAGCGCTACAAATTTACAGTAAAGCATGTATAAATAAACTGTGAATTTTAGTTTTCAGTATTCGTTTATATTAGTAGATGAACAGTCTTAGTTAAGATTGGTAAACCAGTCACCACACGGACAATAAAGTGTTTTAAATATTCTTTAAAAATGATTCAGTTATCGTTTCTCAAATAAAAATGTCTACACCAGAGTGAAAATATAGGTAAGTACGAAAATTTAATGCCCTTATTATAATTTTCTGTTCGGCACCATTTCCTTGATAGATTTTGAGTCTTTTCCCAGAGACCAAAACAAAAAGTTTTTTCTCTAAACTTTTCTGCTAAAGTTAAGTTACGGTACTTGCAATTTCCTTGCAGTTGAAGTTAAAAATTATTAAAGTCTTTATATAGAATACTATGATATTAAATAAAAGTTTTCCACGTGATCTTTGAAATCTTATAAGAATCTGATAAATATCTTTATTAGACATCAGCAAAAATTTTTGTTACCTAAGATCTTTTTTGTGGCGTGCATTGAAAATAAGCAGGCAGAAAAACTGTATTATTGCACCAGTAGGGTGATTAAACCATCATCCCTTACTGGCAAGTCTAGTGCGCTTACCGCTACATCACTTTGTCTCTAACTGTCGGACTTGGTAATCACTTATAATCTGTTCTCTCACTCTTTACAGTTCCTCGAGGCTTCATCTCTTTAGCCAAGGTTGCGAAGAACATATAGAGCCCCTGTCAAGCTCTTTCAAATTTATCTTATATACATTATACTTTTGGTTATGTTCTCTCTCAACCTTCAGCAGCCATGAATATTTTCGTCGTAAACACTGCGTTGATTTAACTTTTTGTCAATTAAGATTTTTAAGAGTGAAATTTTGTTTACTTTTTTTAGATTAGACAAATATATCTACCAAATGATCAATGAAAATTATGGTGCAATAAAAAACGATAAACAAAGACTGATATCGTTAAGTGTTTTAGCTTTGAATGTCAGTAAATATGGTTGAAATAACTTAAGATGTGACGATTTGCACTTAAAGATGTCCTTTGAAATGATGTTGTTTGATTGTTGAAATGAAGCCAATTACGGAGGGAATGACAGTTATGCCATTGTATAACTGGAGTTGCAATAGCAGACATGATCAGACGATATTCAGTTCAACAAACTTCAGCCTTGTTCCCCTTTTGTTCACGCTTCAAACACTCTTCTTCACTTCTTTCGCTTTTTCTCTTTTTTTAGTCTGTTCTGTTTTCTTTATTCTTTCTCTCTTACTGCCTCTGGGTATTAAAAAGAAAAAGAAACAGCTAAAAATTAACCTCAAAAATTACCCCCATCCCGTACCCCTCCTCCCCCTTACCACCCCGTCTCAACTCCCCCTCCCTCTCCTGTCGACTTATATACCAAAACATCCCCCGGCGCAAAGATGAAACGGTAACGGTAAGGGTAGTGAAAAATGGAAAAAAAAGAGAAAAAAAGTTTCCCAATATAAAAACCCCTCTGCAAGACGCCCCCCCCCCCCCATCCAACCCTCCCTCTCCGGCTTCACTATGTGACAGTCAGGAACGGAACCTAAAACTAAATGGGTAATTAAATGGGAGTTTCTATAATCTGCTTGTTAGAAGTTATAACGAGAGAGAACCCAAAAATTTAACCCCTGCTAGCGTGGGGGTCTTTGCTTCCTCATATTACCCTGTACTTAAGTCCCTGCAGGGGTTGGGGTTGGGGTGGTGATGGTGTGGGGCTGCAAATGGAACCGGATCTTTTATCCCGCCTGCAAGAGAGATCCAATGGCCATCCGGCAACATTATCTCCATCGCGATCAGATCTAAGCCACATATATCAAAATATATCTCCGTGTCTTCAGGCTACCCTTATGTAAAACACTGGCTCTGAGTTCACACAACCCAAGTTGACGAAGCCTAAATTGTTTCTTGAATTCAGCACCATAAATAGATATGGACAGGGTAGCGGCTATAACTGGTTAGCCGGAAGATCGGAAGAGTCTAAATTGTTCGTTTTGTCTTTTGGATAGATTTGAATCCATATTGATAATTTTAGAAAAAGGGTTAAAAATTGGGCGAAATCTTTACATGCAACGTATAACCCTTTATCTTTTTTTTTCATGACGATGTCGATAACCTGATTATCTTTTGTAAATTTTTTTATTAAACGGCGGATGTTTACAATTAATTTACTATTTTTTAGCCTGATTCAGTATTTGTAGATATTATTTGAATAGAGTAAAATTTTAAACTTTTAATTTTTTAAAAGATATCCTGATTTATTGTTTTGTTATATGAGTTTTTTTGTGTGGCTTGGTTTGATTTTTCAATGATATTTTTTAAATTTGAAGTGATTTAATGGTATATTTAATTATGGCCTTATTTAATATTTTAATTTTTTCATTATGGCCTAATTTAATATTTTCAGTTTTTTTAATATTCTAAGTTTTTTAATATGGTCCGATTTAAATTGTTTGATGCATTCTACATTCTGCTAAATGCCCGCTTTACGCGATTAAGGGTAAAATTATGAGACAGGGTTGAACCCAGGGGGAATAATTGATGCAAAATGCATTATGAATGCTGCAGAATGGCTTCTATTTATGTTGAAACAACACCAAGGGCAAAACAACCATAAACATTTCAGTATCTGTTTCAACATCAAATAACGAACTACTGTTTCCTTATTGACCTTTTTCACTTAATACCAAATAAATCCGTAATATCTCCAAAAATTGATAGCTGTTTCAAAAGCTATTTATGATATGGAGAACTGCTTTTCCGCTCTCGGCAAATTTGGGTCGGTGAACCCCCCATTGAATGGTTTTTAAAGCTGATTTGAATCAACTCTTAAAGATCACTGATCTTGTTCAAAACAGGTCATTTTTTGAGTAGGGATATCACATTAAACATATCGCAAATTTTTTTAAAAAATCAGATTTTTCAAAATTTCCAAAATCCAAAAATCTGAACCGGATCAAACTTCACAGAACTATAATATATATGTATTGTGCTGAAAGAATGAGTTCCCAAAATCAACAAAGAATCATGACCCGGACTTCCGTCTCAGAGCATTTCAGGGCTGAACCAGCATATTTTAAGAGTAAAAACTTAATTCAGTTCTAAAACATTGCATCTCCAGAATATTTTATGTTTCTTTATGTGCAGTTTTTCTTCATTATGATTAAATGAAGTCATAGAGATCGGCTAAATTTATCTTGTATAGCCTGAAAATTACTCATTATTAGGTCTCCTCAAACACCTCAAAATTAGGTCTGGGCAGAATTACGCCTTAATTTTGTAGCTTATAACTAGTAATTACAATTGTAGTATAAACACTGTTAATACATAAGCTAGTTTGTGGGCAATTACCACAAAACCCATTTAGTTTAGTGGTTACGACTTGCTACGCAAATTAAAAGTTACGAGTACCCACGCCGAAGTTCGAATCGCATATAAAGCGAACCCTGTTGGCGGGAGTTTAGTTGTTTAGTTGATCATATTAAATTTGATGAAGTCAATTTTACTCCAAAATGAAGACTGGCCAGCGTAAATTGTGACATGAACAGAGTACCGGCGATCCTAAAAAAACAGAAATCTTTAGAATGATTCAGCTCTGATTTGCTCTGACACCAACCTCAGGGAATTTAGATAAAACAATCGGGTTTTGAAAATGATCTTTTAGTGACCTTTGGAAGTGTTCACCCAGATATATTCTAGAATTTTTCGATACCAAGAAACCACGATTTTAAATCACGATTGCTCCAATTTGAGAAAAATTTTGACTACAGCTCATGTATTTTGTAATTAATAGCAACATAAAGAAACGATTTCGAATTTTTTGGAAGAAAATGTGGATCAAATTTTGGGTATCAAGTAGACAAAACGGAAAAAAAACAAGTTAAAAAGTACGTTTAAATAGGTTTAAGTTTGAAAAAGACAATTAATTTCAAATTAAAAAAAATCATCAGCTATGAATTGAAGTCATTGAAAATGCTCCTTTATGTTTTTTATAGGAAACCAGCGATACTTTTGAATATCCAGAATATGTCCTACGAACAATAGAAGAACAAAAACATTGTCAACAAATAATAGATAAAAGTTTTGATAAAAATCAGTCTCCAAGCAATTAACTGATCAGGAGCCACATTTGTAAAATGGGCCTGATTTTAGTTCTATGGGGAGCCGTTTTTATGTGAAAATATTTTTAATGATAAAGTCATTTATTGCAAACTTTCCATAAAGACAAAAATTTTAAAAATTTTATGAAAGATCGTGAATAAAACACAGAAAACCATTGTTTTCGGCGAAAAACAGACATTAAATTTAAATTAGAGATTCAAAAGTCGACAAAACTGAAAAGGTCAATAATATTTTAAAACAATTGTAATCAGAGTAATGAATGACATTAGCTACAGACTGAGTTCCTTGAAAGTCTTTAATGTGGTGTGTTTCCTGCTATTATTGTGATAATGTCACAAGACAATAAAAAGAACGTTAAAAATTTCAAGAAATCTAAAAAGAAAATAAAAACTCGTAGTTTTGAATCAAAAAAACAGTCTATGTGACATAAAAACTCAGTGACTACTGCGTCCTAATTCACTAGAAAGAGGGCGTAGCATTTCTCTTGAAACTAGGCTTCAAGTTGACAGAAATTGGAGACATATCTGGAAAAAGCTCAAACTTCCACTTTTTTTTGATAATTAGTATTTTCAAAATAATAATGGCAATATGCGTTCAATCAAACACTCTAAATAGATAAATTTGTCGCCCAGGGTAGCAAATGAACTCATTATTAGCGAGATAAGTTTTAAAAGAACAAAAAATGAAGAAGTCAAAATTCAATATCAATTAAACATGATGCTGAGGCTATAAACACCATGAGAATATAACTGGAAATAAAATATTTTCATTAGGATTGATATGCAAATAAATCGGATCTGTCAATAATTGAGCAGCAAATTGAAATCATTCAGGTTTCAGGTCAAATATTATTCCGGTAATGAACAAAAAACGCAAAAAAATTAATAATTTAATAAAGACATTGTCCTATTCAGTTTTCATGACTTTTATTTTTTTTAAAACTCAAGATCGGCCCAAATTAAGACTTGATAATGCAGCCCGTTTTTTGAAAAACTTGAAAAAGTGCCAACTTATAATTTTTATTATAAATTGATGAAAAAGTCAAAACATCAATGAAATGAATTTTGGATAATTGTGGAGGTAAATTAGAAACAATCGGCAATTTTTAATTTCAGAACATTCACACAGAAAGCTGAAGCAAAATTATTTTTCATTGGAGTTTGAGATAATTTTGTCAGCAGTTTCAATGTTTGTTTTTCCGGTGAATTTTAAAAAAGTACTATACAGGTGCAGAATTAGTGTATTTTTTTAATGAAAACTGTTAGAGTATGCACTCTAGTAAATAAATTGTGATCATAAGATGGAGCTTGAAATGATAGCTCAATATAAGAGAGCATAGTAAGACTCTCGCAGTATGGACCAGTTGGCTCAGTGGAGAGCACATGATTGCAATCAATTAAGAGCTTGTGGGGTTGCAACCAGAAAAGTTCCCAAACTTTACTCTCACTTTAATGGTGTTCGCATAGAATCAACATAACGAGCAAAGAGTTGCTCTAATAAAAGCAGGCTGAGTTTTGCAAAGTTCAGCAAATATGTGAGCCAAAATTTTAAATTAAGTATTTCAACAACACTGATTAGTCTTTCAAGGTGAAACCAATATCATTATTGTTGACCGTTTAAAATAGTTGTTTAGCAAAATTGACAATAATTAGAGAAAATACTGAAAATGTGAAAAACAACTAAAATCTGTTAAATGTTCAGAAAAGGTTAAGCTTTGATAACTCCGTGATAAAAGGCAAATAAAGAAAATCGTTTTTATTCTATTTTCAACGCCGGAAGATTGATGCCACTCACAATTCTCTACGATGAATGTGTTTGTTGCCCTAAATTGACTGAAAAAAGAAGAACCAGAATCCATTTGGGCTTATAGTTCCAGAGAAGCGGAGATGGGGATACAATTTTTTCTGAGCAAGAATTAATGCCATCCTCCCTCGATCGCTTTAATGAAAAGTGTGCTATTTTTTTCAGAAAGTGTTGGTTTGCTGCAGAAAAATTATCCGTGCTAAACAGTTTTTGTACAATGGCTACGTTTGTTTGTTATCCTGGCTGTTATATGCCAACCAGCTATAGTATGTTCCCGGGTTAATTTTTAGGTCTTCTTCGCTGGTGCTTTTTGTTTGACAGCATTTTTTCTGGTAAAAGATACCAATCATTACAAACTATTATATCCTTGAAAAGATATTGGTAATATCAGAATTGTTTTCAGATTTAACAATTACAATGTGAGGTACCAAGGAAAAGTGGTTCCTCAATTGATAACTTAGAGAATAACACATGCACCTGCTTACTTGTAGGAAACTTTTATAAGAAAATTGACGATCTGGCCTAACTCTTTAAGCTTTTCTTACATTTTTTTAAAAATTAATTTGTTATTACAATTCAGCTAAACATTTTGTTAATGACAAATAGCAATTTCTTTGTGATCTGAATCCCGACTCCAATTTCAAATCCTGTTCAGTTTGACCTTGTTTTATTTTCGGGTATAGATTTCAAACCGACAAATGGCTAACACTCCTACCAAACGAACTATTTAACATTTCGCTCAAATAACCTGCTGTTTTCAAAGCCTAAAGATAAAAACCTCATTCTAGGTTTTTTTATTCTGCACGATTGATTATATATAATTTATTTGATGGCTTGCTCACCAATGATTATTATAACGTGGATAAACTTTAAAACGTTAAAAACTTTATCAGCAGCTGACAAAATGTTTGCAAGAATGTAATTTCATCTATACGTGATTATTAAATTTTTCGTTTCAGGTTTTTGAAAAACAATATTTTAAGTCGGCCAAATAAATATTATGTTAATTGAGAGGTTATTTATTGTTTTGTATCCACGGGGTTTGTCTGTTTCTGTGGTGAGGTTTGCTAACTACATCCTGCTAAGATATCAAATTGCATTATAGTTAAATTAGTTTGCTGCAAAAGCGCATCAAACGTCCTCTGAAAAATGAAGTCGATTAAAGTTGCATGATGAATTGAGGTCTCATGAAACTAGTTCTTTTTCCCCGAGAAGAATTATGCATATATATATATATATATATATATATATATATATATATATATATATATTTCAAATATAAGAGTCAGATGCATTATGACAAGTTGATAAAGTTGCATGCTCATAAAAAAGACCTATGAGAACTTAATAGAACAAGGAGGCTCGGTAATGTGCGTTCGCAAATAAAAAAAATGTTTTATCGAGTAGTATCAAAGCCAGAAAACTATAACTTAACGCGTTAAACAGCAAACAATTTTTAAAATTTAGTTCATTATAAATAAGCTGATGAATAACCATTCTTTCTTTGCTGACCCTAAGCTATACGTTGACCAAAATAAGAGAAAAATTGTGGCAAAGTTCAATAAGCAATTGTTCATTTAATAAGCAAACATTTTCAAAAGTCAAAATGACCACAACCTTTCGAGTAGCGAAAATAGATGCAATAATTTAGAACTGCTTAGCAAGCCATCTGGATCTATCATCAGTAAGCTTTAATGTGAATTGTTCTGTTCTTTAATTAACATAAAGAGCTCTTAATTTTTTTTAAAAAAGAAAGACAGACTGATTACAATCCGAATTTTTAATTGATTGTATTAGTCCAAGATTGCAACAAAACCAACCCCGCTACTGTTGTTCGTACAATTAGAGCACTCAATTGTTTCGAATGCTATAAATCTAGATAATTTGTTAGTAAAAAATCAAAAATAAATGCTGCGTTTTTGATTATCATAGAGAAAAGTTAACAAAAAACGGCTAAATTTTGATTCTAGACTACCCTCAATAGAAGTGGAAATAAAACTAGCTGTCTTTGCAGTTTACAAGGATTATGTTTGGTTTGTTGTTTTCGGGGTGTGTACTTCGGGAAAGTTTAATCAAAGTGGACTAAAGAAGCTTATTTCGGGCAATTTTTGATGAAAAAGGCTGAATTTTGAAAAATTTAGCCATAATTTTAGCCAGAAAAACTTAATGAAAAATGTCAACACTACTTTTTCTGTCTCTTGAATTAAAATTAACAGTACTATTGTCAACAATTTTTAGCAAAATTGACGAAATTTTAGGCGAAAATCTGGAAAATGTGAACAAAAACATCGGAAATCCATCAATTATTCGCAAAACTTCAACTAAAGATAACTCCTTCTAAAATACGAATTTCAAAAAAATCTTTTTAATTCCATATTCTACGCTAGAGGCACTATTTAATGATACCACTCACAACTCTGTACGATGAATATATCGATCGGTCAAAATTGACTGAACGAAAAAACCCATTTGAGTATACAGTTCCTCCCCTCTCAAGAGGGTCGGAACAAAAATACTGATAGAATAATGTTCTATTTACCGTGGACTTAACACGAATGAAAAAATGAACGAACCTCAGTTCTGGGATCTTTTCTGCTAGCCCTCATCCCCCCGCCCCCGCCCCCAACCCGCCACGCCTATGTAACCGTTGTTTTAGCACCCACAAAATCGAAGTTTTCGCGAGTTGTAAGACGATATCAGCATTTCATTGAAACCACTGTCTAGGTAGATTGAAGGTATTTTTAGAATAGTGTCCTGAAAAAACTTAACAAATCGAGCCCTTATTGAAACTGATATCACCAAAAATGATAAAACAAAAAAAAATTACTGATGCTTATGTTATATGCAACAAGTTTTCATGGAATGCGTAATCCTTTCGAACCAAACTATGCTAGCTTTTAAAAAAGGCATATTGTTCATATATGTTTATGTATAAAGTTACTTAAGTTTAAAAGTATGCTTTAACATGTATAAATTGGGGTGCAAAACTAAACGGGGGTTCTGCCAGAAAAGATCCCAGTTCTGTTTAAAAGTTTTTAATGACTTTTTTTTGTAATTACAGTTTTGTAAGGATTTGTTAATAACCACGCGGTTATTTTAGATTAAATGTCTCAAACTATAAAAAATTAAATATATCCAGGTATTTAGTTCATTTTTTCACAATGGGACACAATTTCTTTGTTTTATGTGCTTTTGAAGTTTACTTGGCGATTTACCCAATTCCATTTTACCCAATGCCAACATATCAAATGCCATTATAACAAATCTGCCATTTTGCCCAAAGTCATTTTACTGAATGCCAATTTGACGAATGCGCATTGACTTTTGTTCAATTATCCGATTACAAACTAGGATTCGCTGTTAGAAGGATTTGTTGACATACTTGAATGGACATTTAATCTCATGTTCGGTTGTCATAGTTTTATATCAAGTCACACGGGCCATTTAATTTTATACTTGGTTAAAAATTACTTCTTGTAATATTAACAATAGGGTGAATTAAATTTGGCATTGGGCACATTGGCAGTTTGGATATAATGGCTTTGGGTATATTAAAATTGGGTAAAATAGTATTGGGTAAATTACCCAGACTCAATTTTTTGGAAATCTAAGAGACTTTAACGCAATTTAGTCTGCTTTTCTCTTCAGATTTGGTCGCTTTTGTGCGTCTTGATTTGTGGGCGTTGGGTCAGTTTTTTGAAAAGGAGTTTAATATTTCTAACATTTTCTTGAAGCATCTCATTCACCCAACTGATTCTTTTATTTTGCGCCTATAACAAATTGCCACAACCCTCTACGTCCATCAAATCGAACGTTGTTTTGTTGTATATAGTTACAGCGGACAAATTACGCGTAGATGATGATGGCATAATTAACTACTGAAACTACCAGTGCAAGTTTTTTCATTTTTTTTGCTCCAAAATCTATCCCTTTACATTCGGATTTTGAGCAAATCCAAATGGCAGTAAAAATAGCAAAGCCGTGTTTGATAATTATTAATAATTTTTTCAAGACTTTGTTCAACTCTTTGAAGAACTGTATATCGTAAATCACTTTACAATTTTTCATCATTGCTAATAAATTTCTACTTACTCTTTTCACAATTTCATTTCTCAGTTTTTGTTCCAACTTCATTCACATTTTGTAGCTTTAATTCGCAACATAATAACAAAAGTATAAGAGTACATATGCTGCTTTGTATTGTGTTTTATGATGATTTTTGCAAATCTGCTGTCAAAATTACAAATCGCTTAAGGAAAAGCTTTGACTTTATTACAGCTCAAATTTTCCCAATTTATTCATTATCAAGAACGTCAAATGACTTTTCCTGACCGAGGCCGGCCTCTTTGAAGTTCGCAGACACATTCTTCATAACAAGGCAATCGCTATCAAACAAATTCAATAAACACGGGTAGTAAGACAAGCTAGCGGCCTTTTTGTTCTCATGTTTGGCCGGGGCAGTTTATTGAAAAATGAAAACACGCGTGATGGAGATTAATAAAATAGTTACAAAGAGAATGTGAAACCTAATCAAGAATTGAAATCTGTTCAAAGCCCCACTTTTATTTCAAAGAATTAGTGCCTGCTGTCTAAATCAAGAACAATATTGCCCTTTGCTTCCCTTAGAATTTAATTTTAATTTAGAAACTATGCTGTGACATTTTCCTTTTTTTCAATTTGAGCTTGAATTCTCTAGAACATGTTTGTCCATGTTAAGGTCTTTGGTCATAATCGGCTTGGGGGGTAACGATCATAATGATAGTCTTTGCCGGGGGAGGAAGTGGGGGGAGGGAGGTTGGTCAATGATTTCATTATAACTCGGATGATTACCATAATCAAACCCCCCCCCCTCCAAAGGCTAATGGCTGATCATGGCTGTTTATCGTCCGATTCTGATAATAAGCGATATGAAGGTCTTTGATTTTCAATATGTATTAGCAAACTGCGTTTTTCTTGAATTTTCCGAAAAAAAAACTGGATTTTATCATCGGAGTTTTCTACTTTGTACGTCTGTAACCCCCCGGTTCATTTACCCCATTTCCCACATCCCATTTTCCCTCATACAGCCCCTGTCCCCCCTCCCCCATTGAAACAATAAGTTGGTTAACTTTAGTTAACTTAATACCTATAAATCAATACCATTAGTACAAAATGGCTGTATGACAAAACTGGAAAACCGAAAAGAGGCTTCTCATAAAACAGACAGACTCAAGACTCTGATAAGACACATAGACCGTTAATTTGCGCCAGAGTAAATAACTGAGTCCCATCCTGCGGCTCCTCCCTGGTTAAGTCTAACGGGAGCGACCTTTATTATGAATAACAGACCAACGACTTCTAATTGAAAATCATTAACCGTTATTGAAGAAATGGTCAATCAAACACAAAATGGCCAGCCAGGCATCTCTTTGCTACAATGAAAGGTACCAAATTGTGTCAAAAATTATCTTATTAGTAGCAATTGTTGGAAAATTTTTCAACAAGACTGTCTCATAATCAAAAATAAGAAAAACAGTCAAAGCATATTGATAATTATTCAGTTATTATTTACTTGTCCTGAAACAAGGGATTTATGATCGAAAAGGTTTCCATTATTTTTGTCGAGCATTTCATAATTTTCCCCATTTTTTCATTGCTTTTCAATGATGGCTGAGTTCCTGAGGCTAGTTCATGCATTGCTTTAAGCCTTAAAAAAATGCGAACATTTTTTGTATCCTACATATAAACACATTATTGCTCCACACATTATTCAATCACCTTCTTTTTTTCACCACTGTAATCTGAACAACGACTGATATGATGCAATGAACTAACGTGATTCAAAATGCCTAACGTAAAAAGTTGCTTATCGTTTTGTGAATATCTGGAACCTATAGGAACTTCATGCACTTTATATAAAATTTAATTTAGATACCTTCAATCATGCCATGTCAACTCAAGTTTCATTTTTGAGCAAAGCTTTTGTCCCCGACTGTTTTTTTCCGCCTGCAATTTTATAGCAGATTGTCATATTTCGTTTGCTGTTTGCCGTAATTTGAAATCAATAATGAATTTTGTTTAACAGAAAATGAAATGCTCTCGTTTACTGACCATTGTTTTATTTCAAAGAATCAGAATTTTGCAACTAACTTCCTAAAGTCAGTACTTGGGGTTGATAACCTAACAACAGTGTACCAATAATCTAGAACCATGGAGGAAAATAAAAAAAACAAAGAGTTTTATTAGTTAATACTCAGAAACATTCCAGACCAAAGTTCAATCGTGATGTTGCACAACAGCACTGGTTATCAATTTGTCAAACAAAAGAGGCAAAGGAAATGTTTCGTAGATTCATCAAAATATCTGAACAGTTTTTGAGTTCACATGCATCCTTTAAAATCAAAGAAATAATAACAGAAAAGAAAAAAAGAATTGTTTATCAAGGTATTACATTGTGTGGTGAAAGAAAAATACGTAAAATAAAAAATTGAGAGAGCTTCTGATCATTAGTTCAAAAGAGCAACAGAATTTCATCAAAAACAAAATTAACTGTTGTCACTTTGAAAAAGTTGATAAGTTAAAGAAAAGCAACCGGATTTTTTTCAGCAAAAAATAATTTTTAATCCAAGAAATGTATTAAACAGTTTCCTCTGTGATAGAAAACAGTATGTTCAAGACCACTACGCAAAATCAGATTGAGCTCAACCAAATCATGACGTGTCTTGGCTAAAAAGTCTCAGGAAAAACCTTAAAGTTCAGTGTTTTTGTTTTTCTCTATGTGCCATTTTAGAAGTAACTAAACAGATCAGTATATGCGAATTCATCTTAAATGAGCAAAAAACGAGTTTGAATGTTATCAAAATGACAAATTATAATGCTCTGAAACCATGCTTTAAAAGCTCTTTGTCTGGAGCCAACTGATAAGTGCATGAGCGTAAGTCTAATTAATTAGTGCTAAAAAATTTACAAACCAAATTTAGCTGTAAAAATTAGCAAAAGCATACTCAGTCGGATCTTTATAATTGAGTTATCGCAAATTTCTCCAAAAACAAGAAAGAGTTGTTTTAAATCAGCTTGTTTTGTCTATTTGTTTTTGCATTTGATTGCTCTTTTTTCCAGAATTTCTCGTGTTATTCTATTACAGAAATCACAAAAAGATAATTTGGGGTAAAAAAAATTGTGTTCTTAAAGTCAAGTTTGATATTGGCAGAAATATTCTCAGTGAAACCCAAAAAACTTTCATCAGAACTCCAAACAACCAAACTAGCGTTTTTTTTATTTCTTCTCGCAGACAAAAAGTCCGTTGTAATCAGAGCTTCAAAATAGTCTTTATTATACCGATCAATGTGAACCACCATACTCTCAGCCTTGTAGCTGTAAGAATTCAAAACAGTCTACCAAAGCTTCAACTTATTCGGAAGGTAAAGCAAAGCAACCTATAATCCAACAGCGTATAAGCATTGTTAACGTATTAAAATCACGGCGAGCATATCAACGTTTTAACTCATCGATGATAGCAACAACGTGTCAGCATTATCGGTGTACAAAGCAAAGTGTTCTGCCAAGCAAAGGAAAACAATTCAACGTAGAAGCTATAATACGTACATAGCAACAAGTGTTTTTTAGACGGCAAAGTCTTTTTGTTCATTTAACTGATATCAGTCTAGCTTTGATACTTGAGATCAAAGCTGGTCACCATTCTATTCGAAACCGTGCACAAAACCGAAAATTATTAAGTTCAAACGAGCCTTACTTGATAGGTTTATTTATTAGGTTTAACGAAATTATGTTATTTGCACCTAAGCTTTTTTCCTAGCTTTTTACGTAGATTGGACGCAATTCTATACGTATTTAAGTACTCGATTCTGATTGGCTAACAATCTCTCGCTTTACTCAGTAACATCCTCCGGCCCAGAAGAAGATGTTGGGAGAATCGGTACTAATTTTACAAGCGGGCGAACGAGCGATCCGGAGGACGTGCGCAATACGGCGGAACGTGCGACGCTGTCGGAACCGTAACGAAGTTCGGTGATCAGAGTAGTAGGGTAGTAACCCCTTGGGTTGGTCTCTTCAACTACCCAAACCAAATCACCGGTCTTAAGGTGATGCTCGGCAGGCGTCTGCCACTTAGAACGTCGGTTCAGTGTCGGGACGTACTCTTTGATCCAACGAGACCAAATTGCGTTAGCGTAAGATTGCGCGCGGGCGTAACGCTTACAATGATCAAACTCATCTACGCCAATGATTGAAGGGCGACTACGGGCTTGGTTACCGAGAAGAAAATGATTAGGTGTTAATGCGCCTAGGTCGGACGGGTCGGTGCTTACGAGCGTTAACGGACGTGAATTAAGTGCGTGCTCGACGAGACAAACAGTAGTGTTCAAGACTTCGTCCGTGAGACGACGATTAACAAGGATGGTGTAAAGTATTCGCTTAAAATTACGTACCAGCCTCTCCCAGATGCCACCTTGGTGTGGCGCACTGGGCAGATTGAACGTCCACTTAATGCCTTTGTGGGCAAGTTACACGGCGATGTTGATGGCGTTCCACTTTTCGATGTTCTCGCGTAGTTCTTTTTCCGCGCCAACAAAGTTAGTACCATTATCAGACCAAATATTGGCCGGTGTACCCCGACGGGAGACAAACCGCTCCACTCCCATTACACACGAACTGGCGTCCAGGGACGGAACGATTTCAACATGAACTGCACGAGTAGTTAGGCACGTGAAGAAGAAACCCCACCTCTTCTCGGTAGTCCTGCGTACAGTAACGTAAAATGGGCCGAAGTAGTCGAACCCGGTGTTCGTGAAGGGAGGAGACTGGAAAGCGAGTCTTTCTATTGGGAGGTCAGCCATGATTGGTTGGATAGTGGCAGCTCGGAACTTTCTGCACGTGACGCAGTTGGATTTAATAAAACACAGTGAGGATCGTAATTTGAGGATGTTATAGCGTTCTTGTGCTTTAGCCCGCAGCTAGTCAATACCTTGATGATGATGTTTAACGTGGTTGTGCCTAAGTAACAACTTTACATATGCATGGCGTGCGTCGAGAACGATAGGATGTTTTACATCAAAGTCACCTTCGACCAACCGTTTGATGCGGCCGGCCGATCGGATTAGACTATTTGGCCCGATAAAGGGAGAAAACGGAGCAAAACGGCTATTCCGTTTAACGGGTTTGTTTTCGAGGAGATCTTTTCTCTCTGCGTTGAATGACTCCCCTTGCACAAGATACTGGAGATGACGCTTGGCTTCATCCCCAGTATCGGCTTCATCTCCAGCACAAGATACTGGAGATGACGCTCGGCTTCAAGAACTGTACTTATCAACGAAAATTAGTTGTGGGGCGGTTCCTTAGTTGACTTGGTTACGGATGCGGCCAATGATGTATTGGTTTCGTCAATTTCCTTAGTTACTATACCAAGTTTGATGTTTTTAACTACTTCGATGCTTGGTTCGAATGGGAACTCCTTGGTTCTTAAGAAATCTGGACCCCTCAGCCTGCTACTTGATTGCAAAACCTCAGCGGATATACCACGAGTACCGGCATCTGCCGGATTATCGCTTGAGGCAACGTGGTTCCATTCGTCAACGCTAGTGTTTTCTAAAATCTCGCATACACGGTTTGCAATAATAATTGGGTGCTTGCTTGTAGAATTAAGCCACTGCGAGACAGTAGTGCTATCGGTCCACATAAAAACTTGGTTAACATGCACAGTAAGGGCTGGACAGATGTCTCGTTTCAACCGAGCGGCCAGTAGGGCGGCTTGTAGCTCTGGCTTTGGAACTGTCATTACCTTCATAGGTGCTACGCGAGCATTACCCGAGACGAACGTAAGCTCCGTTTGCGGCCCACTCGAAGTAGTTACTTGGGCTCAGAGAAATGCAACGGCACTGAAAACTTCTTGCAAACTATCGCCAAACATGTGTAGTTCCAGGTGTTCAAAGTTTCCGGAAAAGTAGCTCCTTGGTATTGTGATTTCGGCAAGCTTGGGTAGTTCTACACTCCATTCGAGGAACCTTTCAACGGTGTCTTTTGGTAATTTTTCTTCCCAGTGCTGCCCGCTGACGCGCCAGATGTCCTTTATTAACAATCGGGCACCAACAGTAAATGGTGCTACTAGGCCGATGGGATCGAATACCTTAGACACTAGGCCCAATACCAAGCGTTGTGTTAAAGACTTTGTTACTGTACTGGAGGTACCCCGACTCACAACTAGAGTATCATTGTTGTGATCCCATTTCAACCAAAGCACGTGCGAAGATTCTTCCTTAGATGAGGCAATTACTTTTGGTTCGGTGGACTGAGGTGACACATCAATTCGATCAGCCAGATTTGGTACCTTGCTTACAAACTTAGTGAGCTTGAACCCACCGAGATGGAGAAGATGCACCAACTCCTTCGATCTTTTGAGAGCTCTCTCAGGTGACTTCACCGAATCCAAGTAATCGTCGATGTAGAAGTTTTCTAGGACGGCTTTGGTTGCTTCCGGGTACTGAATGACATTGTCTCGTGCCATGCGTTGCAATGCATAGTTAGCGCATGTGGGCGAGTCGTTAGCCCCAAATATATGGCGCGTGTATTGATACACTACAACATATGTTCTGGGGTCCTGCCGCCACAAAAAACGCAGTGATGGCTGGTCGCAGTCAGGGACACCCACTTGGAAGAACACTCGATATCTGCGGACACGGCAAATTGATGTTTACGGAACCTAAGGAGTACATGGATTAGGTTTTGGAGCAGGTCGGGGCCAGTGAGCAAAGATTTATTCAAAGAAGTACAGTGGAACTTTGCTGCACCATTTAAAACCCTACGCACTTTCCCCGGTTTGTTCGGGTTGATTGCGGGATGATGTGGTAGGTACCACTCTTTATCCGACCGCTGCTCGACCTTGTCAGCATCAGGGACTGTAATCAAGTAACCTTTTCCCAAGTCTTCACGGATGGTATTCGCATAATTTTCTTTCAATGATGTATCTCTCGAGAGCCGCTTTTCGAGAGACTTGAGCTGTACCAGTGGTAAAAAAAAGTTATTTGGGAGCTGGATGTTGTCATCTGCCCATAAAATTCCGTCATCGTATCTTTGGCCGTTATGGAAACTTGTTGTTTCAAGTATTTCCTGCGCGCAAGCATCGGCTGCGGATCGTGGGTCAACTTGCTTGAACGCGCCGTACAAATCCATTTTATACCAAGATTTAACCTGACAAGCTAATTATAAATCCTGTTCAATGTTGGCTTTGAAACACGTCGAGACTAAACTTGAATTTGACGGGAGTGGGCCACTTAAAACCCAACCTATGGGCAAGCGGAAAGCGAATGATGAGAACTTTTCGTCGGCTGAAAATTACTCTAACGGGCAGATGGAATGGTATCATCTCAATTTCTCCATAGCTATATCTTACTTCTTACTGGATCTAGGACTGCCAGATGTGGCTACGTTTCTTGCATGGACTTGACGTCAATGATGTCGGAACCTACGTTTAATGTTTCCCTCACATAGGGACGCACAGTGAATGCTTCGAAGTCTTTGTCTTTGTGAGGTGTCACAGTCAATTGAACTACCTTTGTGTCGATCAGTTCTTCCTTGTTTATATCCTTGACGGTCAGTTTTAATGCGTTACCCTGCAAACCAAGCCTATCTGCGAGACTATCGGACACCCAAGAGTTACTGCAAGCGGTATCGCATAAAACCAACGCCGTAGTACTAGTACGAGAAGAATTAGTAAGTTTCAGTTCCGTGACCTGAAGGAGGCCTTTGACATCCGTCACGGAAGACAAAGTGGTTGTTTTGCTTGGTTGCTGTTGACCGGTAGATGGCCTACTAGTACCTGTTTTCGACTTCGAAGTGTTGATGTTGTTGTTTGTTGAGGGTTTAGCTGGAAAAACCATTTCAGCTCCGTGAAGTAAGGTGTTATGGGAGGTGTTGCAACCATCTTTTCTACATTTACGGGGATTTTTGCACTGCCTGAACATATGTTTATCCCGCAAACAAGAGAACCAGAGCTTTGCATCAGCCACGACCTTGGCTCTCTGCCATGGAGTCTTTTCCTTAAAGACACGGCATTCCCACAGCCGGTGGCTGTCTTTGCATACAACGCAACTAGAGATTGGTGGTGACGCACAACTCTGTTGCGGCTTAACACTACGCTTGTGTTGCGTATTTGCTGCAAATGCCTTCGAAGCAACTTTTGATCTTGTTACTGAGTTGCTGGTATCCTCAGTCCTTGCTTCAAATGCGGTATTCTTCATTAAATCGTGCGCTTCGGCCTTTTCCTTTAACCAGTCGTTGAAATCCAGAAGAGTAGTTTTCACCCAACGCTTTTTGACCGTGAAGAGTGACCACGATTCCTTCATATTTGGTGGAAGCTTATGTACGGCCGTGTTGAGAAGCGCAGCACTCGTTAAATCTGAATAGTATGAGAGCGATTTAAATACCCTGACAAGACTTGAAATGCACCCTGAATAGTTAATGATGTTGTCGCTATTTTGCATCTTCAATGGTGGAAAGCTGCTGAGTTTGTCCAAATGGGCGCTTACAACCGCCTGTGGTTAGCCAAATTTATGTTCTAAGGTCCTCAGTGCGTCATTGTACATTGCGCCGCAGGAAGGTAGGCGAACTCAGCTATAGCTGTTTTAGCTTTACCAGATACGAGGGTCTTAAGGTATGTCAATTTCACATCATCAGTTAGGGACTGAGAGTCAATTGCGCTTTTAATTTGACCATACCATTCGTGCCACGGGATCCCCGTTGTATTAGGACAATTTCCATTCGGGAAGCGGATCATTCCTTTTGCTATTTAAGGCGTCAGTGAATGCCTTAATCAAGCTTGTTTTTTCAGATGCTGGCACTGGAGGCGTGGGATGCGGTGGGCCACCCCAGCACAATGGCATCGGAGCATTATGCCCGTATGTTGGATGTATAACCGGCGTGACAAAAGGTGGCGCGATGTTAGTTGTTGTACTAAAGGTGTTAACGGGGATATTACAGTTTGCTGCGTGGTTGCCATTAAGATTTTGTTGTACATTCAATTGCAAGATCGGATGGCTGATGACGGGGTTAACTGTGCTTGGGGGTAAGTTCGGTTGAACGTTGCTGAAGACAGATGCATTATTTTTCGCCTGGTTTACGTTTGGGGGAGTATTGTGAAGAAAACGCCACAAATTTAAATCGGGGTGATGGTTAAGGGGACGCTTGGGTGCTGTAGGACTTGGACAAGGCGGTCTTGAGGTGAATGGACAATGTTTTGTTGTGGAATGTTGGGGATGGGTAAGTAAGTTGTTGTGCTCGCTGGAACGGGCGACGGAATCACGGGAGGCGGAGGATTAAATAATTGTTTAGACGGAAATACGGGCGGCGGGTTCACGAGTGGGTTTAGAGGTGGAGGGACATTATGGGGGGACTGGGCAATAGGGACTTGTGTTTGGTGTGGAATGTTACTTGGAGATGGATTCAGTAGTTGCGGAACATGAGGCATGGACATATGTAATTGACAAGTCACACTGGAGCTTTCCGTACGTAAAAACTGATTTACTTGTGGGTTTATTGAAAATTCAGGTACAAAAAAGGAGTTCGTTGGAGCCAAAACGGGTGTCGGTGTCCGGGGAGGTTGCATAGGTGGCTGAAGTGGTGGGAATGCGAAATTTTGTACGTCGACTGGTACTTGGTTCACTGGGTTCACCTTACCACTTCCTGATGGACTGTCTGCCTGCTCGACCCTTTGATCACTGAGTGATTGCTGCAGTTGAGCCTGGAGATATTCCTGGTGCAACGCTTCTTGCTGGGCGACAGAAATTGCAACTCCCGGCCGTGTATACTGAGAAAGCTTTTCAAGATGATTTAAGTTATCGGCAACATTACTTGTGTTTTCTGGAGGATTACTAGGGGCAGTATCTTGAACAGGAGGGTCAGCGGTTGCTGAACCAGGACGAGAAAAATTTAACTCACTTGCAGCAGTCAATGAATTACCTGAGGGAAAAGAATTTACCCACTCCTGAACAAGTCCCTGACTTCTATCTGATCCCCTATCTTTAATCAAATTCATTTCACTTGAGTGGTGACTAAACAAAGAATGATTATCCATTAATTCAGCCTCATCTAATTTACATGCGGCAAAACGCTGGCGGTGGTCCTTCTCCACTTCTTGAAGTGCCATCTGCTCCATTTGTATTTCAAGCTCTTTTTTTCTCATGGCAATTTCGTGTTTTTATTTAGCGAGGCGCATGGTAGCTTGTTCTTGTTTCTCGGCCTCTTCGCGTTTTAGTTTTGCCATGAGAAAGTTATGTTTACGCTGGCTAGACATTGATGTTGTTCGGCGTGAACTTCTCCTAGACTGCCCTTGAGGATTAACGCCCTCACATACGGTGTCTCGGTCAGCAATTGTGTCAATATAGCTTCTAGCCGCGAGCAAGAATTTATCATTGTTCTTAGTTACATCCTCCAACCATTGCTCAAAGACTGGGTAAATTGAGTCTGGGTTCTCCGCTTTACTGGCCAAGTCAAATAGTTCCTAATCCTTCTGCACCATTATTGAAAACGTCCTTCAACTTAGAAACCAATCGTTCAACTTTATGTTGCATAACTCAGACTCTAGATTTGATCTTGCATTAAAGAGCTGTATCAATTTCTCTTGATGTTCGTCCATGATCTTAAAATGGCTGATTTCTCAAATTAAAGTAAATTCCAAATAATCACACGGGATAAGGGTTATACCGAACCCAATTGACGACGAACTGATAATCAAGCCACCGATGAGCAATAAAGAAATTACCGGTTACCGAGTAATAAATTACTAGGCGAAAGTAAGTAACGAAAGTCAGAGAGCGTCTAACGTGCTTTTGCACAACGTGAGACTCAACAGAAAGACAGGCAACCCGCGAAAGAGGGCCGCGTGGATAAAGCGCGATGAAACGGGAGACGAAACGCACGGGACGGAAACGAGGAGCTAGCGACGCACGAAGAAACGGAAACGAGACGGACGGGATGGAGGATTCGAGCGACTAGCGCGCAACGAAACGGAAAGACGGAAAGGAACGGACGGGAGACTAATAAGCAACGAGCGGGGAGGTCGGAAAGTACTATGCTAGCAGACTACAGCGATCAAACTCAACCAAACAAACTAGCCGTAACACCAGAACAAATTTAAGTCACATCATAGGAAAGAGGAGAGATGCTACTGCAAGAGACAAATTAGCACAGGTCATTATGGGGCTTAACATATGAAAATAACAAACTAATGTAAGGCAAAACAGTAGTATACTAAAAACAACGAAAAGAGCAAGAATTTTACTAGCCGTAGCTCCAGAATAAATTTAAGTCACACCCTAGCAATATTCAAACCTAAACAATTGATCAGCATACCACCAAAATTCAACAAACTACAGCAAAAGTTAATTAATATGCAACGTTTTTGTAGTCTATGAAAGCTGGAAAAGTGAAGAAAACAATCTAGCCGTAACTCCAGAATAAACTTAAGTCACACCCTAGAAAGCAAAAAAAGACCAAACCAACTAACAATCACACAGTTACACGCCAACAAGCAGCAGCGAAAATCAATATACTACAACAGGGGAGCTAGTAAAATAGTAAGGTTGAAAAAGTCCAGAGACAGTCCGGCCGTAACTCGTGAATCAACTAAGTCACACCCTAGAAAGCTACAAGAGAGAAACAACAGACCAGCATACTAGCATAAACAACATACTGCAACAAAACAGAAAACAGACATACTTCATCACGTATGACAACATGCTACATCGAAGGAAAAATTTAGGCGGAGAAAAACAACTCTGAGTGCAAGAAAAAACGGAATGATTGGATACGAAAACGAAAAACGAAATTTTGGGAGAGCGAAGTTGATGAAAAATAAACGGAAATTGTGAATGGCGGAGTTAAGGAGGGTACGGTACGAAAATGAGATACGAAGATAGTAAGAAGACAATTTTTTTGAGCCAGAGGTTGTGAGTTTATATCTCACACCTTTGTCTGTCCAATTGTTTCAAATTTTGGTCAATTTTTTGCAAATTCTTGATTACGGAACGGTACGCCAGTATGCTGGACGGTTTTAAGCTTGAAAGTACGGTTTATCAATACTCTGTATTGATTTTCTAAAATTTTTGATTTGCCTCGAAATTGACCAAAGATTTTCAAAATTGAACAATTTAGCATTTTCTCACATTTTTTCTCATATCTGAGGTCAATTTTTTGCTATGTAGCCGTAATGGACCAATTTGTCTGAATTTCCCAACTTTCGACCAAAAATTTTCAAAATCGATGTTTTTTTCTCTTAAAAAAGTTTCTCAGCTCCCTTCTCCGAAAAACATTCTATTTCGCTGAGACTTGTCAGGATAGTACTACTTGCTTTTCTTTACAATCTGGCAGAAAAGGATTTGTGAATATCGGAAGCTTTGATCAAACTCCGAACCTTGATGTATTTTAAACTCAAAAAATTCAACTATGGGGGTTATTGGTGACCAGTATGCTACATTAAAAAACTTTTTGTACACCTAATCAAACCTATTTGATATTCACTCTTTTTATCGGGATAGGTGTATGTCGTCTAAAATAACTGAATATCAATTTAAGACTTGCAAAGTTTAAGGAAAAATTGGGTCAGTCTTACAATTTTTGTGTGTCATTTTCACGTGACGGTCAAGTGTTCTTCTTGTAGTCTCTTCTTTGCACCCTGAGCTGGTGGCAGCGGTCTTTTTATATCGTATGAGAAAAATGGGGCCTGTGGCACCTCGCTCCCAGGTTCCAATGCCGTCAGTTTCAATTCGACCAATTTCCTCATCTGCCCGAATCTTTTTACTTCCATCCTCATTCATGAGTTTCTGGAGTTTTGAAATTGCTGTCATCATGACCTATGACATTGCTCTCATCTCCCCCGTAGAGCCATCTTTCATGTCGCATCAACGCTCTGGCAGTTGCAGTTGTAGTTGCTCATGTCTTTGACTTTCTCTTGGAACTCAAAAGTTGCCTTGAATTAACCAAACTTAAGAATGAAATAATCTGTTGATTGTTTCATCTAAATCAATAACTTTGAATGGTGTCTTTTCTTGGACAGGGGAGGAGGTGGGATGAAACGAAATAACTACCATAACAAGCGGACAGGAATTGCAATGCTTTTTGTTCATTAATTGAATGCCCTAGTTAACGAGTCGGTGCTACGTATTCCCATTCAACGTGTGAAACCCATATATTGAAAGAATTGTGTTGATAACGAACTGATGTTTTTAGTTTTGCCCTGGTTAATGGGTGAGAGCGGCACCAAAATATAGCTGTAAGAATTAAAAACAGTCTACCAAAGCCTCAATTTATTCGGAAGATAAAGCAAAGCAACGTATAATCCACCATGTATAAGCATTGTTAACGTATTAAGATTACGGCGAGCATATCAAGATTTTAACTCATCGATGATAGCAACAACGTGTCAGCATTATCGGTGTACAAGCAACGTGTTCTGCGAAGCAAAGGTCAACAATTCAACGTAGAAGCTATAATACGTACATAGCAATAAGTGTTTTTTAGACGGCAAAGTCTTTTTGCTCATTTAACTGGTGTCAGTCTAGCTTTGATACTTGAGATCAAAGCTGGTCACCATTCTATTCAAAACCGTGCAAAAAACCGAAAATTATTCAGTTCAAACGAGCCTTACTTGATAGGTTTATTTATTAGGTTTAACGAAATTTTGTTATTTGTACCTTTTCCTAGCTTTGTACGTAGATTGGACTCAATTCTATACGTATTTAAGTACTCGATTCTGATTGGCTAACAATCTCTCGCTTGACTCAGTAACAAGCCTACTGTTGGCATCGAAATGTAAGTTGAAATAGAGGAACCTTTCAAAGATATATGTCATTTTTGGAAGTGAAATAAATGTCCCATTACCATTAGAGAAGAAGAATTCAACAAAAATTTCAAACAAAAAGAAACGCCATAAATGATTTAACAACACAAAAGAGTTCCAACAGATAGAAAATAGCAGGATTCACATTTTTTTGTATATTTTTTGAGGAGAAATGGAGCGCTGGCCGTTCGTTAAGGGGTTAGTGCCGTTGCGGGCATCAATAAGTGAACCAGTGATTATTTGTTTAATTCACGAGTTTCAGACTTTAAAAAATTAAGGCAATAAATTCTCCTCATCTTTTAAATTTTTCCATAAACCATGTTTCATTTTGTTGTTAAGCAGCATTATTGTACCAACTCAACTGCGTTATAATTATTAACTATGGATACTAATTGTTATTCGTCTTAAATTGTAACCACATGTGAAAAAAATTGTAACTAATTTTATTTGTTTGAGTAGAATGTAGTCTGTATTTTTTCAGTTTTGACATCATTTTTTAAACAGGGTTCGGAACAGAAAGAACGGTCTGTTCTTGGCGAAAGAAGTGTTGCTATGTTAGATTGCACTTCAGTTTGACCTTTCATTGGATTATGAAACGAAGGAATCGATGCTTCCATGCCTCTACAAGAAACTTTGCGTTTGACATTTTATTCAAAAGTTTTTTTTGCTTTTAAAATTTTCTTTGAGACGTATCGTTTGTAATAAATTGGCACTCTTGACTCAATTTTGAAACTGAAACTTCCAATGCAATAAAATCCGAACTGAGATTCATTGCGTCCAATAAGTTTATCTGATTCTGTTACCAGGTATGATAAATCACGGGAATTAAATATTGCGGCAGGTTTAGGGAAAATTAACTAAAAATGTGTTCATTATTTTTTTAATTACTCTTGGTTATTAATTCAATTGTTTGAAAGAATATTTGTAAGCTACCTCGAACAAAGTCCCTTGCTTTTGTTTTTTCTTTCCTGTGTAGTTTTTTGGATGGAGTAATGTTTTAAATTAAAGTTTGTAGAAACTGGAACCGTTAGTTCAATGGACGATCGGTTCGATCTGAATTTGTCAATTATTGTATACACATTTGTTTGTTCGTTTTATTGTTCCGACCCCTCTTGAGGGAGGGAACTATATGCTCAAATGGGTTTTTTTGTTCAGACAATTTTTGCCAATAAATATATTCATCGTAGAGAGTTGAGACTGGTATCATTAGAAAGCTTGTCCAGCGTAGAATATGAAATTTTAAAAAAATTCTGATTCTCATTTTTCACAGGGAGTTATTGAGGTTTAAACTTTTGAGAAAATAGAGTGAATTCCGTTTTCCGGAACTTTTCCGGAACTTTTGACTATAATTTTGCTAACTTTGCTAAAAATTGTTAATTTTTTAAAGAATGTTTTGTTGATTTTAATTTTAATGAGAAAAATATTGTCGGCTATTTTTATTTTTTTTGTCAAAAAATTCTGGCTAAATATTTCAAAATCCAGACTTTTTCTTTCAAAAGCTGCACGAAATAGGTTTCTTTAGTCCACTTTGATTAAATTTTCAGGAAGCACACACCCAGTTTCAGGAAGTACAAACGTGGCTATTTCTACTTCAACTTCCGTTGCGAGTGCCCCATAATTAAAACTTTGCCGTTTTTTGGTAACTTTACTCGTTGATTTTCAAAAATATTGCATGTATTTTTGGTTTCTTAACTAACAAAGTATCTATATTTATAACATTCGAAAAATTAATTGTTCATAATTGACGAACAGCAGAGCTAGTGTTGGAGCAATCTTTGACTGTTACAATCCAAAGATTTGGATTATAATCAGTCGGTCTTTTTCATAAAAAAACATTCGATCTTTTTTATATATTATTTAAATAACAAAACATTTAAATCAAAGCTCACTAGTGATAGGCCTACTTCGCTTCTTGATTAGCTCCCATTTTTTCGATCTAGTTTATCACTTGAATGTTTGCGGCCATTTTAACTTTTAAAAATATTTGATTTTTAATTAAATAATGGCTTATTTAACTTTGCCTCCAATTTTCTTTTAACTTGGTCAACTTGTAGCTTAGAGTCAGTATTGAAAGAATGCTTCTGCTTTTTTTCTACTGAATTCAATTTCAATTTTTATTGCGGTTTTACACCTTAAGTTATGGTTTTCTGGCTTTGATACTATAAGTTTTCACAAAATTTTTTATTTTAAGGTATTTGCCCATTTTTCACGTTTTCTAGTTTTGTCACATTATCACGTCATTGACAGTTCATATATCACATTATTGGCGTTCAAAATAAGGCAAAAAAGATAATATTAAAATTTTTAAGGATATAGACTGTTAAGGATATAGACTCGGTTTTAACGGCTTCGTACAGTGACCCAAGTTCATTGGTTTTTCATCGAACAATAAATGGGCCGATATTATGATATTAGTAGATACTGATGGCTTTCATGTCTTTGAAAACAGTTGTTTTCCAAAATGAAAAAAAAACTACCGTTTTTAACTTCGCAATTTTTTTCCTTTTATTGTCTGTTTGTTATCTAATCTCGTTGATTACAGGCCAAAAATGACAATATTGTTGTCATAGGAAGGTGCCAAAGGTATTGGTGTCACGAAATCTAATGTTTTTAAAGAATTCTTTTTGACTTTTGGCTGCGACACGAGTTTTTTAAAAAAAAAAGTAAATTAATTTTTAGTGTTTGTTATATTTTACGTTCTTTTTGTAGACGTAAGATACATTCTGAATAATTGCAGGTCTCATTGGTATCTTTTGGAAGAATAAAAGAAACTACCTTATTATTTCACTTTGTAATTTATGACTCTCATGTCTTTGGAAAAAAATCAAGTATTATATACAATTGCATTCTTTTATTTTTTGTATAGTTGTTACCTGGTCTGATTAATGAGATTAATGGTCAGATTCACTTAATTTATCATTGGTACTTAATGAAGGTAACAATTGAGCATATTTTGAGGGCCAAATTCTGGCTTTACGGCTTCAAAAGCGTTTTCTGGCAAAAATTAACCGATTTTTGTTTTTGTCTATTTGTTGTTCTTTTTGTAACCGCATAAAAATGAATACCGACAGTTCTTAATTCCCATCTCTAGAAAAACTGGTAATCGTTAACCTATGAATTGCCTTAGTTGATTTCTAATGGTTTTCATTACTTTGAAATTAATTGTTTTTTAAAAAAAAAATAGGCGTTTTTTTCAAATTTTACTGTTTTTGTTTTTTATTGTCTAATTGTTACCAAACTTTATTATCGACTGTTCTAATATTTTTTTCTGGTGAATTACAAGTTGATTTAGTTTCAGTTTTATTTGACGCTATTATGACTTCGTTACAATGTTTTGTTTTTTAAAACGGACATAGTTTTTTTGATGTAATTAATGTTCATTGTTGTTGTTTGATTTTGCTGTTCGTCGTGACTCGCTTTCTTAATATTGGCATATCTCATCACTCTAATGCAACATTTTCTACTCCAGTGAGTTGTTTGCTTTGGAGGCTATCTTTTCGTTCATACACCAATTTTTTTTGAAAAATACTTGACATTTTTGCGGTTTTCTATCTGTTCCTCATTCGGTAGACAATTATGCCAAAATTGTGGATGAGCGGGGTCGGAACCTTATGTGCAATCGCACATTGCCGAGCTTCCCTGTTGTTGTTTACTAATACACTTCTACAATATTTTTTCAATTTGAATCAATTTTTTGGTCCATTTTCTAACATTTTTTCCTTCAGAGTGATTAACTCAAGTGTTAAATGGTGCCCTAGCAAAGAGCAGTTCATTTGACAAAAGTGGAAAGAAGTAGGATGAATATACAACAGTAACGTTTCGCATGACTTGTGAGGTGTAAAAACGGTTGCAACGATTATTATCTACTGGTTCTAGTGATTTATAGTAAAATAAAATAAAGGGAAGAATTGGACGCATTCTTTTCTTTTGTTCTTCCAAACAGAAGTACCTCAGGTTTTAATTGAGTAAAAACGACTTTTACAAACTTGACTAGCTGTAGAGAAGCAAACTGGATGGTACAAACTGGATGGCAGAGTTTTATTCGGTAGTTCATTGAAATCTTTTTGTGTGATACTGGCAAAATTTAGTTTTTGATAAATTAATATATTAATTATTGTAATAAATGGAGAGTTAAAATGACGTTTCAAGGTTTTACAAGATAAGCCTCCTTCTTTCGACATTTTGCAGGATAGCGCTGCTCTAAAAACTTAAAGTATATGCTTAAAATTATGTTAAAAATCAAATAAACCAATGGCTCTAGTTTTTAAACACCAAGGTTTGGTTTTTTGTTTTTCGTTAAAAATTGAACTAAAATACTCCAATCTTCACACTCATTTGCCCGTCCAAATTTTTTCGTGCAAGTTAATCAATTCATCTCTTAATTGTGTTCTGATTTTGCCCATTTCTTTTCTAGTGGCAATTGAAAATTCATTGCACAAGGAGAAAAGTTTCTAACATTTGAGCAATTATCCCATCTTGACTTTAGATGTAAAGCAAACAGAATAGGTACTGTGATGTAGACTAGTTTCGATGTTTTATGTGTTTTATGTTAAAAATTATTTGCCGGAGCTTTTCGCTCTGTTTAAAACTGAAGAACCATTTTTCTAGCGCAATTGTTGTTACGTGGAGTTCTTTTGGATTAAATTTTGTGTCGAGAAGGACCCTAGTCACATAGCAAATCAATACTGAAACATTGTATTCCAATTGTATGTTGTTGACCAAGTACTGTATCAGTGAATCCTAAGAGTATACTGCTACCTCATTATGTGCACTCTAATCGCACAGAGACTTTTTTCTGGAAATAGACTGAGCATCCTTGCTTTTGATTTGCATAATGTTCATAGGAAAATCATCTGAAAGAAAAATTTGTGTGATGCACTTCTTGAGCATGACGAAGACTTATAATCTAAGAACGTTGCAAGTAACGTAGCAAAATTAGAAAAAACACCCGCCAAACCCAGTCAATGCACTCCGAGTGCCTGGAAGCTGCCAGGTTTTCAATTGATGTGCACAATTTGAGGGTTTTTATGGTTTTTAGTTGTAATGGAACTTTGTATGTCTCATAGTTTTAGCTCAACGAAAACCGGTACAGCATTGGACCGAAGATATACAATTAGTATACAGGTTTCAGTACTGATGAGCTTCGAGATTAGAGCCCACGTTATAAGGAAGACACGTAATCAAAATACTTTACCATGTAATTTGAGGCACTCAGTTCACAGCACGACCCCCAAAAATGAAACTGAACTGCAAATACTTGCAATGGAGCTGACTGCGCGAATATGTTGTTAGGTAGTCTTCAATGTCCTTCTTTATTTGCTACGGAAGTCAGTTGTTCTCATAGACCTTTTTTAGCTGACACCATTAAGTGATTTATTTTCCCGTTTTACATATCATTACATCTTAAAGCAGGGGTCGTATGGGTTTTCTTTTCATTCGATCACTATCACATTCTTGCAATCAAAACATAAGCTCAAACTTCCTCCGTTCAAAAGGAATTAAGAGTTATGATATATCAAAATTCTGAACTCTGGACAAATCCTGACCACTGAGCAAAATTCGGACAAATCTGGACAAATTTGTACCATTGAACAAATTCGGACAATTCTAGACCAATTCGGACAACTGGAAATTTCTTGAAACTTAAAGGATTTCATTCCTGATAGCTCATTTTTAGAAATTCTGTTTCTGCTTCACTTTGTTGTGCTTTTTGAAATCTCTTAGCACGTGCGCTCTCTTCGCCGTACGTTTTAATTACGTGTTCACCCCATGCCTAACTTAATAAACACATGTGCACCCCATGCCGAACGTAGTAAAAACGTGTACACCCACGCTGAACGTAGTAAAAACGTGTACATCCAATGCCGAACATAGTAAAAACGTACCAAACCAATGTCTAATGTAGTGAACACGTGTACACCCAATGCCGAACGTAGTACAAACGTGTACACCCCATGCTGAACGTAGTTAAAACGTGTACACACAATGCCAAACATAGTAAAAACGTGTTCAGCTTATGCTGAACATAGTAAACACGTTTTCACTACATGCCGAACTTAGTAAATACGTGTTCATCACATTCTGAACGTAGTAAACACGTGTACATCCCATGCAAAACGTCGTAAAAACGTTTACACCCCAAGCCGAACGTAGAAAAAACGTGCACAAACCATGCCGAACGTGGTAAGAAAGCATACACCTCCATGCCGAATGTAGTAAACGCGTGTTGACCCCATGCCGAATGCATTAAAAACGTGTACAACTTATGCCGAACGTAGTTAAAACTTGTACACTACAAGCCGAACCTTGAAAAAACGTGCACACCCCATGCCGAACCTGGTAAAGAAGAGTACACCCCATGCCAAATGTAGTAAACATGTGTTCATCCTATGTCGAATGTAGTAGAAACGTGTACACCCTATGTCGAATGTAGTAAAAACGTAAACATCCCATGCTGAACGTAGTAAAAACGTGTAAACCCCATGCTGACCGTAGTAAACACGTGTACACCCCAAGCCGAACGTAGTAAAAACGTGTACACCCCAAGCCGAACGTAGTAAAAACGTGTAATCCCCATGCCGAACGTAGTAAACAGGTGTACACCCCATGCCGGACGTAGTAAAAATGTGTACACCCCATGCCGAATGTAGTAAACACGTGTAAATCCCATGCTGAACGTAGTAAACACGTGCGCCCATCTATTAGGTTGGAGGAAAGACGTGAATTCCACCAGTCGGTTATAACAGACACGTACATTTGTCTGAAAGATAACATTTGTAGGATAATATCAGAATGTACTTTCCTATGATCAGGGTGTTATAAGGCTGCAAATTTATAATGCCGCTGAGTAAATTCAGAAAACCTTTTTTTTGTCCTGTATTTTGTCATGAAAAGTCTAAAATATAACATGATCATATTACTGGTCAGAGTAAAAATACAGAATTGAAATACTTTTGTTCAGTACTGATTTTGTCTGAGAGTGCAGACCGGGCTCGCACTTATTTTTGCCTTTAGATAATAAGTCTTTGCAAGAATCTTGAAATGTCATACAAGACAAAAAGTTCGTTATCAACTAGGACAATTTCAGATGACGTTTTATTTTGTAGGTGTTCAAGATCCTATTCTCTAGTTTCTGTAGCCTTTTTCCATCAAGTTTGTAATTTCCTACAAACCACCCCCAAGCGCTTGGATATGACCCCCATGTTTAAGTCCCATTATAACACATTAATTTGGTACATAAAAAGTTAAAATTCATTTTTCACAAGTTGGGGGTGGTATAATATGTACCACTGTAGGCGGGGGGGGGGGGGGGGGGGAGGTGATCTGGAGCGAACGGAAAGGATCGGACCTCTTTTGTTCCTCAGTTTTTTCAGTTTTTTGGTCCATTTTCTAGCGTTTTTTTTTCCTTCAAAGTGATCACCTCACGTTTTAAATGGTTAAATGGTGCCCTAGCAAACGATCACTTATTTTTAAGTGGTTAAATGGCAGTTCAATTGACAAAAGTGGAAAAAAATAGGATGAATAAATGACAACAGTAACGTTTCGCATGACTTGTGAGGTGTAAAAACGGTTGCAACGATTATTATCTACTGGTTCTAGTGATTTATAGTAAAATAAAATAAAGGGAAGAATTGGACGCATTCTTTTCTTTTGTTCTTCCAAACAGAAGTACTTTAGGTTTTAATTGAGTAAAAACGACTTTTACAAATTTGACTAGCTGTAGAGAAGCAAACTGGATGGTACAAAATGGATGGTAGAGTTTTATTCGGTAGTTCATTGAAATCTTTTTGTGTGATACTGGCAAAATTTAGTTTTTGATAAATTAATATATTAATTATTGTCATAAATGGAGAGTTAAAATGACGTTTCAGGGTTTTACAAGATAAGCCTCCTTCTTTCGACATTTTGCAGGATAGCGCTACTCTAAAAACTTAAAGTATATGCTCAAAATTATGTTAAAAATCAAATAAACCAATGGCTCTAGTTTTTAAACACCAAGGTTTGGTTTTTTGTTTTTCGTTAAAAATCAAACTAAAATACTCAACTCTTTGAACTCATTTGCCCGTCAGAACTTTTTTGTGCATGTTAATCAATTCTTCTCTTAATTGTGTTTTGGTTTTGCCCATTTCTTTTCTAGTGGCAATTGAAAATTCATTGCACAAGGAGAAAAGTTTTTAACATTTGAGCAATTATCCCATCTTGACTTTAGATGTAAAGGAAACAGAATAGGTACTGTGATGTAGACTAGTTTCGATGTTTTATGTGTTTTATGTTAAAAATTATTTGCCGGAGCTTTTCGCTCTGTTTAAAATTGATGACCATTTGTTTCGCAAAATTGTTGTCGTGTGGAGTTCTGTTGGATTAAATTTTGCATCGAGAAGGACCCTAGTCACATAGCAAATCAATACTGAAACATTGTATTCCAATTGTATGTTGTTGACCAAGTACTGTATCAGTGAATCCTAAGAGTATACTGCTACCTCATTATGTGCACTCTAATCGCACAGAGACTTTTTTCTGGAAATAGACTGAGCATCCTTGCTTTTGATTTGCATAATGTTCACAGGAAAATGATCTGAAAAAAATTTTGTGTGATGCACTTCTTGAGCATGACGAAGACTTATAATCTAAGAACGTTGCAAGTAACGTAGCAAAATTAGAAAACCCAGTCAATGCACTCCGAGTGCCTGGAAGCTGCCAGGTTTTCAATTGTTGTGCACAATTTGAGGGTTTTTATGGTTTTTAATTGTAATGGAACTTTGTATGTCTCATCGTTTTAACTCATCTAAACCGGTACAGTATTGGACCCACGATATACAATTAGTATACAGGTATCAGTACTGATGAGCTTCGAGATTAGAGCCCACGTTATAAGGAAGACACGTAATCAAAATACTTTACCAGGTAATTTGAGGCACTCAGTTCACAACACGACCCACAAAAATGAAACTGAACTGCAAATACTTGCAATGGAGCTGTCTGCGCGAATATGTTGTTAGGTAGTCTTCAATGTCCTTCTTTATTTGCTACGGAAGTCAGTTGTTCTCATAGACTTTTTTTAGCTGACACCATTAAGTGATTTATTTTCCCGTTTTACATATCATTACATCTTAAAGTAGGGGTCGTATGGGCTTTCTTTTCATTCGATCAGTATCACATTCTTGCAATCAAAACATAAGCTCAAACTTCCTCCGTTCAAAAGGAATTAAGAGTTATGATATATCAAAAATCTGAACTCTGGACAAATCCTGACCACTGAGCAAAATTCAGACCACTCTGGACAAATTTGTACCATTGAACAAATTCGGACAATTCTAGACCAATTCGGACAACTGGAAATTTCTTGAGACTTAAAGGATTTCATTCCTGATAGCTCATTTTTTGAAATTCTGTTTCTACTTCACTTTGTTGTGCTTTTTGAAATCTCTTAGCACGTGCGCTCTCTTCGCCGTACGTTTTAATTACGTGTTCGCCCCATGCCTAACTTAATAAACACATGTGCACCCCATGCCAAACGTAGTAAAAACGTGTTCACCCACGCTGAACGTATTAAAAACGTGTACATCCAATGCCGAACATAGTAATAACGTTCCAAACCAATGTTTAATGTAGTAAAAACGTGTACACCCAATGCCGAACGTAGTACAAACGTGTACACCCCAAGCTGAACGTATTAAAAACGTGTACACACAATGAAAAACATAGTAAAAACGTGTTCAGCCTGAAAAACATAGTAAACACGTTTTCACTACATGCCGAACTTAGTAAATACGCGTTCATCCCATTCTGAACGTAGTAAACACGTGTACATCCCATGCTAAACGTCGTAAAAACGTTTACACCCCAAGCCAAACGTAGAAAAACGTGCACACACCATGCCGAACGTGGTAAAGAAAAAGCGTACACCTCCATGCCGAATGTAGTAAACGCGTGTTGACCTCATGCTGAATGTAGTAAAAACGTGTACACCCTATGCCGAATGCATTAAAAACGTGTACATCACATGCTGAACATAGTAAAAACGTGTACATCCTTAGCCGAACGTAGTTAAAACGTGTACAACACATGCATAACGTTGTAAACACGTATTCACCTCATGCCGAACGTAGTAAAATTGTGTACACCCCATGCTGAACGTAGTAAAAACGTGTATACTACAAGCCGAACCTAGAAAAAACGTGCACACCACATGCCCAACGTAGTATAGAAGAGTGCACCCCATGCCAAATGTTTTAAACACGTGTTTCCTCTGCCGAACGTAGTAAAAACGTGTACACCTCATGCCGAACGTAGTAAGCACGTGTACACCCCATGTCGGACGTAGTAAAAATGTGTACACACCACGCCGAACGTAGTAAACACGTGTACAACCCATGCCGGACGTAGTAAAAATGTGTACACCCCATGCCGAATGTAGTAAACATGTGTACACCCCATGCCGAACGTATTAAGATGTGTACACCCCATGCCGAACGTAGTAAACATGTGTACACTCCATGCCGAACTCAGTAATCACGTGTACACCCCATGCCAAACGTAGTAAATACGTGTTTGGCGTAGTAAACATCCATGCCGAACGTAGTAAAAACGTGTACATCCCATGATGATCGTAGTAATTACGTGTACACCCACGCCGAACCTACTAAAAACGTGTACAGCCACGCCGAACTTAGTAAAAACGTGTACACTCCAAAATGAACGTAGTAAAAACGTGTACAACCCAAGCTGAACGTAGTAAAAACGTGTACACCCCATTCCGAACGAAGTAAGAACTTGTACACCCCATGACGAACGTAGTAAAAACGTGTACACCCCCCGTCGAGCGTAGTAAAAACGTGTACACCCAATGCCGAAGGTAGAAAAACGTGTACACCCTCGCCGAATTTAGTAAAAACGTGTACAACCCACGCTGAACGTAGTAAAAACGTGTACACCCCATGCCGAACGTAGTAAAAACGAGTACACCCCACGTCGAACGTAGTAAAAACGTGTACACCCACGCCAAACTTAGTAAAAACGTGTACACCCACGCCGAAGGTAGTAAAAACGTGTACACCCACGCCGAACGTAGTAAAAACGGGTACACCCCATGCCGAACGTAGAAAAAACGTGTACACCCACGCCGAACGTAGTAAAAACGTGTACACTCCAAGCTGAAAGTAGTAAAAACGTGTACACCCCATGCCGAACGTAGCAAAAAAGTGTACGCCCCACGCTGAACGTAGTAAAAACGTGTACACCCCATGCCGAACGTAGTAAAAACGTGTACACCCCACGCCGAACGTAGCAAAAACGTGTACACCCCATGCCGAACGTAGAAAAAACGTGTACACCCACGCCGAACGTAGTAAAAACGTGTACACCCCAAGCTGAAAGTAGTAAAAACGTGTACACCCCATGCCGAACGTAGCAAAAACGTGTACACCCCACGCTGAACGTAGTAAAAACGTGTACACCCCATGTCGAACGTAGTAAAAACGTGTACACCCACGCCGAACGTAGTAAAAATGTGTACACCCCAAGCTGAAAGTAGTAAAAACGTGTACACCCCATGCCGAACGTAGCAAAAACGTGTACACCCCACGCTGAACGTAGTAAAAACGTGTACACCCTATGCCGAACGTAGTAAAAACGTGTACAACCACGCCGAACGTAGTAAAAACGTGTACACCCCAAGCTGAACGTAGTAAAAACATGTACACCTCATTCCGAACGTAGTAAAAACGTGTACACCCCACGCCGAACGTAGTAAAAACGTTTACACCCCATGCTGAACGTAATAAACACGTGCGCCCATCTATCAGGTTGTAGGAAAAACGTGAATTCCACCAGTCGGTTGTAACAGACAAGTACAATTGTCTGAAAGATAACATTTTTAGGATAATATCAGAATGTACTTTCCTATGATCAGGGTGTTATAAGGCTGCAAATTTACAATGCTGCTGAGTAATTCCAGAGAACCTTTTTTGTCCTGTATTTTACCATGGAAATTCTAAAATATGACATGATCATAGTACTGGTCAGAGTAAAAATACAGAATTGAAATAATTTTGTTCAGTACTGATTTTGTCTGAGAGTGCAGACCGGGCTCGCACTTATTTTTGCCTTTAGATAATAAGTCTTTGCAAGAATCTTGAAATGTCATACAAGACAAAAAGTTCGTTATCAACTAGGACAATTTCAGATGACGTTTTATTTTGTCGGTGTTCAAGATCCTATTCTCTAGTTTCTGTAGCCTTTTTCCATCAAGTTTGTAATTTTCTACAAACCACCCCCAAGCGCTTGGATATGACCCCCATGTTTAAGTCCCATTATAACACATTAATTTGGTACATAAAAAGTTAAAATCCATATTTCACAAGTTGGGGGTGGTATAATATGTACCACTGTAGGCGGGGGGGGGGGGGTGATCTGGAGCGAACGGAAAGGATCGGACCTCTTTTGTTCCCCGGAACCTGCAGTCAATTATCTTGAGAAGACAGCATTTTCAGATAGCTTCCACATTCTTTGCCCGGGTTGCGCTTTTACCCCTTTTTCCTACTGCAATGATTGCAGTGACAGGTTGCTTTCAAGGGCTTTAATTGGGTCGGTTTATGAGAGGTTAGAACTCTTTCTTTGAGGGTAGGATTGGGCTAAATTGGCCAACAAGTGGTTTCGTTACTTCAAAGCTGTGCCGTTAATGCACCCACATCAGCCTCTCGTATTTCAAAAAACACAAAATGCAAAGTTTAGACGAACGCATATTCAACCGAAAATCAATATCCAATTTTGATTTTAATTTCAAAAATTTCAAAGAATGATGCTTTGATTTTGATTTATAAATTTTCATCGTGTAATATTAACAAGGCGGCTATTTTAGTTTACATTTCAGATAGGTTCAGATTTTTTCGCTTCTACAATATGGATGATGATTTTTATCAATTTTTTTCCGTCAATCGAGATCATAAACATATGTGAACACTGACGTTTATTTTGCAGAAAATGCTGTTTTTAAAGACCCATAACGAAATATAATTTACTATTATTAAAATGATATATAGATTGTGATGATACTATTACATTGAAATGCTATATAATTATGTAGAGATCTTTCTTTACAAACTTCAATGATGAAAGTTCCGCTGGAGTGGGGGGGGGGGGGGGTTGGTTCAAAACTTTTCATTAGGCTCTTCTTTTGTTTTGAAGATCGCTTCTAATCATGTTTCTGATTAGATTAAATGCATCTTATCATAGTACATTGGGTAACGGCAATGTTTGAAGGGTGGTTTTGGGGTCGAATAAAGGTGTAAATCGACCTTGCGTTGCCTGAATAAGTGCGCAGCGGGAGATTTCACGGGGAACAAAGCTCTCTCATGGCTGGGGGCGTCTGGCCCTTTTAAAGTGGGGAGAAAATTCACGCAGATTTCAAAGGAAGGAGCAAAAATGAGGTGATGGTATGGCTAGGGAGTTAATGTGTAATGGAAATGGGTTTCGTGTTTCACCCCTAATAAAGCACCCTTCAATTCTGAATTAAAAGAGGATCATTTGTCCCTTTTGAATACCCATTTAACCCTTTTCTAATTTCTCCACTCACCCGCTGAGAAAGTGGCCATGGCGCTCCCCTTTTTAATCTTTCATGACATTCGTACAAATAATAATATTACTATAGAAAAATACCTATTGTTCGCTAATATACATGTCTCGCTGCATAATCATTTTCCTAAATTTTTAATGTAACTCAAAACATGCGTTGCATCGTGTGTAAAATCAAAACCTGGTCAACGCTTAAAGTAAAAATATATTTTTGAAGTTTTTTAATAATCAATCTTCAATTTTGTTTTTCTTTTGTCTTTGTGAAACACATTTGTTCAAAAATGAGCTGGCAGAATATTGAGACTTCTCAAATATTCAGAGCTAGATTAATTAGTTATTCAGTACATTGATATTTGTCAGGTTCAAGAATTTTCCCATAACATACTCCATTTTTCTATAAATATAAAAATTTAAAAAAATATGAAAGGAAAATCATAAAATTATATAATAATCTAAAAAAATGATAAAATTATTAAATAATGAAGAAAACTAGCTGAAAAATAATTGAACAATTTGAAATTATGTGTTATATGCGTTTCCGTTGAACAAAATTATAAGCACGGCAAACTGCTATGACAAAATGAGTCAAACTAAATTGTCTATCTTGAGAGGTGACGAAATTTTGCATAAACTGCTTGTCATATAAGATATTATTGTTTTCTAAAGCTTATCGTGCAATGTTTCTGTCAAGATCTTTCAAGTTGAAAGACAAATTTTGCAGAACTTACAAGAAATATTGGAGACAGGCAAGTGTGTTTCATTGTTCCGACCCCACTTGTGGGGGGGGGGGAGGAACTATATACTCAAATGGGTTTTTTTTTGTTCAGTCAATTTTGGCCAATCGATATATTCATCGTAGAGAATTGTGTGGTATCACTAAAAAGCTCGTCCAGCGTAGAATTCAAAATTAAAAAGATTTTTTTTTGAGTTTCCTTTTTTTCGAGGAGTTATCGAGGATTGAAGTTTTGCGTGAACATGTGACATTTTGTTCACTTTTAGTGTAATTTATGTGTAATTTAGTGTAATTCTTCAAATTAAGATAATTTTTATATAAAATTTTGATTCAAAATTACATTTCACGCCACCAAAAGAATCAATATTCTTAAAAAACGAAAGGCGATAAAAAAGACTAGTTCTGGTCTCATAGGGAAATTTACTATAAAAAAAATATCGAATTCTATTTGAGAGCTCTTTTTTAAAAATCATTTTTTTGTTTTCTTATGTCACATAGAGACTAGTCACTTTTCATCCCAAGGTTCCGTTAATGATAAACCTGATTCATAGTCTAATGAAGCCCAATGAACAAAAAAATTGGTTTTCAAATAATCGCTCGTATTTTTTTTTGCCTACGACTCTCAATTTTAAATGAAATTTTGAATTTTTTTGAGATTATACTAAATTTTTGAAGTCCTATGACATAAACTCGTTGCCTAAATGTACAATTGGTTTCATGTTGAGCATTAAGAGATCCTATCTAGAGCTTTGAGTGGACAGTTAATGGCTGTTAAGACTTTAAAAATGAAATTTCGAGAAATTTTTTTTTACAATATCCAATCATAAACTATTTTCGTGAATTGTAAGTCAACTTCAGTAATGACATGACCCCCCTACTTTCTACTGCTTCCGAAATTTTGTCTGGTTAGTGGTTTTATCTTCTTATTATTTGTTATATGACCTCAATGACACAAAAAATCGAAATTGAAAAAATAATTGAAAAAAATTAGCTTTCTTCGCGCACTTTTCCACTGATTTTTTTTTGCCTGTATTTGTTGTAGTTTCCATAGTCATAAGACTTACTGTGATGTCTTATCGATTACCTATGCATAAAAATATATTTTGTCCAATCGAGGGACAACTGAGCGTATTTATTGGATTCCGTTGAAAGCTATTGGATTTAATGGCTGTTGAGACTTTAAAAGTGATTTTCCTTGAAATTTATAACATCAAAAGATCTTAACTCTTAGTTTGTGAACTGCAAGTCAGTCTCAGTAATGACGGATCTTTTTTTCTAATTCAACCAAAATTATTTTAGTTAGCGGTTTTATGTTCTAGCTATTGGTGTTATGACTTCGCTGCACGAGTTTTCATAATTTTTTTTTTATAAATTTTTGGATCTATTTTTCTTAATTCTGGTTCCTTTTGGAATCTTAACACATTTTCCTACTATTGATAATTCCATGAGTTTAGAGATGACGACGTTCAATGGATCATACAAACAGTTTTTACAGAAAAGCTTATGGTTTAAAGGGCTTCGACACTCCTCGCGCACTTTTCTACCAATTTTTTGGATTTTGCCTACGTTTTTTGTTGTTTTCATAGTCGATGAATTTTTGAAGAGTTTTTTTGATGATATATGGGTGCCAAACATCCTATCTTTTTTGTTGTCTCACCGAAGCATAACTTAGCGCATTTATTAGCTCCCGTTGAAGACTATTGAATTTAATGGCGTTGTTTCTACGGTTTTTCTCGAAAAATTTCCTTGTTTTAATGTGTTTGTTCATGTTTGTTGATTTATTGCAGTCAAATTGTTAAAAAGAACAATCCCATTGATGTTAGAGTTTAATTGAAATTGGGAAAGTTTTAACTGAAAAGTTAATTTTTTGATGACTTCGACACTTTCCTCGCTCAATTTTTTTTGAATTTGATGTGTTAGCCTGTTTATTATTCTTTAGGTAGCCGTACAATGCTGACCGGTCTCATAGTCTGGTAAGTGAGGACTGATTAACTGATTGAATGTTACCCCAAGAAGACTGTTTATAGCGATTAGTCTTCAAGTTTATAATATACACTTTTGAGATTTTAAGAATTTTTCAATTTTTTTCAGTTTTTGTTGTTGTTTTCAATAACTTGTATTGTGTTCTCATCATTGAGAGGTCCCATGTATTTTAAAAATTAACATGTTTACTGATATTATGGCGTAACTAATATTTTGTTTGTTGGACAATGTGTTCTCATAAAAAGTTATGTGAGTTTTGTATTTGTGTTTCTTTTTCTCTTCCTTTAGCACAATCGCGTAATAACAGATCCCAGTGATTTTCAAATGTGGCCCAATTGATCTTATTTCTTCATTCAGTATATATTTAGCTGAATTAATGTAAATAAAAATTGGAAATTGAAATAAAAATACGTAACGTTCATATAATAGCTAATGATTTTAATGGCTTCACTAATTTGTGTTTTCGAAATGTTTGTAATTTTGCTGCATCTATAGTTGGTTCTTATGGCTTAGTCTAACCAAAGACAGGTCCTATTGGTTTCATTTTGACTCTTTAGTGAATTTTTTGGGAATTAATTCGTTGAAAGCTATTGATTTTGAGACTTGAAAATATTCGGTCTAAAAAAATTTGATTGATTTTTGATTTTCCCCTAATTATTTTATTTTTGTAGGATTGTTACCTAGTCTCATTAAGAGAAAATTCCGTCTGCTGTGTAGTTAGGAAAAATGAAATTCTTGTAGTAAGGAGGATTTTGTCTAATTGTAATGTGACGTTGTTAATAGGTGCTTTTAAAATTAGATATTGAGTTTTTGACGGGGAAACTTTTTTTTTGCTTTTTTTGTAATTGTTGTTTTTTGCTCGTAGTCTTTTCAATGCAGATATCTTTGTAATGAGGCATGGCATTATTCAATTCAATTATAGGTTTGGTTGTGTAACTGTTTTATTTGAACTCAAACATCTACTTTTGATTATCGCTTTGTCAAAAATCTAAGTCAAAAGACTGTTAATTCAAAAATGTAGATGAGCGCGGGTCGGAACATCATGTGCAAACGCACATTAACGAGCCTCTTTGTTCGGCTATAGGCTTTAAATTTTCTAATAAAAATTGTATCAAATTGAGTAATTCATAAATCAGACAAAATGATCCAAGTGTTTCACTTCCGCAAAAAAATGATCTTATTTTGAATAGGTTGTTGTTTTTTAAAGCATTATGGTGTCATTTAAAGAGTCAAGCCGTCATAAAAATCGTCAAACTATTGTCAATCGTTGGCCGAAACGGAGAACTATCGGGCTTCATTTCATAATTCTTTTTTCTTTGCTTCCTCTCAACTGTTCTCCTATTTCTTATTTCAGATTTTTCATCAAAACTGGAGTAAATAGGAATCTATTCTGAGAATCTCCGCCAATCACTGACTGAGAAAACTCTATTTTATGAAGCGCTATTTTATATAGCGCATTATAATTTACTAGAAGCAGTCTTCTGGATTTGTACACGATGTGTATATCACTGAGTCCAGCGTTTATATATTTATCGCCGTTATAAATGAAGTCCCCTTTCAGTGTTTTTGGATCTTTTCTGTTTGTGCACCCCCAGCTTAGTGGGCGCATATTTATTGCACACCCAGACGCACGTGCCATATTAATACATAATGATTTACTATGTAATGGCACGTGCTCTGTAACTGGGGGGCGCATAACGTACTGTGGTGGGCACAAACGGAAAAGATCGTTTTTTTTGCATAAAGAACACATATTGGGTTTGCTTTAAAATATCAGCGGTTAGGTTGCTGATCTTACTGATTTTATGAGTTTGATCCCCCTGCTCGTTGGGCGAATACGAATGTGTCTATATTTGATTGGTTCAACTCAAGAGTTGAAAAATATCAACACTTTTAAAAGCCACTAATTGGTGATCTATAAATATTGATAGAGTTCGATATCTAGTTCAAATTCGTTTTTCCAAAAGGAGCAACATGTGCAATTAGCATGGTATCCTAGCTTCATTTTGCCCGTGCGAAAACAACTGCAGCAGTTCGTTTAAAAGGCGTTTGAATTTCTTGCTGTAGGCGAGTGCGAGAACTCATTTCAAGGTCTTGTGAAAATTGTTTGAGAAAACGTGAAAGGTTTCAAATGTTGAATGTTAGAAGGTTAGGAGATAACAACCTAATGTAAATTGTGCATAAGATAAGCTTGACAGTAACTTGGAGTTTTTGACGGGAAACTTTTTTTTGTTTTTTTTGTAGTTGTTGTTTTTTGCTCGTAGTCTTTTCAATGCAGATTTCTTTGTAATGAGGCATGGCATTATTCGATTCAATTATTAGTTTGGTTGTGTAACGGTTTTTTTTGAACTCAAATATCTACTTTTGATTATCGCTTTATCAAAAATCTAAGTCAAAAGACAGTTAATTCAAAAAAAGTAGATGAGCGCGGGTCGGAACATCATGTGCAAACGCACATTAACGAGCCTCTTTGTTCGGCTATTGGCTTTAAATTTTCTAATAAAAATTGTATCAAATTGAGTAATTCATAAATCAGACAAAATGATCCAAGTGTTTCACTTCCGCAAAAAAATGATCTTAATTTGAATAGGTTGTTGTTTTTTAAAGCATTATGGTGTCATTTAAAGAGTCAAGCCGTCATAAAAATAGTCGAACTATCGTCAATCGCTGGCCCAAACGGAGAACTATCGGGCTTCATTTCATAATTCTTTTTTCTTTGCTTCCTCTCAACTGCTCTCCTATTTCTTATTCCAGATTTTTTTTATCAAAACGGGAGTAAATAGGAATCTATTCTGAGAATCTCCGCCAATCACAGACTGAGAGAACTCTATTTTATATAGCGCTATTTTATATAGCGCATTATAGTTTACTAGAGTCAGTCTTCTGGATTTGTACACGATGTGTATATCACTGAGTCCAGCGTTTATATATCTATCGCCGTTATAATTGAAGTCCCCTTTCAGTGTTTTTGGATCTTTTCTGTTTGTGCACCCCCAGCTTAGTGGGCGCATATTATTTGCACACCCAGACGCACGTGCCATATTAATACATAATGATTTACTATGTAATGGCACGTGCTCTGTAACTGGGGGGCGCATAACGTACTGTGGTGGGCACAAACGGAAAAGATCGTTTTTTTTGCATAAAGAACACATATTGGGTTTGCTTTAAAATATCAGCGGTTAGGTTGCTGATCTTACTGATTTTATGAGTTTGATCCTCCTGCTCGTTGGGCGAGTACGAATGTGTCTATATTTGATTGGTTCAACTCAAGAGTTGAAAAATATCAACACTTTTAAAAGCCACTAATTGGTGATCTATAAATATTGATAGAGTTCGATATCTAGTTCAAATTCGTTTTTCAAAAAGGAGCAACATGTGCAATTAGCATGGTATCCTAGCTTCATTTTGCCCGTGCGAAAACAACTGCAGCAGTTCGTTTAAAAGGCGTTTGAAATTCTTGCTGTAGGCGAGTGCGAGAACTCATTTCAAGGTCTTGTGAAAATTGTTTGAGAAAACGTGAAAGGTTTCAAATGTTGAATGTTAGAAGGTTAGGAGATAACAACCTAATGTAAATTGTGCATAAGATAAGCTTGACAGTAACTTGGAGTTTTTGACGGGAAACTTTTTTTTGTTTTTTTTGTAGTTGTTGTTTTTTGCTCGTAGTCTTTTCAATGCAGATATCTTTGTAATGAGGCATGGCATTATTCGATTCAATTATTAGTTTGGTTGTGTAACGGTTTTTTTTGAACTCAAATATCTACTTTTGATTATCGCTTTATCAAAAATCTAAGTCAAAAGACAGTTAATTCAAAAAAAGTAGATGAGCGCGGGTCGGAACATCATGTGCAAACGCACATTAACGAGCCTCTTTGTTCGGCTATAGGCTTTAAATTTTCTAATAAAAATTGTATCAAATTGAGTAATTCATAAATCAGACAAAATGATCCAAGTGTTTCACTTCCGCAAAAAAATGATCTTAATTTGAATAGGTTGTTGTTTTTTAAAGCATTATGGTGTCATTTAAAGAGTCAAGCCGTCATAAAAATAGTCGAACTATCGTCAATCGCTGGCCCAAACGGAGAACTATCGGGCTTCATTTCATAATTCTTTTTTCTTTGCTTCCTCTCAACTCCTCTCCTATTTCTTATTCCAGATTTTTTTTTATCAAAACGGGAGTAAATAGGAATCTATTCTGAGAATCTCCGCCAATCACAGACTGAGAAAACTCTATTTTATATAGCGCTATTTTATATAGCGCATTATAGTTTACTAGAGTCAGTCTTCTGGATTTGTACACGATGTGTATATCACTGAGTCCAGCGTTTATATATTTATCGCCGTTATAATTGAAGTCCCCTTTCAGTGTTTTTGGATCTTTTCTGTTTGTGCACCCCCAGCTTAGTGGGCGCATATTATTTGCACACCCAGACGCACGTGCCATATTAATACATAATGATTTACTATGTAATGGCACGTGCTCTGTAACTGGGGGGCGCATAACGTACTGTGGTGGGCACAAACGGAAAAGATCGTTTTTTTTTGCATAAAGAACACATATTGGGTTTGCTTTAAAATATCAGCGGTTAGGTTGCTGATCTTACTGATTTTATGAGTTTGATCCTCCTGCTCGTTGGGCGAGTACGAATGTGTCTATATTTGATTGGTTCAACTCAAGAGTTGAAAAATATCAACACTTTTAAAAGCCACTAATTGGTGATCTATAAATATTGATAGAGTTCGATATCTAGTTCAAATTCGTTTTTCAAAAAGGAGCAACATGTGCAATTAGCATGGTATCCTAGCTTCATTTTGCCCGTGCGAAAACAACTGCGGCAGTTCGTTTAAAAGGCGTTTGAAATTCTTGCTGTAGGCGAGTGCGAGAACTCATTTCAAGGTCTTGTGAAAATTGTTTGAGAAAACGTGAAAGGTTTCAAATGTTGAATGTTAGAAGGTTAGGAGATAACAACCTAATGTAAATTGTGCATAAGATAAGCTTGACAGTAACTTGGAGTTTTTGACGGGAAACTTTTTTTTGTTTTTTTTGTAGTTGTTGTTTTTTGCTCGTAGTCTTTTCAATGCAGATATCTTTGTAATGAGGCATGGCATTATTCAATTCAATTATTAGTTTGGTTGTGTAACGGTTTTTATTGAACTCAAATATCTACTTTTGATTATCGCTTTATCAAAAATCTAAGTCAAAAGACAGTTAATTCAAAAAAAGTAGATGAGCGCGGGTCGGAACATCATGTGCAAACGCACATTAACGAGCCTCTTTGTTCGGCTATAGGCTTTAAATTTTCTAATAAAAATTGTATCAAATTGAGTAATTCATAAATCAGACAAAATGATCCAAGTGTTTCACTTCCGCAAAAAAATGATCTTAATTTGAATAGATTGTTGTTTTTTAAAGCATTATGGTGTCATTTAAAGAGTCAAGCCGTCATAAAAATAGTCGAACTATCGTCAATCGCTGGCCCAAACGGAGAACTATCGGGCTTCATTTCATAATTCTTTTTTCTTTGCTTCCTCTCAACTGCTCTCCTATTTCTTATTTCAGATTTTTTTTTATCAAAACGGGAGTAAATAGGAATCTATTCTGAGAATCTCCGCCAATCACAGACTGAGAAAACTCTATTTTATAAAGCGCTATTTTATATAGCGCATTATAGTTTACTAGAGTCAGTCTTCCGGATTTGTACACGATGTGTATATCACTGAGTCCAGCGTTTATATATTTATCGCCGTTATAATTGAAGTCCCCTTTCAGTGTTTTTGGATCTTTTCTGTTTGTGCACCCCCAGCTTAGTGGGCGCATATTATTTGCACACCCAGACGCACGTGCCATAATGATACATGACGATTTACTATGTAATGGCACTTGCTCTGTAACTGGGGGGGGGGCATAACATACTGGGGGGCACAAACGGAAAAGATCGTTTTTTTTTGCATGAAGAACACAAATTTGGGTTTGCTTTTAATTCTCAGCGGTTAGGTTGCTGATCCTAATGATTTCATGAGTTTGATCCCCTTGCTCGTTGGGCGAGTAAGAATGTGTCTATATTTGATTGGTTCAACTCAAGAGTTGCAAAATATCCACCCTTTTTAAAAGCCACTAAGCGGTGATCTAAAAATGTTGGTAGAGTTCGATATCTAGTTCAAATTCGTTTTTCAAAAAGGAGCAACATGTGCAATTAGCATGGTATCCTAGCTTCATTTTGCACGTGCGAAAACAACTGCAGCAGCTCGTTTAAAAGGCGTTTGAATTTCTTGCTGTAGGCGAGTGCGAGAACTCATTTCAAGGTCTTATGAAATTTGGGATCTTTTCCGTTTGTGCCCCCCCAGCTTAGTGGGTGCATATTATTTGCAACCCCAGACGCACGTGCAATATTTTTACATAATGATTTACTATGTAATGACACATGCTCTGTCACTGGGGGGAGCATAACGTACTGGGGGGGGGGCACAAACGGAAAAGATCCGAAAATTGTTTGAGAAAACGTGAAAGGTTTCAAATGTTGAAGGGGTAAACTGAACTCTGATGTTGCTGCGTTTTTCAACATTTTGGTCTCCGAACCCCTTTAGCTTAGAAGTGCGCGTACTTGACATATCTGAAATCTAAAGTTAAAAAATGATTCAGAGAGGAGCTAATAGTAACGTCATTGACTGCATGTTAATCTGAAATCAAAGTAGGCAAAAACATGTCTACTCGCATAAAGTTGTTTCTGAAAAGGCGACTTCTCATTCAAATTCGGACGGTTATCTTGTAGGATCTTGCAAGATTCCTGCAGGGTTACGCATAAGCTTGCATGATGTTACAAGATTCTTGTAAGATCTTGCAAGATAACAGTCCGATTTGCAAGAGTCTAGCAAGATAAGCGTTCAAGTTCGTCTGGGATTGATCCGATTGCTGCAGAGTTGCCAGTTAAATATTCTCTCACTGTCAATCGTGGCCAGATTTCATAGCTGCTCGACCAGGAAAGGACAGTGTCTGACCAAACTTTAGCAAATCGATCGCAGCTCCTACGGCTGGCTAAACACCAGCTTGGTTATTGAGAAGATAATATTGAGTACATAAGTTGAAGGCTCTGTTAAGAGTAGTAAAAAAACAGCAAAAGCAACACAAACGATCCCTTAAATTCATTAAAAAACTTATTTTTTTCGCTTTTTGACTAAGCTAAAGTTGTTCTTGAATGGTTTTTTTCGCAAATGTGGCTTTACTGTTGTTTTCAACTTTCAACTAACTGTTTTATCTATGGCTTGTACGATATTTTTAGCTGTAGCACTCAATGGCACGTTAAATTCTTTGACGGAAACAACTGAACAACCTCAGGTCTTGCCTCTTTGCAGTTAAGTTGGTTTAAAACTAATTCCTCGGCGATAGATTTTCATGAAATCAGTTTTTCATTTTAAACGAATTCTTTATATATATATATATATATATATATATCTTATATATATGAGTGTTCTACAGTTTTTCAAGTTTATCAATTTTTTTTTGTTTGAGCGATTATCAAAATAAATGATTATATGGTATCGTATTTGACAAAAAATCAATTGAAAGATTTTTAGACTCGTATACATATATTAGAGTGTGTGTTGTGTTTAGAGTGGTGGCTTGGGAGGGGCTGGGTCCAACCTGACATATCGGTCGAGATTGCAGGCCTTCGCCATCTGTCTAGTAGCCGGCATACTCATCGAGACCCTGGTTAGTGAACAAACAACATCCACTACATCAACAATAACAACAAAATCTTATATTGGAGACCCGCGTGGCGCAATCACAGAGTCTAGAAAATAAACCCCATTATGATTTTGGTCGTTATGATTTGTTCCGTTGTGATAGATAGTTTCATATAAAAATCCCATTGTCTGCGAGGCATGGCTAAACAGATTAAATGCAAAGTTCTTAAACAGTCATGGGGCTTTTTCCGTGGGGGTATTTTTTTGAGGGTTTATTTCCTCTGTAAAATTAAATTGGGTTGTTTTCCGTGGTTTTTTTCCGGAAGCAACAAGCACAGTTTCACTTCTTTTGGATTTCTTCAAAAAACATGTTGTCAAGATTTGACTTAGATTAGGTTTACTTTAGTTTAGTTTGTTATGATTTCAACACATATCAATCCATTATAGGTACTAGCATCAGAGTATTATATCATAAATATTGCTCCTTCTTAAGATTTTGCAATTACTTAAAATTTGTCACTATATTTCTTGGAATTTCAAAGGTTTCAAATTTAATTGTTTCAGAAAATTTTGAAGATAGTTGATCTTGATTTCACAAGACTTGATCTAGTCTCCATCTAGTCTCGTTCAAGACTTGGTCTAGATACTGTTATTATTTGAAAGAAAACATTTAAGTTATTGTTAGATCAAGAGTTATAATTTTTGAGAAACAGCTGATTGAGATCCAGAACGACAATAATCTCAATCGGAAAACATCTTAAACAAACACCTTTATCAGTACTGCGGTATCGGATTATTTTTTTTTTGAATTTTTTAAATTGCGTTAAGCAATCTGTCGAGAAAAATTCGAAAATCATTAATTGATAAAGTTCTTTTTTTTATGGTGGATTCTTCGGGCTTCATGTAGTATTTTACTTTAGCAGCTGATTGCTTATTGTGGTTTTGTAACATATTGGGTTAAAGAAGGAAAATATCCAAATATACAAAAACTAGTTGACTAATGAGTTGATTTTTGATGTGATGATGTTTTAGGGCTGCACTGGGATGTTTATGGAAGTTAACAAGAGGACTGTCCTTTTATTCCTCATCTTCACTTCTGTCGGAAACTTCGCCATCATCACCAGGTACGCCTCAGCAATCAAAAAAGGAAAACAATTTTCTTCAGTCAACAACAACAACAACAAAACAATCTATATGGCAAACCTCGCGAGCATACCAAACAAATTGTTTTACATAAAAAAACAGCCCATTGACAAAATTGTGATTTGTTGTCATTCGCGGGTCGAATTCCATACCTTTCATCAAAATTTTGGGCCTTGAACAGTAACCGTGACTTATTTTCCTCATTCGGCAGAATTGATGCGTTTTATATACATCATAGTGCAAACATACTGCATGATTACTCTCAACGCACACAATGTAGACAACGGTATGCGGGTATGTACTTCAGCACAACATTCTTGGCCAGTCTGGCAATCCAGAGACGCCAGCTGACAGAGGAGACGAGGTTGTTCTCTGGACTGGTTTATGTGGTGATGCTGTTGGTGAGTTGTGCTGTGGCCCTGGTCCTCAAGAACCCTGTCCTAGTCGCTCTTGCCATATTCGCCAAGGACTTCTCAATCATATGGTGAGAGCCAAATTTTCACGCAGGTGCAATTCCATTGCTATCCATAAGTCTACCCCGGGCTGCTATTAATTCCAAAGAGTCATTTTAGGCCATATATGATTCTTAGTAATCTTACTGGGTCATCATTTCTCAGTAGGCATCCAAGGATTACTAAAACTCATCAAAGTTTTTTTAACGGTTTTGTGCCTCCCCTAGTCGAACACCCAGGATGAAGTCCGCGACCCAAGAGAGGTATTGGCCAGACCGACTTGGGTCGCGGACAGGGGGGTCCGTTGCGACCGTCCACAATGGTCTGGAAAAAATTTGGGTCGCGCCTTCCGTCTGGCCAATGGCAATTTTAGTCTGTTCTGTCTGGCGAATACCCATATTTCGGTCTGTTCGGTCTGGCCAATACCCATATTTCGGTCTGTTCGGTCTGGCCAATACCTATATTTCGGTCTGTTCAGTCTGGCCAATACCCAAATTTCGGCCTGTTCGGTCTGGCCAATACCCAAATTTCGGTCTGTTCGGTCTGTTCATCCTGGGCACCGACGCTTATCTTGCAAGGTCTTGCGAGATTCTTGCAGATGACTCTTATATTCTTATGCTATAACTCAAAGCCCATATTCTCTTATGAGTTCAGTCATTTGAATGGAGCTCTCGGCTCAGAACAGAAACATTCATATCATTTCTGCCTTCAATAACGTATTTGAAAAACTAATTTCCAGAAAAATTGTTTAATGGTGGTTTCAATGGCTCATTCTGTACAAAACAAGTGTGCATAGGCTGCTAAGCAATAAAAACTGTCGTTGAAAGACCTCCAGTTATTATTAGGTAGCAAGTACCAGAGAACCAATTGTCAGTGTTCTGCTGAGAGTATGAAGACATATAGTCCCTGCCAAAAAGTTGATAATAAGTTTTCTGTTGCGATAACATAACGTTTTTCACTGAATAAATATGTACTGGCAAAAATCGTAAATGGTCATTTTTGTCAATGTTCCAATCCGTTATAACTTCCTGCTATAGCCAAACGACACTTCTACTGAAGCTTACACGCATTTAGAGAGAAAAATTTGGGTCTAATTTTTTTTGCCTGATATCAATTTTGCTCTTAGGCCCAAACACCAAGTTTCATATCAAATTTACCGTCGAAGACGTATTTGAAAAGCTCATTTCCAGAAAAATTATTCAATAACTATTTTTATCAATAATAATTCCTAGACCAAGTTTGGCGAAGTTAATGTGTAACCAGAAAATAACCAAATGGTGTAATTCGTGTTTTTGAAGTCATAGGTTACTTGCCTGTAAAATAGATATTACAAAACATTGTTTTCTCTTTTGATTGTATAATGGTTTTGATCAAACGTTATAATTCGAGAAGCCGTTTCCCATCACATCTGAATGGTTTTCTTTATTCTTTCTATTTCTTTTTGTTTTGTCCTGCTTGTTGAATATTATGCAACTGCTTGGTGTACAAAAATAGCAACATCATTTCGAAAATTGAGATTCTTGGTAGTTATTTATACTTTAAATGAATCCTAATTTAAGAAACACGGCTCGTGCCTGTCTGTGCATTGCGCAGAAATTTCCGACAAATTTTGAAAGACACTTGAAACCTTCAATGAACATATTTGAAAAATCCTGACTAGAGTAGCAGACCAAATGACAGCTAGGCGCCAAACAGTCAAAAACTGGTGTGAACAAGTTTAGAGAATAGCATGAAATTGGACATTTCAATTGCGGAACCTGTTGAAGTTAAAGTATGCATTCACAGACCAAATTTTCTCAGCGACAACGCCAGTACGAAAAAGGAAATCTTGATGTTGTTTAAAGTATTGCTCGACTGAAAAAGAGATAAATTTCACCCAAGATCACAGCTAACGATCAAAGAAATAATTGTCTTTTGCAAATAATAAAACATAAAAAATGTCAAAAAATGCTCATTGGTTATTGGTCAAATTTCATCACACTACGCTCTCAAAACCATTTTTTGATTTTTGAACGCTATATTAACGCTAATTTTTAGGCTATTAAAAATATAAGACACAAAGATAGACATTTAAAAGTTGTTGAAAAAGTTGAAATAATTACCAAGTCTTTTTAAAAATTGAGTTTTTCATAATCACTTTTCTGTTGCTAACATCTGCTCAAAATAGAGTGGCAAGCTTTAGAATTTCATTAGCCTCTAGAGTGTAGGAAAAAATTTTGGACAAAAAATTTTTACTACAATTTTTCTTTTTAGTTTGAACATTAGCATTACAAATCGATCACCAGCTTCTAATAGGGTAGGGAGTGTCTTTAGAAAAAGAAGAACACTAACTTCCAATCTCAAAAATCAAGCTGAAAAAAAATTAAATTTCGACAAAATTTTGAAAAATGCATTGTTGTGGGCTTGAAATCTTCAAACACTGATGCTTTTACCTTTAAGGAGGCCTTCTCAGCAAATAGTTCACAATGGGCTACAAGTAAACTTATCTTTCAGGATTCCCGTCGGGATATCAGTTTTGAAAAAGAAGTCCCTGTACTCAGCAAAAATCAAATTTAAAAAGAAGAATGGAAATTAAAGAAAAAAATAAACGTTCTCAGGATTCCAAAAACTCCATTGCCAAGAAAATAGATATCATTAGCTGCAATTGCCGAGACATTAGATATGATTACAAACAATATGGGTTTATTTCGGTCTGTAAAAGCGAAATCGTATCAAAGATAAAAGTAAACAAATATTTTTTAAATTAATTGGAAAGAGTACGTAACTAAAAAATATGCCGAGTTTTTATAGCCCATGATATATTGTTGAGGCAGGAAAACCACAGAGTTAAAGAAAGCAACCGCGCTCCTCCAAAGCTTCAAACATTTTTGACCAAAATTGAGACATAAATATAAACCAGACGTGGAAAATTGCAAAGAAATCAGTCGCTGTTCTTGTTATAAAGCTGTCGCAAACCATTACTTTCCATGCTAAAAAAATGCTAAATTATAATAGTAATATAGTTTGGCATTCCTGAGTTCTTCAGTTCAAAGCGCGGACAGAAAAAAATTGTTCGAAACTTTTAATGTAAGAATAAAGTCAATCGTCACTAAATTTTCGTTAACATCTTATTAAAAAAATTTCAAAACAAATTTGTTTTTGTGAAACGCTATGAAATGACTCAATTAGAGGCAAACAGATACCTTGGTTGACAAAAGAAACAACAAAAAGCAACAGGTGCAAAAACTTCTCAAAATCTAAAAAAATTGCTAATTGACTTGAATTTCAATTACAGTTATAAGATAAGTTCAAAAAGCACTCTGGTGCTCTCATGATGTGTCTCATTACCCATTCGCTCAAAAGGCACAAACTGGAAAAACTGGAAAAATGTGCTATACCTGAAAAAGTTGATACCCAAAAAGGCTGACAAGAAAAATTAAACGCTAAAGGAACGGTGATGGGTCGTGAGCGAAAACCAGCTAACAAACAATTTAAAAAAACTAAGTTGGTTGTGGTGGGGTTGCAGTTCGTTAGATTTTGATTAACTTTGGTAACTTTTGACAAACTTAATTTGGCTAACATTTTAGATTTGCATTCTACACTAAAGGAGCTTTCAAATGATACCAATCTTGTCTTTCTAGAAAATTTCTTGGCTTCACATCATTGGCTCAAAGAGTTTTTCAATGTGTAAAGCAATGCAGCTTTAAACAAGTATAGTTCATCAAATGCTTTATAAGCTGTATCATCTATTAAATTTTTCTTCTGCGATTGAATAGAAGTATTTTTGTATACAATTAATAGAGCTTCAGGATTACGGTATGTTAGGGGTATATAGGCAAGCTGAACTTCTGTTGAAATGAACCAGTACTGGATTAGAACCAGTATCTGTTACGTGCGATTCTGTTTTAAGCCACCAGCGAGTTGGCATCTATTTTTATAACACATTTTCTCCTTGTTCTTCAAGTCCTGACCACTCTAGCCAAATATTCATGGAAAAATTTTTGTCAACAGGTAAAGCTTCTTGTCAACTTCATGCGCATTGGAAAAGTACACTACGAAATTCTTTGTCGACTTTCTAAAATGGTGGAAGATTGTTTAGATAATCGTCAATATAAAATAGGGAGGCGTATTGAATATCTTCGCCATGACTAGGACGTTGTTACTTCTGCGAAAACAGAAGTTGTAAATTCTGTTGTAACCGCTACGAATGTTCATGTAGATGAATGACCTCCTCATTCTGTCCACATTAATGAAAGAAGATAAAGTCGAACGCTATATGCACCTTCCGCACATTTTTGAACACAGGGGATGAACAAACAACGTGTTCAGTTTGACAAAAACAAGGACTGAAAGTGCTAGAGGCAAATTTGCAATTAAATGTTGCAGAACTAACTTTAAACAGGGTTTGAAATGAATTAAACATTGAAAGAATCGAAGGTCTAAAAAGAAGGATCATATCCACAATGTATCGATCCTTCAGGAAATATTTTTTCACTTGGCAACCATTGGACTTGGCAGTTTGTGCAAGACTGTCAGAGCTGCCGAGAAATACGACCAGAATTCTGAAGCAACTATTGGGATAGATTCCCTCAAACATGGCTGAAAATCGCAATAACAACAACAGCAGCAACAACTTTACATAAAAATAGTAAAAATATGGTGAGAGCTTCTGGGGGCGGTGGTTCTAATAATATTCGCCCTCTAAACTGGCAGGACACAATACAGAAAAGATCATAAATTAAATATTGTTATATAGCACGATACCATGTAAAACGCCTGGGAATCGTGTGCCTGGGAATCGTAAAAATTATATGCACACTAAGCGGGGGGGGGGGGGTAGAATATATCTTAAAAATCAGATCGATTCCGTTCCCCCAGTTTAGCGGGCATATATTTCTTGCGTTTTTCAATGCCCCAGGTGCACTTGACTATTTTTACGTAGTAACATATTATATAACAATACATAATTTGTAACTGGGTTTCATAAAAATACTGGGGGGGGGGGGGGTCATAATTGATCCCAGAAATCTTAGTTTTTCAGCCTGATAATTTATAAATAAATAACCAACAGTCTAAGACTAATAGTTGCTAAAAATCCCTCAATCAGTCAAATTTAGATAACTTTATTCTAAGTATAACTTTGCCGAAATAGTTGATAGAATTTGAGAAACTCAAGCAAAAACAGTAGGAAAAACGCTTAAAACACTCAGGTGCACATTTTAAAATGCCGAAAGTCTGCAGTGCCAGATGTTAAAATGCCAGAAGTTGCTACTTAGCCAGAAGTTGAATTTCGTTGACTTTCGTCATTTTAAAATGTGCGCGTGACTTAATATCTCGAACTGCTTCGGGGTTCTCGATAAACGCCAGAAGTTCTCCGTGACTTCAAGCACAGTCACTTAACCATTACTTAAAATTTCTTCGCAACCTGAATAAAAAAGCTAAAACAAAAGCGGGCTTCAATACAAAGTTTTGTGACGAATAATGAGCTTGCATTTTAGACCTAGGCTCAGCGGTTATTGCACATTTTGCCACTTAACTCAATATGACTGAAACAAAAGCGGGGCAGTAGTGTCATTTTAAGGAGAATAATTTGCTTACAAAAGTTTCTTGTTAATCAGTTTTTTTATCAGAGGCTCTTGAAAAATGATCTAGTGGCAATCTGATAAAGTTTCATTTAATTGTGCAAAATTTGATTCAAAAAATAATTCTTTACAAATAGGAAATGTAGAAAAAAAACAATTTGTTGTTTTTTATTATATAATTTGATGGCAAAAAATATTGTCATACTACTTTGCGATTTTGGACGCAATAATTGATTGTAAGCCATATCCGTTTAAAATTTAACCCGAGGTGGCATTTAAGCCCTACTTGTAGTCTTGCCTCTGTCAAGTTGCAAGTTAAGCCTTCAAGTTAAGACTGCTCATTTCACGGCATTAATACAATTAGCCCCGGCTAGACATAAAAATTACCCTTATGTCTGGGAAGAGTTCCAGTTCAAATGGGCGCAGGGCGGCATCACTTGAGGGGCAAAATTACCTTCAAACAATAGGGGGGCATTAAAAATAGATAACGAATTATCAATTATCAAAGGCCACCTCAAGCTTACGAGGAAAAAGGGAATTCTCGCTTTAATCTCGAACCCACTTTTAACATAGCGCCACCCACACCAACCCCCCCCCCCCCCTCCCCCACCCCAACTTCTTTGCCACCAAATGCTATGCTCCCACACCCCACAGCGTTTCCTATATAGTGACTATAGAATTCCCGCATTCCTCTCAATTTGGCAGCAATACCCGAAACAACATTGTCTGCTGTCGTGTGTCAGCCCCGGTACTCCTTTCATACAATCTTTAAATGGCATATTTTAAGGGGAAGTAATTCAATAAGTGTCTCCGATATTTCTGCTTTAATTTACGACGTGCGTTTCTAACCATCTTAATGAAAAATACCCCACGGGCGGCACTCTGCGTTATATTGGGTATTGGTGGGGGCGATGAGGGGGTACGGGTGGGGGTTGGCGTGGATACGGGTTGGGGGGGGGGGGGGGTTGTTTTAAACCAGCACACCCCCTTAAAAAGCTCTGAATGGGCTCGACTGGGACAGGATTACGACCGAGCACTAAGAAGTTGGGCGGAAAAAGAAAGGATATGTTAACACGTGATATGAATGCGGTATATTTTTGGGGTCTAAGAACTTCATTTACATAAAGGGATTTTGAAGGTATTAACGCGGTTAATCCAATATGCAAAAAGCTATCTACGTATTTTGGCCCAGGATTGTTGAATGCGTAATTTTGAAATCTCAACAAGTAGAAAAGTAAGTTGAGCTCTAACTAAAAATAGAACGACGAATATGGAGATTTTAAGGGCATAATCTGTTTTTCTTTTCATACCAGACAAGCTTTTCTGTCAATCTTTCCGAGGATGTCAAATTTTGTTTTCTGTCTTCAATTTTGCGTAATTGTTGTTCTCATTTCGATGAATTGATAATTAAGCGAAGTTTGCGGCAGACAAGCTAGAAAGTATTCACTTGAATCTTATTCGATAGTAATACCAGCGTGTGTGTATGCGTGTGTGTGTGGCGCGCGTGTGTATAGTGTGTTGTGTGTGTGTGTGTGTGTGTGCCTGTGTGTGTACGTGCGTGCGTGCATGTGTGTGTGTGTGTGTGTATGAGTGTATGCGTTTCTGTGTGTGTGTTTGACGTGTATTTGTGTGTGTGTGTGTGTGTCTTTGGTTTGGTGTGTGTGTGTTTGTGTGTGTGTGTAATTTTTTTTTGTGTTTTTGTGTCTGTGCCTGTGTGTTGGCGTTCGTGTGTTTGCGTATATGCGTGTACGGTAAAAATAACGATACAAACAAATCAAGAAAACAAAATAGCAAAGACGGCAGTCGATAATCCAGATTTTTTGTACAGTCCCACATCTTGTCAAAGTTAAAGATTTGGAAACGAAACCACCAACCAACGTCTAGTAAACAAGGTTGTTCACCCAAACAGTTCTACTTTTTACGACAACATCGAATTTATAGAGAAAACTAATTGCTAAATGTGCAAAAGAATTTAAAACCATCTGGAGCAATTAATAGGTGCATGGGCGGCATTTCAAGATGGTTTGTCGATTATGGGTTGTAAGTCAACAATGAGAAATGCTAATCAACAGTTGCTGGTAGAAATAGAGTGCTAGCTATTTGTTGACGATAATCTTTTTTAAGAAAAAAGTTCGGCGAATACATAAGGATTGTGGATGTTAACCGATGAATTGTTTTTGAATCAGACTTTAAACAATCTTTTTTGACTTGTTTCTGAACTTTGTTGATAAAGTTTTTAGAAGGCTCTACAAATACCATAAGCTATCTTTCCAAGTCGTCTATGCTAAAGTCGGATCAATCATTTTTTTAATATTTTCTAATAGAATATAGTAACTCTTATTTAAAATTAATATTAAATTAAAACTAAAATTTGTCTTCAAAATTGACGAAGTAATACGAAGGGCATTCGGAATCAATTTTAAATTCTCACACCCAAAACAAAAATTATCTGATCTAGCTTTGGTTTTGTTTTTGTTTTCTGTGAATTTGTTTCTAAGCGCATTGTGTGCGTGTAGGGCTATGGTTGCTATGTTAGTCTAGTATGTACGAAGTTGAATAATTGGGTATAAAATTCAAGTATTCTTTTGTCAAGTGGAACTTGTCGGGGTTGACAATTCGTCGTAGTCAAACACGGATAATATATAAAACAATAAAATTCATAAGTTACTTCTCAGAAGATCTTTGTGTAACTTTAAGGAGGTCATACATGATACTTGTAGGTTTACCAGAACTCATATATGATCAAAGTATGGTTAACAAAAAAGTAGATAAATCTTTTTTAAAGAAAAACGTTTTTTGCTGTTTTTAAGCAGGAATCACTGTTGTTGTTCCGCGTCTTCATCATCTGACGCGCCAAAATACACTGTTGTGCACCCAACTTTTTCTGGCAGCGAGTAAACAATTTCAATTTCGTTGATGAATCATAAGCAGCAATCAGTTTTAAGAGAAAAAAATCAGTTTTTTCATCTACAAGAATCTTAGATAAGGCACAATAGCCTTTTACAATTCTGAGATCCTTACGAACAGTCAAAAGAAAAGTTCATGTAAGCAGGCATTTCCAAATATGTAGTTATCAGAAAATCTACGGAAAAAAATTAAAACTGAAATGTTGACATTTTTTTAATGTTAGTTGGTATAAGACCATTTTCTAGGAGAAAATTGTAGGCTGTTTTAATCCGGTTCTCTGGTGATTTTCTGTGTAAAAGGGACTTAACATTTTACGTTTTTACTAGACCTTTGAAGCCACTCCTAGTACGAGAATCTCTTTTGTCAAAAAAATATGTGTGATAAAAAAGTTGAGAGCTACCCCTAATTTGTTGAAAAATTCTTTGAATATTTCCACGAAAGAAAATTCAAACACAGTGCAATTTTTATTGGAATTGAAAATTGCGGATGTACTATCATCAAGATTCCTACAAAAAATTGCCCTAACAAGGCGTTTCTGAGCCAATAATATCTTGTTTAAGCTGGTTTTTGTTGTCGCATCATAAACAAGCAAAGCATAACGTATTGTTGGTTCAATCTTACTTCGATAAAACTTGTGCAGCTGCTTTTTCGTCAAAAATGTTCGACTGAGATAAACCATTCCGCAGAAACGGTTCAATTTTTTAACCACATGACTGATGATGTGATTGCTGAAATCCATTTTTTGGTCAATTAAAACACCAAGATATTTTACGCTATTTTGCCATTTTAGAGGATAAGAATCATATATATCATTGTATAATAACCAGAAAATTTTGGAATCATCAACCCGATGAATTAGCCGAATAGGATGGTTGCTTCGAGTCGAATTCTTTTCTTATAATTATCATTGTTTACGGTATTTTCATAGCTCGTTTAGTCTAGAAGCGCTTATCACTATAACAATTCAACAATTACATTTTAAGCAGTAAATGCAGTGCATTTAGGTGAATTTTTCTAATCAAGTTGCGGTTCATAGCGATGAATAGACTTTTATCCACCGCACTTTTTTGCCGAACTTATCTTACTTAAGGTTTTCACTCCCAAAAGTTAAATAAGTTCGGTAAAAAAAGCAGTGATCAAGTCTCTTCATCGCTATTAAACGCAGTTTGCTCAAAAATTCACCTAAATTCACCGCATTTACTGCTTATAATGTAAAATTGTGATCTGTTAAATTCTGGTGTAAAATTCTGATAATTTATAACTTTGATCTGAAAGTACTGCTGGGTTTTCTTAGTTTGTATTTGTGTTTTAAGGTATTCGTTGACATACATCCCGTTGGCCAGAGCTGCTATGCGACAATGTCTAGCCGCTTAATGACGTCACACTACATGACATAAAAAAAGATGGCAACCAATCATCT
>NC_134480.1:40622075-40697360 GCF_964194025.1 Convolutriloba macropyga | reverse complement strand
CTCAATTGGCTAGTTGTAACGAGAAATAATTAAAGAGCGTCATCGGCTCAACAATGTGTTGTTGTTAATTGGGCTCAACGTTGGGGGAGTAATACTCAGCTGGGTTTTTTGTTCAGAGTCAATATGGCCTATCAATTTTCTTCCAGAAAAATTCTAATTAATTTTATTAGAAAGATTATAGAGTGTTAGGATTTATTAAATTTGAGGGTCCATAATTACAGGCCGTTGCCAACGTGAATTGACATATTTAAGAGTATAGTAAATTTACAATTTTGAAATATCGGAGAGAGTGTTATCAAACTGGATTTGCCCTACGTTTTTGTTTGAGACTCCTTTGAGCAATTGTCACCTTATAATAAATTAAAGCAACTGAGAATATTGTTATTTACGCAACTATAAGATAATTTTTAAAAATTTTGGCCTTCAAAATCCAAAACCCTTAATTTGTTCATTCATGCCTGGCAAAGACTAGTATTGTTCAAACTTAATCATTTTTGACGACTTATGAAACTATTTTTTGCGGCCCATTTTGCTCCATTTTTGTAAGTTGCACTAAGTTGAGCCAAATCTTCAAAATTTTTCTTCAGTCAACCAGAACAAAATTCCTGGCTTTAATCTAAATAAACAATTAAAAAAAAACAATTAAAAAAAATTCTGATGATAACTGCAAATTAGACTTCTAAAACAGATACTAGTTCTTAAAATTTCGTGACCATTTGTGCCACATTCTACTGCCATTTTCCCCATATTTGATCCAAATAATTCTAGAAAACCGCTGTTAATCTTTTTATGAGCTGTTTTGAAAAGTTTAAAGAAAGTTAAAATGTGCGCAGATTCATTGTTACTATCGTGAGTTGGCACAATTTTTGACCGATAGATTTTTTGCCCATTTAAGCATTCGTTTCTTTGCGGAAATCTAAATCATCCCTAAAAATCTCAATTTGCGCCATAGCCATCCATTATGGGATGATCGCTCTAATGTTTTTGTCATTCCTTATGTCAAAAGGGCTTCAATCAATAAATTTTTAGTACTGGCATTGTTTCAAAATATTTTATTTTGCTAAAAGGACTAATTACGTTATGTTTTTGGTCAACCTTTTTGGATCTTCTTCTGTTTGTGTCTACCCAAATCGTTATGCACCCCCACTTACGGAGCACGTGCCACTACAGAGTAAATCTTTATGTAAAAAATATGGCACGTAAGTCGGTGGTGCAAATAGTATGCATCCACTAAGCTGGGCGGGAGAGGGTCGCAAAAGGGAAAGATCCCATTTTTCAAATAGCTTATAGATAAGTGTATAATTGCAATTCCGCCAGAGTTTTTGACATTTTGCTAGGTTGCTGCTGGTCAAGAAATAATTTTACTTAAAATTATCAAGGTCACCTGATCTTTTTTAGTAGTTTTGTCGAATTCAATTTAGTTTAGTAAAAAATAAACTCATTAAAGATTTTTTTATCACGGAGTCATCCTGAGTGTTCTTTTATGTTCCAAGAACTTGCATTTTTTCATGAAAAATATTTTCAATTGAATTATTTTTTTTACGATGGGAGGTCAATTTTTTTTCTCAGCGTATGGATCGTAAATCAGTTGCATGAGAAATTTGGAAGCGACTACAGGTAAAATAGAATAAATAAGATTTAGCCAAGATGGCAACGAGTGGGATCATTGATTATTCAAACTGAACTAATATTTAAAACAATGATCGGTTGTGAACAATGATTTTCCTACTTATTGAATTTACGCAGATTCCTCATCAAAAAATATATCAAAATTAGTTTTTATCAATTTCTTATTACTATTCGTTCATATTTCTATTCGTTCATATTTATTACTATTCGTTCATATTTCATATAATATTCGTTCAATGATCAATTTGTGGTACACTTTTTTTCTCTAATTGAACACTTCTTACTTGGTTTTTTGCAAAGCAAAGAAATTCGGTTCAAATAATTGAGGGGTTATTTTTTATTTCCCTTTCAAGTCAAATTTTGTCATGTTTCTGTCTCCCACGAAATTGTCTAAAAAGAAGTACGCAGTTACATGTTCTACAGTTCGGGAACTAGAAGACAGTTGATTATTTGAACTCTGACAAAAAATACCAGAAAATTTTGGCAGTCAAAATAAGCTACAAAAACTACAATTTCCTCATTTTTTTTGCAAAACTGGTACTCAATAAATTGCCTTGATTATGCTTCAGGGGATTTGTTTACGTTGATTGAACGGACAATTAGTGGAAAAAATGTCTTGAGAATTTCGGAATTTTTCCACACATGTACTAAAAATGAAATAAGAGCATATTCATGACTTTTGCTACAAAACAGTCTTTGTTACCTTTCTGGTTTTCACAAAATTTTGTTAGAATTCGAAAATGTCGGATGATGTGAGAAGCAGGAACAAAATGCGCAAACTCAAAATGCCGCCGAATCACTTGTTGGCTCTTAAGCTGGTTGATTTTGATGACGTAGTAAAATTTTGTTTATTATACGGATTAAACTGCTTTTTGATGACCTTTTCAGAAACAAAGGATAGGGATCAATAGTATGTTATGTACGATATATTTAGTACATTATGGAGAGGGATCCGACCAGCTAATCAAAATGAGGTTAAGCATCATTAAAAACATTGTGATAAATTCAAAATTGTTGAACCTTTAAGAATTTGTAGTCCTTTAAGCCTTCAAGATTATTAATTTAATTAAATTTTCTACTCATTTCTGTTAAGGAAAGTGGAAGGAGCTATTTAGGCGAAAACTGAAAAGTTCAAATTAAAAACTCGCCAGATAATCAATCAACTTGAAAAGTTTCTCATTGATAATAATTTTAAAAACATCTCAAAGGACTAAAATAGCAACTGGATCGTGGAAGAATTTTGCGGTTGGTTTACCTGTCTCCCATGGAGGTGAGGAGTCGTTTGAGTTTGTCCTCGGAGATTCGTCCGGTGCCCTCCTCGTCAAGGAGCTTGAAGGCATTGTGGATGGACTCCTCAGGATCTGTTCCACTCAGTCGCTCTCCGAACAGAGTCAGGAACATCGTGAATGAAATGGGACCACTCGCCTCCTAGTTCATAACAAACAACTTTTACATTCTTAGCATTATGCTTGTCACTTTTCAAATTTTCAGAGGGAAGAAGCTAACAAAATAGTTTTATCTTTTTTTGTAAAAGCGTCATTGCGTGAAATCACCACATGCAATTAATGTGTCGAATGACACTTTTAGTTTCCCAGACATCCGAAAAAGACAAATTGTTCAACACACACAAAATCAACAGGAAAAACGTGCCGAGTTGTGATAATTGGCGAATTTTACATAAAGGTTTTTGTATACATTGAAAAATTGTTTAAAATGACTGGCCTGAATTTTAATGCTTTTGAATGGTTACTTAGTTCTTGTTGCTCCGACCTCAATTGCGGGAGGAGGAGCTATATGCTCAACTGGTTTTGTGTTCAATCACTTTTGGCCGATCGAAATATCTGTCGTACAGATTTCTGAGTGGTATCACTAGAAAGCTCTTCGAGTGTGATAAAAAATATCTTCAAAGTTCGGTCTTTAGGGTTTTTATGAACGTCTCACTTTTAATACTGATTTTTTTTCTCACATTTTAATAAAAATTTTTATAAGTTTGTCAATTTTTGTCAGGAGTTTTTGGTTACAGATACTTTTTGCTGTCTGTAGCAGTCTGAGTAATGACAGGTCCCATTGATGTCAGTAGCACAACGATTTTCAATTACTTGAGTTCATCGTTATTTTTTTGCTGTACGCTTATCATTTCCAAAAAGCATCAGTGAGTTTAAAATTCTGACCTCTTCTGCTGTTATTTTTGTTGTCTAGCCCTTCATTTTCATTTGTTGCACTCTTCATAAGTCCAAAAATTGGCATATCGGAACTAAACTAAACTTCTTATTATTTGATAGCTAATCAGAATTATAGGAGAAAGATGCAATTCGGTTTCGTAAAAATTTGGAAAAAATATTTAGTTTTGTCTCTTTTTGTTTATTCCTTCATTTGGTTTCTTGGAAAAATTGTGTATTGTACAATTACAGTTGGACTTATCCTGAAAAATGATTACCAAAAAAGACGAAGGTTTTCTACAGAATTATTAGGGAAACTTTTGAGTGTACAACTGACAGCTAAATGTTCTGAAATTTGTTTCAAAAACAGTAACAGATTATGGGAAAGAATGTTACTCCTCAATGTTGATTTATCGATGGGCATCTTATTTTTTTTTAACAAGACGTTCTTACTGCTTCCAATAGCTCATAGTAATTTCAAAATGAAAGTTTTTCCGTGGAGTTGTTTTTGGTTTTTAAAGTTTTAAACACACATATTTTTAAGAAATTGAAGTTATTACTAGGGTTATTGTTTATTTTTTCTTTCGAATATGAGAGTTTATATCATTTAATAGCTAATTTCTCTTTCTTTAGATTTTGCAAAATTGAGTAAAAATGATCACTGCAACTATCCATTTTTTGTATGCACTTCTGTCATTTTTAACGATCTATCAAACTTTAAACCATAAAATATGAACAACTGAGTCTACCAAATGCGATTTGTGTGTCATATTGGTACATAGATGATGCTGTCGTAATTGGTCTGTGGGCCACTATTGATTTTGTTGATTCTGACACTACGTGTTTTCATTAGAAATAAGTAAATCTATCAATTTTTTGTTTCTTTGCTATATTGTTATTAATCCTCAATACCGAAAGTTCTTGATAATGTTCTAAGAGGGTCTATCTAATGTGTCTTTTTTGTAGTTTATGGTAATGATTACTTTGAAACTCTGCTTCAAAAAAATAGTAAAGTTTTGAGTTTTGACTTCGAATGTTTTTCACTCTAGGCTTGTTGCAGTCTGAGTAATGAATGATCTCAATGTTTAATATACTGCCGTGACAAAATTTTATGCATGCTTGGAGTTTGTAGCATCTGTTGTAACTAAGGGACATCAATTTTTCATTTGAAAAAGAATTTTTCCCCTTTCCTCTCAGTGTTGTAAAACTAGATTTTTTGAATTTTGTGCTTTTTTGCTTTTAAACTCATTTGGTTTTTCGCTAAACTTTGCTTACATCTACTCAATTACTGTGAATGCTAAAAATCCAACTGGTGTTCTGAAGAGCTCGTTTGTGTTTTACTTTCTTAAATGCTGCACTCATTTAATCGTCCAAAGTGAGAATTTAAAGTCTAATCAAAACTAAATAGAGTTCGCTTGTGTTTAGAAAATCTTTATAGTTTTAGATTTGGTTTTAAAACGAGACATATGTCGATTTTTGGATCGAGATTTTTCGTTAAAATTAGTTGTTCATTTTTCACACGTTTTGCTATCAAATTTTAACTCGAATTGAAAATACAATCCGTCTCCTGCTTTTACTCGAGAGCTCTTTCAACAAAGCGAAATCTTCAGCTCTGAACTCATCGAGTGGAATCAGAAAATTTGAGACAAAATAACTTCGTCTAATTGAGTTACAGTGTTATCAGAAATCCCTTCAATATAGTCTGACAAAATGGCTAATTACTGCTTGACATGGATTACTATATGCGGTAAACGATATTTTTTTAAAACAAATCTTTGCATTCAAAAAAAAAAAAGTATTAAAATAATTTAAATATGTTGACATTATAGGACATTAAGGAAAAGGCACATTTTGGGGTTTTTGAGGAAAAGAGTGACCACAGCTTCAATAAGTCTGAAACGAGCATCCCATTTTTCTTTATTAATCATTGAAGGTACAATTTAGAAGCCAAATTTTCCAAAGAGTTGTCGGATCGTTTCCGTTTGTGCCCCCCCCCCAGCTTAGTGGGCGCATATTATTTGAACCCCCAGACGCACGTGCCATATTTTAACATAATGATTTACTGTGTAATGACACGTGCTGTGTAACTGGGGGGCGCATAACGTACTGGGGGGGGGGGGGGGGGGGCAAACGGAAAAGATCGAGTTGTTTTACCGAAACGAGGTAGTTTAGAATTTGTCTTTTGAATCTGCAATTACTAATGCGACGGCATTTTGTGAAATTATATGTCTATCAGTCTCTTTTTCATTTCTGCCTAATTGACTTGACAACTATCGTGGAAAACATTGACGAATTCGAGTATAATTATTCTACAATTATTCTATCGTGGAAAATACTAATATTAAGTTTGTCACTAAAAATATATCTTCATATTGAATGGTTTTAGAATCAAAAACAGGAAGTGAGCCCGAAAAGATCAGTTTATATATATTAACTACAAAAATTAAGTTGAAGAAACACAAAATTTGGATTAGATCAAATTATCTATTCCACCTGAGCCATTTCAGTGTCATTTTTATAACTTCATATTATGTCGAACATATTGCTTGAAGCGCAAGAAAAATATAAGTTTTTGCGCGCTTCAATTATTTGATGGCTTGAAAACTCTAAAATTTGATAGAGGGGTGGAAAACATGAGGAAAATAGTTTTCATTAAGTTTCAACCATCATTACTTGTCCAATTTTCTACATTTATAAATCTGTATCTCCAGTCAGCATGCAGATTGTGTTGCGATTCAAATTGGCCATATCAAAACAGCTAATGTAATTTCAGAAGACATGAACAGGTCAAAAACTTCAATTTTGTTTAAGGTAATTTTTATCGATATATTTCAAACAATTTGTACGGGATAAAAAATTTTGAAACAAAAATCTGCTGTCTGTTCAGTTTTTAATTCTACCTTTATAAAAGATTAATGATACCTACTATGCCAATCTTTCAAATTGCTGCTAAATTAAGGTCATACGTCATCTTATTGTTCCGACCCCACTTTAGTGGGGAGGGAGGAATTATAAACTCAAATGGGTTTTTTTTGTTCAGTCATTTTTGGCCGGTCGATATATTCATCGTAAAGAGTTGTGAGTGGTATCATTAGAAAGCCATTTCAGCGTAGAATACGGAATAAAAAAGTGTTTTTCATTTTTCGCTTTTTATAGGGAGTTATCGAGGTTTAAAGTTTTAAGAACAATTCCTGTTTTTATTCACATTTTCAGTATTTTTGACCAAATTTTTGTAAATTTCCTAAACAAACATAAAAACTGTTAACTGTACTGCTTTTTATTTCATCTCTAAAGATAAAAGAGGGTTGCTGAAGTGTTCGATCCGAGTTTTTTGGATAGAATTTATGCTAAATTTTTCAAAAATCAGACTTTTTTTCGAGAAAAAAAGGACCACATTTGCTTTTTTTAGCCCACTTGCTTTAAATTTGCTGGAAGTAGACACCTTAAAACTGCGGTCGAAATCTTCTCAAGCTCACAGAAGAGCTAGTTTTATTCCCGCTGGCTTTATAAGTCTTCTGGATCATAATTTTGCAAGTTTTTAGCAAATTTAAACTCGATAATTACAAAAAAAGCATTACTTATTTTTTGACACACTGAAAATTTTGTTTAAAAATTGATCTGTTTTGCAATCAATTGAACAATTGAATGTTTTCTTTTACGCACAGCAATATCTGAGCTGATCTTGACATCACCGTGCATCCTTACGATGAAAAGTTTTTTAGATTTAAATGGGGCGCGACCTTTTTTTCAAAACATTTCCGCTATGTACATGTTTTTATGTAAATTACTGACTAGAATCTCAAATCAGGGCTCAATTAATGACAGAAAACATTTGAAAAAAAAAGATGTACAACGAAATCATAACGATAGTCTCAATTGCTTCCCCAGGACGTATAACTCCACCTAGATAAAGATTTCAATTGATAGCTATTTGTTTTAATGACTTTCAAATTAAAACTTTTTAAAACATCTTTTTTCAACTGTCGTTTTTGGCTTTCTCTTTGGTCACCATGTAACTCAATCTCACTAATTATGAGTTTCAATTATGTTTGATGATTCATCCACTTTTATTGCGCTTTGTTATGTAATGCGACTGATTGCTTCGACCCTTTGTTTTCGAAAAAAAAAGTTTTCGAAATTTATACACTGTTCAATTTTCGGTTTTCTTTTTGTTGTCGTGTCTACGTTGTCCTTTCATAGGTAAGGCTCGTTGATTTCAAGATGAAGAGAAAAGGATAATTTACAATTCTTGTGTGTAACATCTTATAAGTATAGTGCCTTGAATAGTGTGATGTAGAACTGTTTGAAGTTTTTGCTTCCTTGTGTGTTTGTTATGTATTTGTTATTCTGTGGGATCGTGGCGTGATCTCATTATCAATAGACGCAATTGGCTTTCTGACGCAATTGCCGTGTTGCAATTTAATCCATCGCTTTTTGTTGAATTCTTAAATCTGTTATGACTTTTGGAAATATATTTTTTGAAAACAAATTTGGGTTTCTGAGCTTTCTCATTTTATAAAATGGTTTTTTTGGTCAAATTGTAGTTCAATCTTTGTAAACACAGGTCACAACTTGTTTGCAGTGAAGTATGTATAAATAAACCCTTGTAAAATTTTAAGCTTCACAATTTCGTTCCTCGGCTTTTTTACCACTTCTACTACGAGACCTCATAAAATGTTTGAGATTTTTATATTTTTGTACATTCAAGAGGATTTTTGTTTTCTTTTTGGTTTATAACTATAATCGTAATTCCCATTGGCTTTAAAATTTTGCGCAATTGAAGATTGGATTCTGGTATGTCTCAATTGCTTCCTATGGAGATATAAATAAAATTTCAGTGATTTCAGGTGATATCTAATGACATGAATAGCTGTGAAGTTAATTGTTGCCAAAAATAGAAACGTATTTTTTAACTGTGCGCCTCTTTGCTATTTTTTCACTTTTTGGTCAAACTCTTAACCAGAGAACCGGTCCCATTTTTTTCTAATGAAGTATAGGTTAAACTGTTTTGTTTAGATTTTATCTGACGCCAGTTTGATTTTGTTATGATTTTTTTTTATTGTAGACATCGAGTTGTGGTCGTAAATAATGTCTGTTTTTTTGATTTGTTTAATGATCTTTTTGTTCTATTATAAAAAATCTGTCATCGGCCCTCTAGCGTGGCATTGTTATATTCCATTGGTTGTTTATTGAACGATATCTAAGTTTTTGATCTCTTCATCACTCGGTAGCCAATTAAGTTAAGAATGTGGATGAGAGGAGTCGGAACTTTATGTGCGTAGGCACATTACCGAGCCTCCTTGTTAACTTTTAAAATCGTTTTATTAGCTGCTGTTTTGCTGAAGTTTTATTTTTGCGGAGCTGAAGTTTTATTTTCAGGCTGTGCTAGGGTTTTTGGTGATATTTACATTTTTTTTAACTTTTCTCGTTTTCCTTAGTAGATATACTTGGTGACATAAAGAAACTGTGACATAACAGAAGACTAAAAATGGAGTTATTGCAGTGATTTTATATACTAACATAAAGAATTTCGAATTCGTTCTAAAAGTTACACAAAAAGCAACAGAGGCCGTTTATACTAGCTTTTCTCATTAATATGTTGTATGAATTTGCAATTTTTTATCAAAGAAAAAAATGGATGACTATCGCAGTAGTTGCAAGATGTAGCCTTTTAATAGAACGGTAAAAACTCCAATATTGGCTTATTTTGTTCCTTAAAATCTGAAGTCTTATTTTCTTTATTTCATCAGATTTAGCAGATTTATCCGATTCAATAAGATTTCTGAAAAAGGAACAGTGAATTTTAATACTCTTGCTATTCTGTTTGTTTATACATCAGTTATTCCGCAACTTTCTAAAAACTTTTGAAAATCCGAAAAACTTTTGAGTTTGTCCTGAGATTGTCGGACAACTGAGTTTATCAAGCAAAATTGAATTTTTTCAGATATGACAACATGAAAAATTAGTTAGTTTATGTAACTTTTAAGATACAGTATACCTATACATTACAATTTTTTGCAATCGTTACTATTCGCTCTCATAACTCAGTTACTTCCTGGTTAACTTTACTATTTTCAATTGAATAATTTGTTTATTTCTCTCAAACATGTAAATTCCTGGTTGTAATCAAGAGATTGAAGACTCACATGCCAATTAATTCAGTTTCTCAAAGTACCCTTTGAAAATTAAAAGCCTTGTAATACCTATCTTACATTTGTTAGCTTGTGATATCTCGCTGTTCCTATATCCTTCGTAGAAGCCGGACATGGATGGCTCCAATTTTTTGCCCACTAATCGGAATTCCTTGTTAATTAATCCATGCTGATTTGTTAGGCCTAATTTTTGTCTAAACTTTGATTTGGTTCTGGTTGATGACTTACGAACCGGTAATTTTCCCCCCGTTTTTGGATGCTTGTAACCATTAGCCAGGGCTAAATTAAAGGATAAAAATTATATGTTGGTATGATTTGTTGTTTTGTTTGTTTTTGTTTTTACAGAAACAGTTACCCGGGTCGAGGTGTCACCGCTAAAAACCGCTAAAAGATGTTAGATTTGCGGTGAATTTGTGAAAAAGTGTAAGATTTGCGCTCAATGCGATGAATGCGGTGAAAAAAAAATTATTCACCGTTACCAGTAGAATGCGGTGAAAAAAAATTTTCACCGCTAAATTCAACGCAAATGTTACAAAAATTCGCCGCTTTCAGCGCATTCAACGCTAAAAGATGCAGGCGCTTTGCGGTCAAAAAAGTTTTTTTTTACCGCTATTCACCGCTAATCTTACATTATTTTTTGATAAAACCTCGACCCGGGTATTGAGTTTTTTTGTTGTTCCTCTTGACTCGCAATTTCGTTACGGCATACCTACGCTAGCGCTTCAATCTAGTTATGAAAAAAAAAACGAACGAAAATGTCAACAAAACTTATTAAATTAAAAAAATATTTGCAATTTACAATTTTGGCAGTTAAAGCGAGAGAACTAACCATGTGAAAAGTTGTTGCTAGACATGGACTGAAAATTGGCCGGGGGTGAGAACCTCTGCTGGAGTGAACTAGAACCCAAATTACTTGACCCCACACCTGCTAACTGACCTCTAGAGTTCAAACCCCCCTTGTGTTCCCCAAGAACCCCGGGCGCCTTGAACTCCTTAAGTTTGAGAGAAGCTGTCGTGTCGTGGCGGGGACTCGTACCGTTGGGAAGGTGGGCTACGCCTATTGGGTGTGAGTTGGGGTCGAAGCTGGCAGGGGTCGGAAGGTCAGTTGACTTTGACTTTTTGTAGACATTGGTGTAACTTCGCTTTAATGTCGAGATGCCAGCCCTGAAAAGTTTACAGTGATTGCTATTAGCAAATGGAAAAATGGATCTTTTCCGTTTGTGCCCCCCTCCCCCTCCAAGCTTAGTAGGTGCATATTATTTGCACCCCAAGACGCGCTTGCGTTATTTTTACATGATAATTTATCATGTAGTGACACGTGCTCTGTAACTGGGGGCGCATAACGTACTGGGAGGGGGGGGGGGCACAAACGGAGAAGATCTGGAAAAAATTTTGCAATTAAGAGGAAACTGCAGTTTGTTAGTTGAAATATAACAAGGGTTCTTGAAGCGGTGAAAAAGATTTGGATGCATATTCAAAAAGATAGCTGGTGGGTGCAAAATAATTTTCAACAGGAGAATAAATGCACTAATTTAATTTTCTTACTAACAAAACCGCACAATAACTTCGCGTAACAAAACCGCATTATTGCACAAATTCAGTTTGTATTTTTGTTACAAGTATGCTTACCATTTGGTTATTATTTTAATTTCTTTTCACGAGTTTCTCGAGTCGATATCAAAAGTCATTGCTGTAAGATAAAGCAACATTCTTGCTAAGGCAAGTTATCAAAAGTTGGCGAAAAGAGCTAATCTTACAAGATCTTTTATGAATCTTGTAAGCACTAAAAATATGTTTTGTGAATCTTTCAAGATTCACACAAAATCTCGAAAGGTAAACATCTGTCTTCAGATCGGGTTCATTACGCTGCAAAACGTACATCAAAACATGCTTTAAATTTAATATAAGAGTTATATGAGAGCGTGAAAATCGGTGACAGTCAGTGGAATTTAGTTCAAATTTGATAAATTTGATAGGAAACATCAGTCACGCTTGTCCACTTGTGTTTTTGAGTTATCGTCAAACGAAAACTGCTTACACAGCACCAGTTAAACAGCAACAGCAATAAAAAAATATAATTTGTTTTTAAACAGACAAAAAATCTTCACTTTACTAATCGCGGTTCAAAAAGGCAAATCGCTGCTTTGAACGTACTCATAATATTGTAATTAACAACATTCAGTTTCTGAAGTATGTTTTAGATCTCTATTAATAAATCGAGGGCTCTGGCCGGCTGCAGACTAATTGAACTCAAAAATACCGTGGAAAGTAGAGACATAAATCATTGACGAGGTATTGTCACATTTGTCCACGATTTGGTCAAATCAGTCAATAAAGGCCAAATGTACGTTTTGCGGCGAAAAGTTAAGAAATGACTCATTAGTTCTAATTCCTGTTGAAACAATTATCAGACACCAAATCAAATTTCAGATAGAATATAATCTATTAAATGTAAAAATCTAAATATCTAAAAGTCAGAATTTGACATCCAAAAATTTTCGTTCAAAATCTTACATCAAAATCTAATATAGATATCAATTTTTGAAAGATTTTGATGTAAGATTTTGAATGTAATTTCTGACTTAACTGTCAAACTAGTAGTCAAGAGCTCTCATGTTCGACTTTAGCAAAAACAGTGCGAAAATTATAGAAAAGTTTATTAAATTTTTGTCATAAATTTTTGTCCAAAGCAATCAAGTTTTAATTTGTCAATAATAAGGGGAAGCGTTAATAAACATTTCATTAATGAGGACAGAAAAACGCGATTGCTTCAGATTGATTAGAGAGTGCATAGGTGTAATATTAAAGTGGGAGTTATTAGAACAAGTCCGCGAAAAACACGAAAACAACTTGGATCTGTTCTGTTTCATTTCCATCCTTTTTTTGTGTCGCTTAGGACCCCCTATAACAGTTTATGTCTTATTATACAGCAAGTAACTATGTCAAATTTGTGGCTTGGTACCCCAATACATTGTCAGGTCTTTCCCATTGTAGCTTTTGAGGAAATTGAAGCCCCCCCTTATGGCATGTTTACGATGATGTTAGGGGGGTATACGGCATATGACCACTAAGCTCAGGGAGTGAGGTCGTAATCGAAAAGACCCAAATTTTCTTGTCTTGGTTTTTTGCGACTTATCTTCATAACTACCACTTTACTATTACCCATATTATACAACAAGTGCACAGTTATACCCTAACCATATAGGTACACCTGCGGCACCAGTGCCGGGCGACCCAATTGAGCTATTTTTAGAGTAGATAGACGTTGGCAGGGTGTCTAGACTCTGCTGAGAGGAGGGTCGGCCAACTAGTGGCCCCTCCCCGACTATATTTGGCGTGCTCCCCATTGAGGACCCGACCCCACCCAGGGCATGTCTGGGGGAGGAGAGGATACTCCCGTTATTCATGGAGTACGCCTTTCTGAAATGTTATCAGTATCTCTTTTCTGTTTGCAAGAATTGATTACTCTTAACTTTTTCTGAACTTCAAATTTACACATGTACTATTTGGAATTCATACGTTGTTATAAAATAGAGGCTTATACAATCGCGCTTTAATTCACGTAGGAAATACTCAAATTGCACCTTATATCCTTGTATGCAAAACCTTGGATAAAAAAACCTGGATACAAAACCTTGGAAAAAACCCTGGATTTCTAATTTCCAGTTTCTGTGCTTTCAACCGAACTTCTCCGCAAACTAATTCAGAACTTTTCGATGAGATGTGGCTACCTCTCATCAGATATAGCTTCCTTTCCCATTATTACCTCTTCACTCTCAGTTAAATAATGTTGGTTTATAACACTAGTATGATAATAACCAATTATGATGATATATTTCAATATTTAGTCAACTACTAACTTGAGTCCAACATTTGGACTGTGATTGTTGTGCGTGGGCAGATGATCCATGTTGATGTTGACCACACTACCCACTGATTGCACGTGGTTGCCATGGAAACCGCCCCCTTTAGGACTGCCCCCAACACTCCTCCCAATCATCCCCCCGTAGTTGACATTGGGGGGAGAATTATGGAAGAAAGGTGCTCCTGGTTTGTTGGTTCCAGGCGATGTTGTGGATCCCGGAACACCTCCGGTTTGGGCTCCCGGGGGTGTCGGGGTTACAGTCGGTGCCAGGGTTGACCAATTCTGTTTATTTCCGGTTGTAATACTGTTTTGTTTACTTGAAATTGCTGGCATTGTTGTGGTCTGTTTTTGGAATGAGCCTGGGACAGTCCCAATTTGGGAACTCGGGTTCTTGACTGGGCTCTTGATGGGTTCCTGGTAGTTTGTTTGGTCGGAACCCCCGTTAGTACCTACTCTTGGCGTTGGATTGACACTATTGGGGTTTCCGTTTGGGTTAGAACTTAACTGACCTACATTGGCTGGGTTTGGGTTCATACTGGGGTCAACCCGCCGAGAATTGTCGGATCGCTTGCTTATGACACTTTGTTTGTCAGATATCAAAGTGTCGTTTTGGTTGTTTGTTTGATTGACTAGGGTTGTTGTGTTTGGGTTTTTGTCGTGGACGTTTGGGAGGTTGGGTGAAATATGAGGTTTTTGATTATTTTTGTTGTCCTGGGTTTGGGGTGCTCTGGGGGGTGATTGTTTTTTCATGACAGGTAAAGTTACTGAGGTAGAGTTGTTGTTGTTTACTTCTAAATTCTCTTTGTTGTTTGACTTGAGTCCATTGTCCGAATTTTTGGACTAAAACATGAATTAGATCTATAAATTTCCTGTGAAAAGTTAACCTTGTTTGACTGAAAACATTTTCTTGTCATGGAAACAAGCAAATTATCAACATAACTGGTGGGTTAAATAGTTACAAGGTGACATATGTACATAGACCATTGAAAATTAAACATCAATTAGATAAAATTTCAACTGCAATTGTGGTGATTTCTTTTAAATAATTTTGATGTTCACTGAACTGTTCACTTTTAATTAATGAACACGCTGCCGTTCGCACCTGGACATGCCCTAACTCTAATGAGGAGTAGAACTCTATTCACGTTTGACTCAACTAATAGGTCGAGACTTACAGATTGAAACTTAAATCATAAAACAGATCTCAGGCATATATCTTTGCATGCAATCTGTTTCGTTATCAGTTTCCCTGAACTGGTGAACACGAAGAAATCCCAAAAAGCGTGGCTTTTTCAAATAAAATATCAAACATAACCGATTAAACGTCGGAAGAATGGGGGGGGGGGGAGGGGAAGTCTAAATGCGACTAAGAAGTTCAATAGTGGGCTTCAAATAACCACATTAGAGGTTAGCAGATACCACTATTAAGATTTAAAGTAAAAAATGGCACCAGTTTCGGTGCACTTTTCATTTGACTTTTAGTATTAAATTGCCGCCAATTGAATTCAGCTGCTTGAAATTGTGATCGAGAGAGAATTTTAGATCACACGAAACGCAAAAAGTCAAGGGCGTAAAAGTCACTCGAAAGGTCAAAGCCGTCAAGCAAAGATTTTAGTTAATAGGTAGTTAATAATCCGACACTTAATTAAGCTACTAGCCTGTTGGAATTTGGCAGCAAATGACTGTTTCTTAGTGTCCCTCTCTCCCTTCAGAATCTTGTACAGGTTGTTACTGTCTGTCTTCTCCTTGTCTATCTTCTTGCGCAGTTCTCTTCCGAAGTCCTCACCAAACCCATCAGATGTGAACAAGGGATGACGTAATAGCTGAGTGCACGAGGGACGATCCATCGCATCCAATCGCATCGAGACCTGAAAAAATTTATATAGTACCCTATTTATTCTGCTCGACCTATTTTACAAGTTTTTATAAATTTAGATTATTTGTATATTATTTATAGAGTATCAGATGATTTGTAAATTATTTAACAGTTGAACTAGTTGAACAAGAAGGAATATCTTTTCAGATTTTTGCAAGATCTTGAAACATAATCATCGTAATTCGAACAAGCGAACGAACAAGCGAATTCGAAACTTTTCAAATAGCCCACTGATTTTTATTAGCTCACATAAATGTAAAAACTGGATTGAGCCGTGGTTATCTTTAACTTATTTAAAACTTTCTGAATAACCGTAGGCTTTGATTGCGTTTTTCAAATCAGGATAGGCAGCGTTCTTTTCAATCTCTTCAGTACTTAATCAAAGTTATCAGAAGAATCAGCAATTCTTTTTTGTGAAATTTGCGCCTATTATATCCTCAGACAAAAAGATCACTTGGAAACTAATCATTTAGCCCATGCCAAAATCATTGAAACTAACCACCTAATAATAACTCACATTGCAAAAATCTATTAGATTAAAAGCTACCATTAATCGGAAAAGAGCCAGTTACTTAAGAGTTTTCTTCATGATATACAAAAAATTCCCCAACACTGTGAAATTCTTAAACATGATTTTCATTTGAACAAGATGAAAAATAAACTTTGAGGACAGCCACCATGATTAACGTTTTGAGTACCAGTTATTCAAGTGTAATAAAGACAAAGACTGAGGACAGCAGATCTGGTAAACTCATCAAATTAAAAAAAAATTATGTTAATATGTTCAAATTGAGCCAAATTCTGTTTCCTAACCTGTCGCCTCGCATCAGAAAATTATTGGGTATCTTTTAGTTTTAGGAGAGCATTGCCCATGTGTGCCTAAGCAAAGAACTGTTCTCCCAAAATTCGTTGATTAAATCTCACAAATTGGTTTATTCAATAGCTCATTTTTCTAAAGTTTTATACTAACATTTTGACAAAATCAGCTGTTATTCCATGCGCATTAATTTCACTCAAGTTCACTCCAAAAGCATCCAAACAAATAGTTGTCGAAATTAAACATACCAAGATGCACCATTAATTAGTCAAATCCAAAAAATCGAGAATTTAACTTGATTTGATCACGTATTTTTACGATCCCTGTTAAAAGTCTAGAGTAGAAAGCGTGTGTGAAATCTAGATTCACTGAGCACAATTAGTTCAAATCAGCTACAAAATTAGACTTATTAAAAATCACTTTTCACGATGCCTATTTTTGAGGCGAGCGTGAAAATTCACGACAACTTTTTGTAAGTAATTCCTATGCAATAAGTCACTAGTTTCCACACTTTAAGTAACTCTTTTCGACGTCACCCTTTGCCATGGTTACAGCCTTTTTTTAGCGAAATGAAAAAAAAAACATAATTTGCAGTTAATTTCAGAAATTTTTGAGTCGATACCAATGGCGGATTAGGAACAAAATAAACGGTTTTCCAATTACCCACAGCACTATTCACAAAAACAATTAAGTCTTTGAATTTGGTCTCAATTTATTTCTATTATAATTCGGGCAATAAAATTTTAGGCTAAATAAATGCTCAAAATGTGGGAATTGGTTCAGTTCCGTAAATACTATTTACGAAGTGTAAGCTCTTTTATAAGATTTAAGTAACTCAGTTTCACGTTCTGCGGAACTATATTCAATCATTCGAAATGGTATATGATAGGTGAAAAATGAGGACAAATTTTGTCACTAGTCTCGACAAAACGTAAAACTTGTTGAAATTTTTCTCTTCAGACATTGGCTACGTAATGACTTCTATTCCAGTGGAAAGAAGCATTACTCAGATCGAGATTCTCGCGATCGACTTTAAATTTAATCACAACTATATAGACGCACCAAGGGGAAGAGTGTCGATTCATTGAAAAATTATAGATTCGTTGAACGTTACATATGAACACTCTTCAACGTGTCGTGTACTTAATTGATGAGCTAGTCTTTGAAAAATGAGTAAAGCTGTCGATAAATGGTTCAGGGGATATCTTTGCATTGGTCATTTTTCTAACACGACTTGTCACTGTATTTCGGGCCCGTGTTTTATGATTTGAGTTTGTATGCATTTTTTGAAGTTTCGACCATTTTTTTCTAAATTGGAAACATCGGTCCTGCCATCCGCGGAACCGATAGTCAAAGTGGATCCAAAATCAGTGACCAATTTTTCACTCTTATCTGTTTTTCGGGTGATAATTTTTGAATGCTAATGTACGTATTGTAGAACCAATTTTTTGTCCCCTTTTCAAGGAAACAGTCCCATTTAGACTAAATAATGAAATGGCGAATTTTGCTCTTAATTACTTAAAATGAGGGAAAACATTGTAATGACTCACTGAATAAATTTATTTAACAGAAAGCTACTTTACTATAACACTCCACTTCAAAAACTGGTGATTACAAACTTAAACGATTGCTGTGCCCTAGCCACAGGTCAAGGTCTCCGCGATAAAAATCAGAAAAGTCAGAATTGAGGTGAATTAGATGTAATATTACAAAAATGCACTGACTTGCAGTGAGTGAGGTGGGAAAAAACCCTCTATTTCTGTGCAGGTCCAATTAGGAATTAGCAAACCTTCATGAAGTCGAGTGAGTTTGGGTACTTGTTTGCCCTGGGTATCTTCTTCTCAAGTGGTTCCATGTGTTTGACCTCTGGCAACCTGACCCCTGAGAAGAGAGGGTTCTGCATGAATATCTCCTTGTACTTGGAGTGCAGTGGTCCTAATAATACATAACACATTTACATGTTACAGGTAAATTGAGTAAATTATCTTTAGTAGCGACCTCTCAATGGGCTTCTTCGAAAGAGCTTCAAGAGCTCGTATGAAGTCCTCTTGTAGTGTCTTGTCTTTCTTATGTTTTCTTATTTTCTTTGTTTCTGCATTTATATGTAGATAATATGGTTCTGATTATCACTACAAGGAATTAATTAATTAATTAATTAATTCAGTAAACCGACAGATGTATGAATTTTTCAAGTCCTGATTTATACATAAATCAGGACTTGAAAAATTCATACATCTGTCGGTTTACTGAATTAAATAATTAATTAATTAATTCCTTGCAGTGATAATCAGAAGCATATTATCTACATATAAATGCAGAAACAAAGTATTGCGGCTGAGCGTAATAACTCAGAAATCAAATTGAATAGCGCTTCAAGACCATTTCAAGCTTTAAAGATAGAATAGCATGAGAAGCAAAATTTAATGCTACATTCTATCGAAGCCATACAGATTTGATCATTTGTTCAACATTTTTATTTAGCAACTATTATTAGTATACAATTGTCATACATGAAGTTAAACTCAAACTTGAACTACCTCAACCACCAGAAAAACAATACTACGACTTAACAGTATTGTATCAGATTCTTTGCGATTGGATTGCGAATCAACCTGTTATTGATACAGATTATTCGACAAAACTTCTACATGGTTAACAAAATTCCCATGACATCAAATTTACACTGAGAAAGTGACGTTACGGAAAAGTTTTCACATTTTGTCGACAATATTATCTACAACCAATCAACAGTTGAATTTGATATGTAAATCCACGTGACTAGCAGCATAAAAAGAGCTTGAAAAACTACCAAAAATCAGTTGAAATGTGCAATTTTGGTTATATTAAATCGACATACAGTGCGTATTGGAGCACACTTTCTTGAGCGGTAAATTACTTGTTATCGTGTCTTGTTTCTGTAGATCACATTTGTGATTGTACAACCTAACTATACTCTGACTTATTGAAAATAGAATTGACTTTGAAATTCTCAAACTTTCACATTGCGGAACGAAGTTCTAATAAGTAGAATTACAGAGCAGATAAACTTTTCGTTCTTGTTTCATTCAAATACCAGTTGCCTAGGCTGATTCCAGATTCTTGATTGGTAGATCTGAGAACTTGCTTACAAAGATATACAAAACTTTGTATTTCGCATATGTATTAAGATTGGGTATGAAACATAAAAGGTGTGACGAACTGGGCGGGGTAAAGTTTTCCTTGACTTTGATAGGAGAGCAGCCGTTACATTTGGTCCGCCGACCCGGACAGTGGAAGGCAAACTCCTGTCCAATCTGATGAAGAGAGTGCCAAAGGCATCCCCCAAAGAAAATCAAACGAATCAACAGCGCAACGCCAGTGAGGCAGAGCGAAAGGTGCGAGTGCAATTCACAAAACACGTTGAAGAGTTGACCTCGCTTAAAAGGAACAAGCAAAGCAAACGGCAACCCGGCAATCCAAGCACAACCAGCAGAGAGGAGCTTCAATCAACAGCTCAAAGGTACGACATGAAGTTCCAAGATTTATTGGAAGAAGTTAACACTAAAAGAAAGCTTGGCTACAAAAAAATTGAAGATTCAGATCGACCCAACAAACTAAAGGTCCTCTACCAACAGACTATTCACCTTCTAGAGGAAGAAATACCCAAGCAGCTGCAACGTCGAAAAAAGCTTGTGCCCTATCAAGCTAATTTCGTTGAAGAACATCTGAAAGAAGCAAGAAAGTGCAAAGCAAGTTTGGACTATCATTGGCTTGCATATATAAGCAAAGGCACGCAACCAGCAATGAATGCAGAGCAAAGCAACACAACTCAAGCAGTGAACGACAGCAGGAGCAACAAAAACTACCCAACGGACAACCCAGTTGCTCAAACAGTGCAAAATGGAGCAACAGCAAGTGGCCAAGAGACGGAGAATGCTTCGGAAACACCATCAGCAAAGCAAAGGCGAGAGGAAAGGATGAAGAAAATCCAGATCGAATTCAAAACCAAGATGCGACTGGAACAAGCACGGTTAGAGCTGGAAATGCAAATGAAGGAAGTGGAAACCATGCATCAACTATTGGAGGAAGAGCGCGAGCTAGAGCGCAAAGTGAAGAGAACAGCATTAGAGAACGATGATACTCGATCCCAAACAACCATTACCCGAGACAAATCACCCTTCAATTGGACTACCCCTAGTAAGAGAGATGTCTCTGACTGGGCCAGCAGAATCGACAACCTTCTAACACCAGATCGATCAACAGCTCGCTTCGAAGTAACCCCTGAAGTGAACAGGCAAAGTCACTTCTCACAATATCGCAGTTCACAAGACCGATCCTCAAGTGTTGAAGACCGGGACGTTTCCCCAAGAGCTGGTCTGCTACGATACAACAGTGGGTACGCGGGTAGCAGTAATCTACCAAAGCTCAAGTTGAACAACTTCGATGGGAACCCCACTCGAATGGCCGGAGTGGGCTAGTATGTTCATTGCTACAGTGGATCAACGACCAATACCAGACTCAGAGAAGATGAGCCATCTGAAGACTCTACTGACAGGCAAGGCAAGGTCAGCAATCTCTGGAATGGGCTATTCTGGACAGTTCTATGGTGCTGCATGGAGCATTCTGGAGAGGAAATTTGTAAGACCTCATGTGATCAATGATGCACAAATGGAGAGTCTTCGCAAAGCAAGTCAGGTGAAACCTCACAACTCAACAGGTCTAATCAGTTTCTCAGTTATTGTTTCGAACTTTGCGAATGTGCTCAAAGAGTACAAGCAGATTGGTGATCTGCAATCAAGCGCGTTACTGTATATGGCAGTAGATAAACTACCTCAAGTTCTCAAAGAGAAGTGGTGGTTGTGGTGCTATGTTGATGATAAAGATGAAGATTGGCGTGATCTGATTTTATTTGAAAAATGACTATCTAGGATAGCATTCGTGCACGAAGGGTTTTTGGCTTTCAAGGGAGAGCGAAGAGAAGAAGACCGAAGAAGCACGAATAGAGACAAACGGCTATCGAAAACATCGAACCTCAGTGCAAGTTCGAACGTAAAAGAAACGAAGCAAACGAAAAGTGATCACTGTCCGTTCACTGCTAGCTGATGGGACTCATAAAATATGGAACTGTCTTCTATTCAAGAACATGAGTGTGAATGATCGGTACGCAGCAGTGAGGAAGCAACGCTTATGTTACGGATGTCTAGGCAAAGGACATGCAATCAAAGATTGTAAAGTCAATGCGTGCGGCATCAATGGATACATCAAGAAGCACACTCAGAACCCATTTCTACACTCAGAAAACCAAATGGACGTGGGCAATCACGCAGTCAGCGTACGCGCAGCAACAATCAACCAGAGTAACGAAGTTACTAGCTTTCTTCAGATAGTTCCTGTCTCAATACAGATTGGTGGCAACAGGCCGAACACATATGCTTTCCTCGATAGTGGATCAACGGTTTCATTCATCGATCAAAGTTTGCAAGAGAAGGTAAGAGCCCAAGGCAGTGATGTGACGCTCAACATAGCTGGCATACACGGAACGAAGGATCTGAAGACAGAAAAGGTTCCTCTCAAAATAAAGGGACTACATTCAAAGGTGCATTGAATCGAAGCGTTTGCACACCCGCCAATATCCTTGGGAAACACCAACTATAACTACAATAAGCTGAAGCAGAGCTTCAATCACTTGAGTGTTCTACCCAGCAAAAGCTTCAACTTGATGGAAGTTGGCGTCATCCTTGGCCAAGATTCTTATGAGCTACAACGCCCATTGGACTACAAGATAGGAACACGAAGTGAACCTTTCGCCGTTCTAACAGAGCTAGAATGGGTAGTCAGTGGACCCATGACGGGCAAAGGAAGACAAAATGTTTGTCATTTCGCCTTCACAGAGGATGTGCAAGTGGCAGAGAATATCCAAACCTGGTGGGACATAGAAACCTATGCTTCCAAAATCAACGTCGTCAATCAGTCAAAGAAGGAACTGCAGGCACAAGAGAGTACGACGAAGTTCAGAGGCGAGCGGTACGAAGTGGGAATGCTGTGGAGTGAACCAGAGCCAAACCTACCGAACAACTACAGCTCAGCCTTGGGTCAGCTTTACTCACTGGAGCGAAGATTCCAAAAGGGACCCAAACCTGAAGAATTTGTATCAACAGTCAATAGATACAGATGTAGAAAAAAGATTCGTAAAGATATTGGACGAGTCCGAAGTGAAAAGCACCTTCGGGAAAGAATAGTATTTGCCACACATCCAGTGCCAAACCCGAACAAGCCTGGCAAAGTAAGACGTGTTTGCAACGCTGCCTCCAAGTACAAAGAAGTATGCTTGAATTATAAGCTACTAGAAGGACCTGATCTGCTACATGGGTTGATTGGAACAATATTCACATTCCATGAAGGACCAACAGCCCTAACAGCTGACATCGAATCGATGTTTCTACAAGTGCAAGTTCCCGAACAGGATAGAAGTTGCTTGAGGTTCTTATGGCGTCCAAGATCAAATGAACCCGTTCAGATATACGAATATCAGCGTCACGTATCTGGAGCTAAGAGTTCTCCAACTTGTGCAAACTATGCTCTCAAGCGAGTGGGACTGGACAACGAAAAAGATTATCCGATTGCAGCAAAGTCAATACAAAACAACTTCTACATGGACGATTTCATCAAATCAGTAGAAAGCCCTGATTAAGCAATTGAAGTCTTCAATCAACTACAACCTCTTCTCTCACGAAACGGATTTGAATTGAAGAAGTGCATAAGCAACAACGATGCAGTTACCGAAGCAATCCCAGAAGACTTGAAGTCAATCAGCATTACGAAGCAAGTCGAAGTGGAACCCAATACGGAGGGATCCTTAGTGCTACGACTACAATGGACCGTTATTGATGACAGCCTTCAGGTGTGCAGAGGTACAAACAAGGAAGTTCACGCTCCTATAACCCAGAAAAAGATTTTTTCATTGATATCTTCAGTATTCGACCCGATCGGATTGTTTCCTCCGTTCAGTGTTCACATGAGACGACTTCTGAGAGGTATCTGGACCAAGAATGGACAACATTGGGACAACGAAGTGGAATCTAGTGAAGAAGAAGAATTCCTGAGAGGGAAAGAACAACTTCCAATAGTGGCTGAAACAAGCAACGATAGAAGACACTTCAACAGAGAGAGGGATAAAGCCGAACTTCACGTGTTTTCTGACGCATCCGAAGACACTATGTGTGCAGTGGCCTATCTACGTTCACAACCAAAAGAAGACTCAGCTGACTCAGCATTTATCATTGGAAAATGCAGATTGGCACCGATGAGCCATCTTCCAATAACGCGATTGGAATTGCAAGCGGCAGTCATGGCATTGAGGTTGAAAGAACAGATAGTCAAGGAACATGAAATGCAGATAAATAGTTGCAGTTTTTGGTCAGAATCATCTACGGTATTGCAGTGGATACACAGTTCCCATCGTAAACAACAAGTGTTTGTGGCCAATCGAGTGGCTGAGATACTAGATACAACTGATGTTTCACAGTGGAAACATGTGAGCGGTACCAACAACCCAGCGGACATTGGCACCAGAGCAATCAACATTGAAGAACTCAAGAGAAGTGAGTGCCTCATTGGGCCGGCCTGTTTGAAAAGACCAGAAAGCGAGTGGCCAGAGCAACTGAACCTAATCTTTGCATCAGATGAAGAGAATATACCTCATCAGTCTTCATGACACAGGCTGAAGAAAAGAAAGATGTTATTCAGTGGGAACGGTTCAGTAACTTCAACAGACTAGTGAATACAATGGCATACGTACAGCGAGCATTGAACAAACACAAACCAGCAACACTCGTAGTCAGCATTGAAGAAAGAGAAAAAGCAAAAGCAACAATCTTCAAGTTACCACAACAAGAACAGTTTGGTGAAGAGAAGAAATCTCTCAAAGCTGAAAAAGAAATTCTAAAAGGCATTAAAATTCTACAATTCTCCCCTTTCCTAGATGAAGACGGACTTATTCGAGCCAAAGGCAGAATAGGCAAAAGTCAATTGGACTTCAATGCAAAGCATCCAATTTTGCTACACTGGAAACATCATGCGGTTGAATTACTCTTGCGAAACGAGCACAAGGCTAATCAACATGAAGGCACTGAGCATGTAAGAAACTTTGTTCACAATGTTCAGCAGAAGATGTGGATCCTAGGCATACGGAACGCCTTAAGATCAATCAAGAACAAGTGCGTCACCTGCAGAAAAGGCAGAGCACAAACGATAGCACCAGTAATGGCCGATCTACCAAAAGAGCGGTTAGATGTTTCAACAGCCTTTACAACAGTTGGAGTTGACTACTTTGGCCCTTTCATTGTGAAGATTGGGCAAAGAAATGAAAAACGATGGTGTTGTCTCTTTACTTGTCTAACTATGAGAGTGGTGCATATAGAAGTGGTACACAAGCTGGACACAGATAGTTGTCTCAAAGATTTATTGCTCGAAGAGGCAAACCGAATACGATCATCAGTGACAACGGGACAAACTTTGTTGGAGCTGAAAGAGAGTTTGCAGAGTATGTTGCGGCATAGAACAAAGAAGGGATCGAAGAACATCTAGTTCAACGAGGAATCAGATGGAAGTTCAACCCACCCGCAGCACCTCACTTTGGAGGAGTATGGGAACGGTTGGTGAGAAGTTGCAAGAAAGCAATGTATGCAGTGTTTGGGGAACAGATCAGTCACCGAGGACGTTCTTTTAACAGCTATGTGTATTGTTGAGCAGACATTGAACGCAAGACCGTTGACTTCAGTCAGTTCAGATGTTATTGACTTAGAAGCATTGACCCCCAATCACGTCTTGCTTGGCAACAGGAACGTTTGCTTACCCTTTCTACCATGCGCAGAAGAATTCGTTGACCATCGAAAGTTCTTTCGACAAACTAAAGCCTATGCAAATCTAATATGGGACAGATTTCGTAAAGGATATCTGCCAATTCCGAATAATCGGCAGAAATGGCGATCTACGGCGAACGAAACCCTTAAAGAAGGCAATCCCATTTGGTTGATCGAAGACAGCGATAAGCGTGGATATTACAACCTAGGTCGAGTTACGGAGACCATCGAAGGGTCTGGCGGTGTGACTCGATCGGCGATGTTCGAACGAACGACGGAGTGTACAAGAGACCAGTAGTGAAGCTCGCCCAGTACTACCTGGAAAATATGTTTTCACGATGGAAAACAGGGCCGGCGATATTGCGGCTGAGCTTAATAACTTAGAGATCAAATTGAGTAGCGCTTCAAGGCCATTTCAAGCTTTAAAGCTAGAATAGCTTGACAAGCAAAATTTAATGCTACATTCTATCGAAGCCATACAGATTGGATCATTTGTTCAACATTTATATTTAGCAACTATTATTAGTACACATTTGTCATACAAGAAGTTAAACTCAAACTCGAACTACCTCAACCACCAGCAAAACAATACTACGACTAAACAGTATTGCATCAGATTCTTTGCGATTGGATTGCGAATCAACCTGATATTGATACAAAATATTCGACAAAATTTCTACATGGTTAGCAATTTTCCCATGACATCAAATTTACACTGAGAGAGTGACCTTATGGAAAAGTGTTCACATTCTTTCGATATTATTATCTACAACCAATCAACAGTTGAATTCGACATGTAAATCCACGTGACTAGCAGCATAAAAGGAGCTTGAAAAACTACCAAAAATCAGTTGAAATTTGCAATTTTGGTTATATTAAATCGACGTACAGTGCGTATTGGAGCACACTTTCTTGAGCGGTAAATTACTTGTTATCGTGTCTTGTTTCTGTAGATCACATTTGTGATTGTACAACCTAACTTTACTCTGACTTATTGAAAATAGAATTGACTTTGAAATTCTCAAATTTTCACATTGCGGAATGAAGTTCTAATAAGTAGAATTACAGAGCAGATAAACTGTTCGTTCTTGTTTCATTCAAGCACCAGTTGCCTAGGCTGATTCCAGATTCTTGATCGGTAGATCAGAGAACTTGGCTACAAAGATATACAAAACTTTGTATTTCGCCCATGAATTAAGATTGGGTATAAAACACAAAAGGTAGCCCCACCAACGCAGTTTACCCAGCGTTGTTTATTTTTACATCAGATAGTAGGCATACCTAAAGTTTATAATCCAGTGAAATATAATCTCACTTGCAGTTGTGGTTAAGGAGATGTCATTGAAAAACCTCCAAATTGAGACTAATTACTTATTTGAAATTTTGTACTTTCACTTAATTGAAGCGAAGCGATTTGTTTTTGGGCAAAGCTGAACAAGTAGTTATTTGAAATTATTTAGTATCAAGTAATGCAACAGCATTCTAGAGTATAGCAGATAATACAGTTCACAAAAGTTAACTGCAAAAACGAACACAATATCCGGACAGATTTGAAACCGCTGAAACGAGCAGGGCGGTGTAAAGATTTCCTTGACTTTGATAGGAGAGCAGCCGTTACACAAAGGAAACAAGAAAACATAAGAAAGACAAGACACTACAAGAGGACTTCATACGAGCTCTTGAAGCTCTTTCGAAGAAGCCTATTGAGAGGTAATTACTAAAGATAATTTACGCAATTTACCTTTTTACGAGATGACAGCTTTTTAGAGAAAAATTGTCAAAACGGTACGTTTTCCAGCCAGTATGGTCAATTTTGATTATTTTAAAACAAAAACGACCAATTTTTGACCAATCTCTTTAAAGTAAATGACCGGGTTTGTGTGTTATTCCCTGAAAATTTGCCATTTTTGCCTTCGACAGCAACAATAATAATATATTACCTGTAATTAAAGTAACTAGGTAACAAATAGACAAAAAGAACAAAAATTGGAAGTTAAATACTGTTTTTCTATTATTTGAAAATTAGTTGTTTTCAAAGTCATGAAAGCCATCAGCTATTTATTCAAATCAAAATATAAGCTCATTTAAACCTACATAGAGAGAGGCCCTAAAAAGTGCCTTGGGAACTCCTCCTTTCAAAGTTAGCATCAGATTGAATTCACTTTGAGACAGCTCTTTGCGTTTTTTTACTCAACAATTTCTCTATTAAAATGGTAGCATGATCGTCAGAAAACATACATCTTCACTTGGTTTACAGAGTCAAAAGCCGTGGGCGATCTACGTTTGAACCTGTAACTGTTTTTTACTGTTGAGTTGTAGTCCTATTTGTTCTGGAGATTATAGGATAGCATCAATTGTTGAAGTTTTTTTTTATTACCAAATTAGTGAGAGATAGTTTTTGCTCCCTTTCTAAGAACTCTGTTATTTGCTACCTAATATAGTCAAAAAGATCTTCAATTGTTGAAAATAGTGTATTTAGATTTGTCATTTTCATAGGCTTTGCAATCCTAAGACCGACAATGTTCAACAATGTTTGGATTGTCGATTAATTCGTGAAATTGTTTGTCTTTTAGATGAAGTAGATCGTTTTTAGTTTCGTCATCGCTATTTCTTGATAGTTGTTTTTTTGTTTTCTCGTATATACCTTTTTCTTGAAGCTGAAATTTCAATTTGACTTTTCCAATATAACAATTTTCATTTGGAGCATGTAGTGCTAAAGCTTTCATTAATTCTAATAACATCATACCCCCGTCCCTGCACCGCAAAATTGTCTGCATTATGAAAAAAGTTTCTCCAGTAGGATAAAAATGTCTCCAATCTTAAGACAACATATTGTTGCATGTTCAAAAAATTGTAATATTCACTCGACTCTAATCATTAACTGATTGCCTTAAATCCTCTTCAGTTTTATCCCTCGCAAAAGATTTTAAAAACTCTATTCATATTAAGACATATAGTGGATAGTGTTACCAAAATAGGTGTATTCCTGAAAAACTACATCATTTTTTAAATAAAAATTATAGCATTATCGCTGATTTTCCACTACAGACTTCTGGGACAAGCAATCCTAAACAAAAAAACTTTTAGCTTTCACTATGTAACGGAAAAAGACTGTCATGACGCAATTAGGGCACTGGGGAGAAATAAACTGATTGGACCATCAAACGTTCCTGCATGGGCTATTAAAGACTCAAGCTCTGTCATTGTTCCTCATTTAAATTTCCTTGTGAACTACTGCATCAAATTATCTTGCTTCCCCAATGAGCTTAAACGAGCACATGTTGTACCACTATACAAGAAAGATGACCCTGAGGAACCTAATAACTATCGCCCAATTTCCATTACCCCATGCCTCTCTAAGATCATTGACACCATCTTGAGAGTTCAAATTTGTCAGTACCTTCACGACAACAAATTACTAAATAAAAATCAGTATGGTTTTAGGAAAAATTTTTCTACCACCGATTCCCTATTATTTTGCACAGAATTCATCAGAAACAAAACTGACATTAACATTTTTGTCACAGCAGCATTTCTTGACCAATCAAAAGCTTTTGATTCTATCAGTTATGACATTTTGGATATCAAGTTAGGCAACTTAGGTTTTGATGAGAGCTCAAAAAATCTCTTAAGAAGTTTCGTTACAAACCGCCGCCAATCCGTTGTACTACAAGATTGCACATCAGATGAACTAATGCTTCGTAGAGGTGTACCGCAAGGAACAGTACTTGGTCCGCTCCTATTTAATCTGTACATTAATGACATGGCAACAAGAGTTGACAATGAAACTGAACTCATACAATATGCTGACGATACCGTTATTTTAACTTTTGATACCTCCATTGACAAAAGCAAAATCAAGTTAGAGCAAAATGCAAACAAATTTATTCGATTTTTTCATGAACATCACCTCACAGTTAATACCTCTAAAACTGAATTCATGATATTTGGTAAGAGCAAAAGAAAAGATTTCAGTGAACAGATAATTTTAGATTCAATTCCAATAGACAAGAAACCTGAAGTAAAAAATTTAGGGTTTCACATAGACAGCAATTTAACGTTTCAAGAGGAAGTGAAACATATCTTACGAAAAATGGCCCGAGGAATAAAAACAATTTATGCTATTAGAAAATCAATTCCACAAAAACTATTGATACTTGTCCTAAATGCCCTAGTATTAAGTCACTTGCACTACTCAGCGGTTATCATTCACGCGATTGAGCAAAATTTAATAATGTCTCTTGAGAAACAGCTTGACTGGTCATTATGAGCAACCTTTTTTAGACAGAAATTTGAATCTGTTCAAGATATTAAATGCAGTCGGAATATACTACCCGTAAAACTCTTTTTAAAAACAAAAAGATTACAATACTTTTGGAAAATAAAAAAACAGTTACGACCTGCTTTTTCACCAACATCGGGACGTCCTTTAATCAGCTGGAATCTTCATGAGTCTATAGGGACAAAAAAATTGTTCTGGGACCAAAAATTTTTCTCTATAAAAAGGCAAAACTCGTTTGTTAGATTAGCGATACTAGATTGGACTGAACTACCCAGCGAAATTAAAATGAAACAAGACAAAAAAAGTTTCCCCAAGCAACTTAGAACTTTCTTCTCCTCAGCTTACAAAAGGAACCCTTTTTTGTGGAAGGTTACTTGTTCAACGTGGCGTGACTTTAAATTTGGAAAATGAATTAGAACTACTGTTTACTGGTTGGGTTGACTTTATAAACTTAATTAATTTTTATGTTGAGATATGCGACATAATTTGAATTTAACTCAAGTTTTCTGTTATAATATGTAAATAATAAATCCATTTAATTAATTACACTGCCGGACTAATATCAATTGTAATCGTTGATGTGGATCGGAATTCAGTGTTTTTTTTTTGATTTGCTGAAAGATTTCGGCAGATGCGCTAAAACGTATGCGTTCATTCATGAGACTCGAGAAAATGTTTGTACTAACTTGGCCACTTAGCAAACTTAAACCAAATTTATCAAACTCGAGTTTTTATTGTCATCGCTTTTGTCTATCTTTCGTGCTTTTTAACTATCTCTGTGCAGTGACCACGTATAAACAACAAAACAAAAATAAATAAACAAAAAAGAAGAAAGCAAAGAGTAATTGACGATGTTTTGTGACTGATTACAAAGGCATAATGTATTAACTGGTCTCAATTAAGATTAATTCGTTTTTGAATTGTTTTTGTTTACCTGAGCGTACTTTGGTCATTGCTAGCCAACTATGTGACTAATTAGGCGTAATGTATTAACATAGCAATTTTTGATGTTCGAACGCGATTTTTTGATGGCTTTCCCAAACTTATTACTCGCAGACAATAGAAGTTAAGAAGAGACTTCGAGAGTATTTTTTTGCATAACAGATTTTATATAGTATGGCTATCAGTTATAAAGCGATAAAAATGATAGATGTTACTGCAACCATCGCTCAACTTCTGTCATATGACAAGACGTTTTGCAACTTAGCATGTTAGAGGATAGAAATGTAACACAGATGTATAAAAAGAGTCATTGCAACCCTGCTTGAGGTGCATTTTGTTGAGAAGACCCAATCCAGACCATAATTAGCCATTTCAAATGTTAGCTTGTTCTTGGGACTTTGCTCGTTACCCACTCAAGTTTAAGGGCACATTAAACACCTTAGCGTGTATCTAATCGGTACGTACTAATTCTGTAAGGGTCAGATCGATCAAGATGCACCAACTTTCAAACTTGAGAGAAACTATGGTGTCTATTTCGAACATTAATTTACACAATTTAAACAAAATTGAGCATAAATTCTAACTCTAAGAATTCACTTAATTAACAATTTAAACTGACTAATTAATTGTTTTTAAAAATCATTGTTAATATTGGTAACTAAATCTCAAAAAAACCTCAAAAACAAAGCGCAGGAAGGAAAAAACGCCCGGAGGAAATAGATGAAGATACATAGCTGTCGCTATTCGAACACGCTTTAGATCATGCATTGGAGATGGCATCCATTAATCCATAACAGACATAATTTTGGTCAAGATATCTAGAGTACCAGCATTACGGAATGGACATTTTCTCTTGCAATGATGCACTTCAACTCCTAGTCCGTACTTGAGACAGAATTGAAACTCGTTCGGGGAGTAATAAGTCCCAAGGCGGGGATTGGTGGAGCAGCTAACCAAGCGCTAGACTTATAAGGCAGACTTATAGACAGAATTCTCGCTTTTCATTTTGCAAACATTTGAGTTCAATGAAAAAACGTTTAATTTTTTTGAAAATTATGAACAAGTACGTTCTCAGCTTATTTGCTAAAAACAAAACTATATGAAGAAAAAACAAATAACATAAAAATAATCAACTAACGTCGGGCAATCTTCTCTCAAACAACCGGCAAGCGCTTGCCTAAAGTCGTAGCCAGCTGGGGCTTAGGGATGCTATCATTAGGGGCTGGGTGAGAGCAAAGCAGGGGAGAGTCAAGCGTTGGGGGTGGGATCAAGCGATGGGGTATGGTTGGTCTGGTATGGTTGGGGCTGGTTGAGGTGGGTAAAGGGCGAGTGTTGGGGGGGGGGGTTCAAACTGAGGGAGGGGGTCACTGAGATGGTCAAACTTTTGTTTTGAGGAGCCGCCCTTTACACCGTGTAATTGTTGAAAACAGGTTAGGTGAATCGCATACTTAGAAACTAGTAAGTCGTAAGGCTCTAAGAGAGCTGTTCAGTCACCTAATGCCCTCTGGGTGTCGTGGTCGATAACACGGGTCAAAGAATTCAATAAGTTGAATTTTAAATTAAATTTTGAACTGAAAATATACAAAAATTAGCTTGTATTTATAGTGGTTATCTATGCGAAAATATACAGAGAAAATTTAGATTAGCTAAAAATATTTTACATGATTGGCATGTGAATAGATCTTAACTCCGAATCCCGGAGGTGATATTCTATTTTCATCAACATTTCATGAGAATCATATATGGCTTGGGTACAATCGAGTTCATTAGTTGGAGGTCGGTGGATGTTAGAATCAGGTTTCTGTTGGTGGGAGAATTTACTTCTGACATATGATTGATAGGTCAATAAGATAATGATAGCGCCAAAACAAAATTGGAATTGAGTTTAGTTTTGTAGCCATTATTTATCGACACAGGGTATAGGTTCTCCAAATCTGTCAGGTTGTTTTCTGTTCCTGGTTGATGTTCGTGAAGGCTCTGAGGTTTCGGGTTGTTGGTGCACTGCAGATGATGTGGCTGCAGAAGCTTCATCTTGATGTGAAGGTCCCACATCTGTGTTCTGAGGTTGTAGTTCTGATTGAGATATGGTCTCCTCCGCTGCTGGTTCAGTTTTCACATTGTCCTCGTCTAGTCTCGCAATTTGGATGTCGCTCACTAGAATAGTCCGTGCTGAGTTTTCAGGCTGTATGAAAGATGTGTTCAAGCCCTTCCTGATGATGAAGCTAGCAGGAACTGTCTTTGTGTTTTCGTTGGCTTGAATAGAATGGGTTCGCACAAGTCGAAATCTGCTATTGCGGGTAGTCTCACTCTGCGTCCCAACAAGAGCTCAACTGGAGTTTTGCTCCTCGTCTTCGAAGTGTTGCGATGTGTCATCAGTGCCCTTTGCAGGAATGCTCCAAATGACACATTAAGGTTGGGACTCCACGCTTGAAGTGCCCGCTTCACTGTCTGAACTGCTCTTTCAGCTAGTCCATTAGCTCTTGGATGATAGACGGGTGATTCTATTTTCTTAATTCCCAGTGATTCACACCACTGTTTAAGGTCACCACTTACAAATTCAGGACCATTATCAGAAAATAAAGTTTTTGGTATTCCGAATCTTGCAAAGATTTGACTAAGATATATTTTAACTGTTTCTGATGTTCTATTTCCCGCGGGGAAGGCTTCTGTCCAACCAGAACCCGCGTCAACAATTACTAAGATATTGCCTTGGTCCTTAACATAACCCCAGTCCATGTGGAGCCGTTCCCAAACGTCGGCTTCTGGCCACGTAGAGACTGTTTTTCCCAAGCTAGGCCTGTTCAATTGACAATTCTTACATTTACTAACAAAGTGTTGAACGTCTTGGGTAATGCCAGGCCACCAAGCTATCATTCTGACTGATGCCTCAGTTGCATTCTTTCCGGGATGTGTCTCATGCGCTTTTGCCAAAACCAAGTGTCGTAGTTTGGGTGGAATGAAAGGAACAACACCTCTGGAGATGATTCCATTATGTAAAGTAAGTGCATCTTTCTGTTGTTCGAATCCTTTTTCCGCTTCTGAACATTGTTTCCAATTGCCGCTTTTGATTCGTTTCATTATGTCCTGGAAGAGTCTGTTTGTTCCAAGTTCAGTTTTAATATCTGCTTGGGTCACCAAATCACTCTGAGCGAAGTAGATGTTATTGATTGCGAAGCACACTCGATCGTTGTCGGATTCGTCTTCGTCAAAATCCATTCCGCTCAAAGCATCTGCATGGGGTATCTGCTCCCCTGGTGTGTACTTCAACTCATAGTCGAAGCCCATTAGAGCTATTGCCCATCTTGTGATTCTCGCTGATGCTGTCTTCGGGATCTCCTCGTCTGGTGCAAAGAGATATTTGAGTGGTTTGTGGTCAGTCTGTAGGGTAAATCGTCTTCCAAGAAGGAATTGCTTCAATCTTGTGACCACAAAGACAATTGCCAGTGCTTCTCGCTCTATTTTCGAGTAGTTTTGCTCCGCTGGAGTCAATTTTCTCGATACATATATGACTGGATGTCCTTCTTGCGAAAGAACCCCGCCAATGGCTTTTTCAGAGGCGTCAGTAGTAACTGTTGCTTCTTTTTGTAGACTATATGGCTGTACTAGTGGGTTAGCACATAATCATTTTTTATGTCTTCAAAGGCTTTTTGTTGCATTTTGCCCCATGAGAAATCGCTATTTCTCATGTTATTTAAGGCTAGCATTTTTGTTGCAAAATCAGGAATCATTCTTCCGTAAAAATTAGCTAGCCCAACAAACGATTCCAGTTGTTTATTGTTAGTTGGTGCTTTTGCATTTTTTATTTTTTCAACACGTTTGGGATCTGGTGCTATTCCCTCCTTTGAAATGGAGTATCCCAAAAAGCTAACGCTATCGACTGGTTTTGAGTTAGATTTTTTCTCATTAATAGTAAAGTGTTTCTCACGTAGTCGACTCTTGACTGCAAGCATTCTCTTGTCGAACTGCTCCTTGGTAGTTCCATACACCAATACATCGTCTTGAAAGATCACAACACCTTTGATTCCTTTGAGTGTTGATTCTATGCAATTCTGGAAGATTGAAGAAGAGTTTTTCAATCCCTGAGGTAGTCGGCACATCTTGAACATTCCCTGAGATGTGTTGATTGTGCATATATCTTTTGCTTCTTCGTCAAGTTCAATTTGATAGTAGGCATCTGATAGGTCAATTTTGCCAAAGTATGAGGCCCCATGTAGGTTATGGAAGATCGTCTCCATGTCTGGTATTGGGTAGTCCTCATCCATGACCTTGCCATTGATGTGCACTTTCAAGTCCACGCAAAGTCTTAGTTCTCCACTCTTCTTTCTCTGCCACACCACTGGAGATGCATTAGTGACTCTTCCTGGCTGTACCGGTTCAAGGATGCCTTGTCTGACCATTTGTTCCAGCTTCTCTGTGACCTTGTCTTGAAGAGGTAGAGGTATTTTTCTGGCTTTGCAGAACATCGGCTGTGTTCTTGGTATTAGCTTCACATGAGCTTTGTAACCCTTCACCGCAGGTAGGTGATCGGCTGTGATGTTGTTCACACCGTGTTTGGGTAGAAGGTCTCTACCAAGTAGTCCAAATTCTTTATCAGACTGCACAACTGCAAGTTGTTTTTGAGTGAGCCTGCTTCCGTTCCACTCAACGTCACAAGTAAGTGATCCCAGAAGCGTTAATTGATGACCATCATAAGCTGCAAGATGTCTTATTTTACCATCCAACTGAGGTTTACCAAGCTCAGTCCATATTTTTGATGATATCACTGTGCTATCTGCACCTGTGTCTACCTGCATTTTTACTTTGCAGTTATTTATTGAGATATATTCCCATGTCAGAGACATACTAAAGATTTGTTCTTTAGTATAAAACATTCCCATCTCCGATGCTGGAGATGCTTGCTCTGAAGAAACAATTTCTTCTTCGCAAAAGTTATTCTGTTTATTGTACTTACCTGAATTTGGTTGGGGTTTGCTTCTACACATTTTTGAGAAGTGTCCCACCTTTTCGCAGGTGTTGCATTTCTTACTTAGCGCTGGACAAGGTCTACTAGAGTGTGGCTTACCTCCCCACCTAGTGCACATGTTGCTGTTTCTATTAGCCGTAATTTTTTCATTTGGTTTTCGAAAGGTCTTCTTCTTTCACCGTAAAGGGCTTATTACCTGATGAAGAACTTGCAAAAGCCATTGCTTGACTTAAGAACTGTAAACTCTCGGTCATTTCAGTAACCGACATTGCTGGTTTTGCTTTAATACCGTCTAGTAGTCTAAGTTTTGCTTCAGGGTCCCTCAAACCTGAGATAAACTTTATTTTTACCAACTCCTCTTCGGGGTTGGCCGCTGTTTTCAATTTTTCGAAGTCACAATAGCGTGCTTCTTCTCTAAGACGTGCTAGGAAGTCGTCGTCTGACTCCCCTACACCTTGTATAACGGACAGAAATTTAGCCCTTTCTGCCGTTACTACTCTCTCTTTAGGAGAAATATAGTTTTGAATCGCCAATCTGATGTCTTTATTCGGAGTGTCTATCAAATTCCTAGGACTCATTAAGCTCCTAAGTTTAATAATTGCATCTTGCCCGCACATACTAAGAAAGAGATTGGTTACCTGTTGGTCCTGTACAGTACCATCGGTGTTGACCTTGTCCTCTTTCTTCTCTGCGCGACATTTCGCCACAAAAGACATAATCCACGCAGTAGCTGATTCTGCATTCTGTAGATCCAAAAATTTGTCTGTCTGTAGCTGGTCTGGACACCATTGTCGTGGTCGATAACACGGGTCAAAGAATTCAATAAGTTGAATTTTAAATTAAATTTTGAACTGAAATTATACAAAAATTAGCTTGTATTTATAGTGGTTATCTATGCGAAAATATACAGAGAAAATTTAGATTAGCTAAAAATATTTTACATGATTGGCATGTGAATAGATCTTAACTCCGAATCCCGGAGGTGATATTCTATTTTCATCAACATTTCATGAGAATCATATATGGCTTGGGTACAATCGAGTTCATTAGTTGGAGGTCGGTGGATGTTAGAATCAGGTTTCTGTTGGTGGGAGAATTTACTTCTGACATATGATTGATAGGTCAATAAGATAATGATAGCGCCAAAATAAAATTAGAATTGAGTTTAGTTTTGTAGCCATTACTTATCGACACAGCAATAAAGTTCGTCAGGTAAGTTCTTCTTTCGTTCTTTGAAACTTTAATAAAACTTCTAAGTTTCTTGATGTTTCATTGAAACCATCACACTGGGTTTTACCTTTTTATCCCCGCTTTAGGACGAGAAGGATCAGACGAAAAATTGGTGAAGCAAAAATCACGTAAGAAAAGACAACAGGCCTAACATAATTGCTACAAACTTCGCTTGAGAGCAATTACAAAAATCTAAGCTCATATGTAAAAAATCAATCTACAAAACTTTTGATTCGCCTAAAAAAACTATAAAAATTTTTCATGATAACATAGTTAATAAAGTTCATTTTGTCACTTGAAAAGCATACGCTGACAAGCAAAAAAAACATTTAATAATTCGGAAAAACTCAGCTTGAAAATGAAGGGCAGGTTTAGGATATGATTCCTATTTTAGGTTTTATGACGCCGATTCATTAGATCAATCAATTTTTCCAGCCATCATTAAAGTTATTAAACTTACAGAAGCGTGAAATGATATGAAGACAAGTCGTGTCATAAATTGAAAAGACGTGTCATTTATGAAAAGATTCGATTGTTTTCAGGTTGAATGTTGATCAAACAATTTTTGACGAGTGATGTTAAATAGGGCATATAAAATGGGAATTGTTTATTGCAGGGGTGGGCGACGTTTCATTGTACCTCTGTGACATAATGTTACGGGTGACATTTTTTATCACAACAACTTAGTACCGTTTCAATGAATTTGATTTACAAAATTTAGCAAAAATTATATAACTGCGTATATCAAAAAATGCCCGAAAAAACAAAACGGTTTTGATCGAAAAAATATGCAATCATAATTTAAGTTGTGATCAAAATTGTCCATGCAAACGCATGGTGAAGTCGTCCTTTGATACCAATTGAAAAATTCAATCTGAGTCAGACATTTTTTACCGCAATCAGTCAATCTAAAATTATATAAATCAGGTTTAAAACTATTGAAATGAAGAATAAAAGCGATGAAAAGAAGTGAAGTAAATCAATCACGGTAAGCATGGAAACAGTTGATAAACGGTGGATTTTTAGGATGGAAATTTGGGATTTTGATGGATTTTGGAGTTCCTAAATTTATAAATTTAGGATGGAATTAAAAGTTTTTCAAACTCAATGTAGTCAAGTTATCATAACCCTCAAATCCTCCGACTCAGACAATTATAGTACTTCCGTTTACTCTAATTTTAAATAAGGACTGGCATTGCATGTTAGTTTATGAACTGACCGAAACACTTCATGATGAGGTGAAGTTGGTCAATATCTGAGTCACCAGGGAAGAGGGGATCCCCTGTCAACATCTCAGCGAGGAGACACCCAATTGCCCAAATGTCCACTGCCCTGTAATCAACAATGAAAATAGATTCCACAAATCTTGATTCCTACCGCTATGATGAAGCAATTTAAAGGAGTGAGTTGATCTTTTTCAGAATTGTAGTATCTGACCAAAATTTCAAGTTTTGTTCCAATTTTTGTGTTTAGTCATTTTTTCTGTGAACTTCAGGCATATTTTTTGCATGAATATGGGAAGCTGTTTCGTTTTCCACCAAAAACATTTTTTGATAAAAATGCCGTTAAAGTAATGTTTGTTCTATTGGTTTTTTAGCCTAAGCGGAGTTTGGACTAAACAGCACAATTAATATGTAACCTTAAATATAGTCCTCTTATGTTCATTCAGGTCTTCCGTTTTATTTCTTGAAAAAACTGCGCTTATACTTTCTGAGGAAGTTTTTGGAAAAATTTGGTCAATTTCTATATTTCAGGGATATAATGAAAAATTTTTTTAAAAGCTCGCAGATGTGTCGTCAGATCGATTTAGAAAGTAAAAGTTATAATTTTGGATATACTAAAAACCGCAAATTGTAGCAAATTTGTAGTAAATTTTATAATTTTCATGTTTGCTGACAGTTTTTGCCCCCTGCCTCTATTTTTATCTAACATTTAAAGGAACCAACTCTCTCAAACTAACTCTCTTTATGTCCCTATTACACACACACATATATCACAAACACTATAAACAAGCACACACATATATACACCCACACAGTGACACATACAGGCACAAAAACAAATAAAAAGAAGGACACCAAAGAAAAATTTTGGTTTGTCTTTGTTTCAATTTTTTTTGGCATCTGATCATTACTCAAGGTTCATCAACGGTCGTCTAAGCTTCGGCTGAAAACAAGGTGTGGAGTTTTTGAGGCAACTGTATTGGTAGTGTTGGAAATGAACCTAAATTCAAAATAATTTGAACTTTTTGAAACCTTTTGAAAAGCTTTGTCATATTGATACTTCTTGAGCATAATTGGACAAGTAGTGGTTTAAAACCTTGTAGACGTGTTATCAGAGAAACTGGAATAAAACCACAGATTTCTGGTTTTTTATATAAATTTGAAGCCGCAATTTTTAGTGGCATTCAAGTAGCAGATATTTAAATAGTTTTTGCAATTTTTCAAGATTTCTGTCAGTTTTTGCACTCTGCCTCTTTTTGTGCCTAACATTTCAAAGAGCTCCTCATCTCGGCCTTCTCTCTTTTATTTTGTTTCTTTTACACACAGACTACACATTTTGAACACGCATAGACATAAGTACACCCACGCAAACTCGCGCACACGCAATTACTTTTTCGGCATCTGGCCTTTACTCAGCGCTCGTCTCAATTCATTTGGGTCTAGATCGTTTTTTTTTTCTGGAAATTTAAGTGTGTATATTAATTTAAGTGTGCAGTTATATTAAAGAAAATCGAAGAAGTGTTTGCTTCCAGTTAGGTTTAAAACAGCAATTTTTAAATTGGAATATAATTGAAACCGAAATTTGCAGCAAATGTTAAAAAGGTTTTTTAATTTGTCAAAATTACTGACAGTTTTTGCACTCCGCTTTCAACATAAAGAGGAAAGTTACAAGCTAACCTTAGATGTTCCCATTCGATAGCTTTGAAAAACATCGGTTAACAGGTAAATTTATGCATTGGTGTCTTCACTAATATTTTAAGTAATACCAGTATTAAGGAAATAAGGAATCTTATTTTTTTGTGAATGTAGCTGTAAATATGGCTCGGAACAACATTCTACCGATAAGGTTTCAATTCAATCAAGCGATTATAACATCGACAGAGCAACGTATTTTTGGAAGCAAAGATCAATAAATTAACGTATTATCGGCAACACGTATAGGCATTAATAACACGTATAAGCAATAGTGCGTATTAAGATTACGGCGAACATATCAACGTAATAACTCATCGATGATAGCACGTAGAAGAACAACGTATTCAGATTACGACAAACATAGCATTGGTGATAGCAACGTATTAACCTTGGTACGATAATAGCCACAAGTGAGAGTTTAGATGGCAAAGTCTTTTTGCTCTTTTAACTGGTATCAGTCTGTTTTTGATAATTGTGATCAACGCTGGTCACCATTCTATTCGAAATCGTGCAAAAAATCGAAAATAATTAAATTCAAACGATTCTTACTTGATAGGTTTATTTATTAGGTTTAACGAAATTATGTTATTTGCACTTTTTTCGAGCTTTGTACGTAAATTGGAACGATTTCTATGCGTATTTAAATACTCGATTCTGATTGGCTAAGAAAAATGACGCATTTTGGTATATTTCTCGCTTAGATTTATTTAGTTCCTAACATCCTCCGGCCCAGAAGAAGATGCTGGGAGAATGGGTACTAATTTTACAAGCGGGCGAACGAGCGATCCAGAGGACGTGCGCAATACGGCGGAGCGTGCGACGCTGTCGAAACCGTAACGGAGTTCAGTGATCCGAGCAGTGGGGTAGTAACCCCTCGGGTTGGTTTCTTCAACTACCCAAACCAAATCACCGGTCTTAGGGTGATGGTCGGCAGGCGTCTGCCACTTGGAACGTCGGTTCAGCGCCGGAACGTATTCTTTGATCCAACGAGACCAAATAGCGTTAGCGTAGGACTGCGCGCGGGCGTAACGTTTACGGTGATCAAACTCGTCTATGCCAATGATGGAAGGGAGACTACGTGCTTGGTTACCAAGGAGAAAGTGGTTAGGTTTTAATGCGCCTAGGTCGGACGGGTCGGCGCTTACGGGCGTTAACGGGCGTGAATTAAGGGCATGTTCGACTAGACAAAAGGTGGTACTTAAAACTTCATCTATGAGGCGACGTGTTCCAAGGATTGTGTAAAGTACGCGCTTGAAACTACGCACTAGCCTCTCCCAGATGCCACCTTGGTGTGGCGCACTGGGCGGGTTGAACCTCCACTTAATGCCTTTGTGTGCGAGTTCCACGGCGATGTTGATGGTGTTCCACTTCTCGATATTCTCGCGTAGCTCTTTTTCCGCGCCAAAAAAGTTAGTGCCATTGTCTGACCAAATAATGGCCGGTGTACCTCGACGTGAGACGAAACGCTCCACTCCCATTACACACGAACTGGCGTCCATGGACGGAACAATTTCAACATGAACGGCACGAGTGGTTAAGCATGTGAAGAGGAAACCCCACCTCTTCTCGGTTGTCCTACGCACAGTAACGCAAAACGGGCCGAAGTAGTCGACCCCAGTGTTCGTGAAGGGAGGAGACTGGTATGCGAGTCTTTCTACTGGGAGGTCAGCCATGATTGGTTGGATAGTGGCAGCTCGAAATTTTCTGCACGTAAGGCAGTTAGATTTAATGGAACGTAGTGAGGAACGTAATTTAAGGATGGTATAACGTTCTTGTACTTTAGCCCGCAGGTAGTCAATACCTTGATGATGATGTTTAACGTGGGTGTGCCTAAGGAACAACTTTACAAAGAAATGGCGCGCGTCGAGAACGATAGGGTGTTTTACATCAAAATCAACTTCAACCAACCGTTTGATGCGGCCAGCCGAACGAATTAGACCATTTGGTCCGACGAAGTGTGAAAACGGGGCAATACGGCTACTCCGTTTAACGTGTTTGTTTTCCAGGAGATCTTTCCTTTCGGAAGTAAAAGATTCTCCTTGAACGAGATACTGAAGATGACGCTCGGCTTCGTCAAGCTCAGTGGGATCTATGATGCTACCATCGGCATTACGGTAACATTCGTGTGAGGGTAACAGCCGGAGTATGTATGCTGTTATTCGAAGCACCTTCTGATAAGAACTGTACTTATCAAAGGGAACTAAATGCGGGGGTGGTTCCTTAGTTGACTTGGTTACGGATGCGGCCAATGATGTATTGGTTTCGTCAGTTCCCTTAGTTACTATACCAAATTTATATGTTTTTTAACTATTTTAATTTATATATGTTTTTAACTACTTCGATGCTTGGTTCGAACGGGAATTCCTTGGTTCTTAAGAAATCTGGACCCCTCACCCAGCTACTTGATTGCAAAACCTCAGCGGACATACCAAGAGTACCGGCATCTGCTGGATTATCGCTTGAGGCGACGTGGTTCCATTCGTCAACGCTAGTGTGTTCTAAAATCTCGCATACGCGGTTTGCAACAAATATTGGCTGCTTGCTTGTGGAGTTGAGCCACTGCAAGACAGTAGTGCTGTCAGTCCACATATAAACTTTGTTGACATGCACAGTAAGGGCTCGTCAGATATCTTGTTTCAGCCGAGCGGCCAGTAAAGCAGCTTTCAGCTCTAGCTTTGGAATTGTCATTACCTTCATAGGTGCTACGCGAGCTTTACCCAAGACAAATGCAAGCTCTGTTTTTGGCCCATTAGAAGTGTTTACTTGAGCTCGGAGGAATGCAACAGCGCTGAAGACCTCTTGGGAACTATCGCCAAACATGTGTAGTTCCAGGTGTTTAATGTTTCATGAAAAGTAGCTCCTTGGTATAGTGATTTCTGCAAGCTTGGGTAGTTCTACACTCCATTCGAGTAACCTTTCAACAGTGTCTTTTGGTAGTTCTTCATCCCAGTGCTGCCCGCTGACACGCCAGATGTCTTTTAGTAACAATTGGGCACCAACAGTAAATGGTGCCACTAGGCCGATGGGATCAAACACCTTAGACACTAGACTCAAGACCAAGCGTTGTGTTAAGGACTTAGTTACTGTACTGGAGGTACCCCGACTCATAACTAGAGTATCGTTGTTGTGATCCCATTTCAACCCAAGCACGTGCGAAGATTCCTCCTTAGATGAGGTAATTACTTTTGGTTCGGTGGACTGAGGTGACCCATCAATTCGATCAGCCAGATTTGGTACATTGCTTACAAACTTAGTAAGCTTGAACCCACCTAGATGGAGAAGTTGCACCAACTCCTTCGATCTTTTGAGAGCCCTCTCAGGTGACTCCACCGAATCCAAGCAATCGTCCATGTAGAAGTTTTCTAGGACGGCTTTGGTTGCTTCCGGGTACTGAATAACATTGTCTCGGGCCGTGCGTTGCAGTGCATAGTTAGCGCATGTGGGCGAGTCTTTAGCCCGGAATATATGGCGCCTGTATTAATACACTACAACATTTGTTGTGGGGTCCTCCCGCCGCAAAAAACGCAGTGATGGCTGGTCACAGTCAGGGACACCAACTTGGAGGAACATACCCTCAATATCTGCGGACACGGCGAATTGATGTTGACGGAACCTAAGTAGTACGTGGATTAGGTTTTGGACCAGGTCGGGGCCAGTGAGCAAAGATTTATTCAAAGAAGTACCGTGGTGCACCATTGGTAACTTTGCTGCACCATTTAATACCCCGACACTTTCCCCGGTTTGTTCGGATTGATTACGGGATGATGTGGTAGGTACCACCCTTTATTCGACCGCTGCTCTACCTTGTGAGCATCAGGGACTGTAATTAGGTAACCCTTTTCCAAGTCTTCACGGATGGTATTAGTATAAGTTTCTTTCAATGATGTATCTCTCGAGAGCCGCTTTTCGAGAGACTTGAGCTGTACCAGTGACGAAAAGTAGTTATTCGGGAATTTGATGTTGTCATCAGCCCACAACATACCGACATCGTATCTTTGGCCGTTTTGGAAAGTTGTTGTTTCAAGTATTTCCTGCGCGCGAGCATCCGATGCGGATCGTGGGTCAACTTGCTTGAACGCGCCGTACGATTCCATATCATACCAAGATTTAACCTGACAAGCTAATTCAAAATCCTGTTCAATATTGGCTTTGAAACACACCGAGACTAAACTTGAACTTGACGGGAGTGGGCCACTTAAAACCCAACCTATGGGCAAGCGGACAGCGAACGGTGAGCACTTTTCGTCGGCTGAAAAATACTCTAACGGGCGGATGACATGGTAGACATCCTGTCCAAGTATCAACTCAATTTCTCCATAGCTATATCTTACTGGATCTAGAACTGCCAAATGTGGGTAAGTTTCTTGCAAGGACTTGACGTCAATGATGTCGGAACCTACGTTTAATGTTTCCCTCACGTAGGGACGCACAGTGAATGCTTCGAAGTCTTGGTCTTTATGAGGTGTCACAGTCAATTGAACCACCTTTGTGTCTATGAGTTCTTCCGTGTTTATACCCTTGACGGTCAGTTTTAATGCGGTACCCTGCAAACCGAGTCTAGCTGCGAGACTATCGGACACCCAAGAGTTACTGCAAGCGGTATCGCATAAAACCAACGCCGTAGTACTAGTGCCAGAAGAATTAGTAAGTTTCAGTTCCGTGACCTGAAAGAGACCTTTAACATCCGTCACGGAAGACAAAGTGGTTGTTTTGCTTGGTTGCTGTTGGCCCGTAGATGGCCTACTTGTACCTGCGTTCGACTTCGAAGTTTCGATGTTGTTGTTTGTTGAGGGTTTAGCTGGAAAAACCCTTTCAGCTCCATGAAGTAAGGTGTTATGGGAGCTAATGCAACCATCTTTCTTACATTTACGGGGACTTGGGCATTGCCTAAACATGTGTTTATCACGCAAACAAGAGAAACAGAGCTTTGCCTCAGCCACGACCTTGGCTCTCTGTGTGGGGGTCTTTTCCTTAAAGACACGGCATTCCCACAACCGGTGGCTGCCTTTGCATACAATGCAACTAGAGATTGATGTTGACGGAGATCTCTGTTGCGGCTTAAGGTTACTCTTCTGTTGCTTATTTGCAGCAAATGCCTTTGAAGCAACTTTTGATCTTGTTACTGAGTTGTTGGAATCCTCAGTCCTTGCTTTAGTTGCGGTATTCTTCATTAAATCGTGCGCTTCGGCCTTCTCTTTTAACCAATCGTTGAAATCAAGAAGAGTAGGTTTCACCCAATGCTTTTTGACCGTGAAGAGTGACCATGACTCCTTCATGTTGGGTGGTAGCTTCTGTACGGCAATGTTGAGAAGCGCAGCACTCTTTAAATCCGAATCGTATGACAGCGATTTAAATACCCCGACAAGACTTGCAATACACCCCGAGTAGTTAATGATGTTATCGCTATTGTTCATCTTCAGTGGTGAAAAGCTGTTGAGTTTGTCCAAATGTGCACTTACAACCGCCTGTGGTTGGCCAAATTTACGTTCTAAGGTCCTCAGTGCGTCTTTGTACATTGCGCCGCAGTAGGCGAACTCAGCTATAGCTGTTTTAGCTTTACCTGTTACGAGGGTCTTAAGGTATGTCAATTTTACATCATCAGTTAAGGACTGAGAGTCAATTGCGCTTTTAAATTGACCATACCATTCGTGCCACTGTAGGGGATCCCCATTGTATTGGGACAACTTCCATTCGGGTAGTGGGTCATTTCTCTTGCTAGATAAGGCGTCCGTGAATGCCCTAATCAAGCTTGCATTTTCAGTTGCTGGCACTGGAGGCGTGGGATGCGGTGGGCCACCCCAACACAATGGTATCGGAGCAGTATGCCCGTATGTTGGATGTATAACCGGCTTGACGAAAGGTGGCGCGATGTTAGTAGTTGTACTAAAGGGGTTAACAGGGATGCTACAGTTAGCTGCGTAGTTGCTTTTTGGATTATGTTGTGCACTCATTTGCAAGATGGGATGGCTGATGGTGGGGTTAGCTGTGCTTGGGGGTAGGTTAGATTGAACGTTGTTATAGACGGTTGCATTATTTTTTGCCTGGTTTACGTTTGGGAGAATATTCTGAGGGAAACGCCACAAATTTAAATCGGGGTTACGGTTAAGGGGAAGTTTGGGTGCGGTAGGGCATGGTAACAGGCGGGCTTGAGGTGAATGGACAATGTTTTGTTGTGGAATGTTGGGGACGGGTAAGTATGTTGCTGTGCTCGCTGGAGGGGGCGACGGAATCACGGAAGGCTGAGGATTAAATAGATGTTGAGATGGGAACACGGGAGGCGGGTTCACGAGTGGGTTTAGAGGTGGAGGGATATTATGCGGGGAATGGGCAATAGGGACTTGTGTTTGGTGTGGAATGTTACTTTGAGATGGATTCAGTAGTTGCGGAACATGAGGCATCGACATGTGTAATTGACCAGGCACATTGGAGCTTTTCGGACCCAAGAACTGATTTACTTGTGGGTTTGTTGAAACATTAGGTACAAAAATGGAATTAGTTGGTGCCATAACGGGTGTCGGTGGCCGGGGAGGTTGCATAGGTGGTTGAGGTGGTGGGAGTGTGACACTTTGTACGTCGACTGGTACTTGGTTCACTTCACCACTGCCTGAGGGACTATGTGCCCTTTGATCAATGAGTGATTGCTGCAGTTGAGCCTGGAGATATTCCCGATACAAAGCTTCCTGCTGGGCAACAGAAATTGCAACTCCTGGCCGTGTGTACTGAGAAAGCATTTCGAGATGATGTAAGTTATCGGCAACATTACTTGGGTTTTCTGGAGGATTACTAGGGGAAGTATCTTTAACAGGAGGGTCGGCGGTTGCTGAACCAGGACGAGAAAAAATTAACTCACTTGAATTACCTGCTGGAAACGATTTTACCCAATCCTGAACAAGTCCCTGACTTCTATCTGATCCCCTATCTTTAAACAAATTCAGTTCACTTGAGTGGTGACTACACAATGAATGATTATCCATTTAATCAGCCTTATCTAATTTAGCTGCTGCAACACGCTGGCGGTGGTCTTCCTCCAATTCTTGAAGTCCCATCTGTTCCATTTGTATTTCAAGCTCCTTTTTCCTCATGGCAATTTCGTGTTTTTGTTTAGCGAGGCGAATGGCAGCTTGTTCTTGTTTCTCGGCTTCTTCTCGTTTTAGTTTTGCCATGAGAATTTCATGTTTACGCTGGCTAGACATTGATGATGTTGTTCGGCGTTAACTTCTCTTAGATTGGCCTTGAGGATTAACGCCCTCACATACGGTGTCTCGGTCAGCAACTGAGTCAATATAGCTTCTAGCCGCAAGCAAGAATTTATCATTGTTCCTGGTTTTATCATAAACCATTGCTCAAGGACAGGGTAAAGTGAATCTGGGTTCTCCGCTTTACTGGCTAAGTCAAAAAGTTCTTCATTCTTCTGCACCAGTTTACTGAAGACATCCTTCAACTTAGAAACCAAGCGTTCAACTTTAACCTTCCTGTCTTGACGATCTATGGCATCTGTTTTGTCCATATGGATGTTACATAACTCAGATTCTAGATTAGATCTGGCATTAAAGAGCTTTTTCAATTTTTCTTGATGTTCGGCCATGATTTTGAAATGGCTAATTTATCAATGTAGAGTAACTTTCAACCAAACACGTGGAATGAGGGTTATACCGAACCCAAATGACGACGACTTGATAATCAAGACGTCGAAGAGCAGAAAAGAAGTTACCGAGTAATGAATTACTCGGCGAAAGTGAGTAAGAAATTATAGAGTGTGTCTAACGTGCTTGAGAGCAACGTGAGACTAAACAGGAACACAGGCAACCGGGGGAAGAGGACTGTGTGGACGAATCACGACGAAACGGGAAACGAAGCGGACGGGGCGGGAAGGACGGGCGAACGGCGCGCAACGCAACAGAGAACGGAACGGAACTGGCGAAAACGCGGGTAGTAAACGGCGACGCAACGGACGGGACGGAAACGCTGAACGAGCGACGCACGAAGAAACGAGACGGGCAGAACGGAGGCGTTGAGCGAGTAGCGCGCAACGAAACGGAAAGGCGGGTCGGAACGGGCGGGAGACGATTACGCAGCGAGCGGGGAGGTCGAGAACCACTATGCTAGCAGACCACAGCAACAAACTCAACCAAACAAAAACTAGCCGTAACTCCAGAACAAACTTAAGTCACACCCTAGGGAGAAGGAGAGATGCTACTGCAAGAGACAAACTAGCACAAGTCAATATGAGGCTTAACATACGAAAATAACAAACTAAATTACGGCAAATGGTAGTATACTAAAAGGATGAAAAGAGCAAGAAAATTACTAGCCGTAACTCCAGAACAAACTTAAGTCACACCCTAGCAATAATCAAACCTAAACAACCGATCAGCATACCAACAATATTAAACAAAGTACAGCAAATGTTAAGTAATATGCAGTGCTTTTGTAGTCAATGAAAGCTGGAAACGTTAAGAAACAATCTAGCCGTAACTCCAGAATAAACTTAAGTCACACCCTAGAAGGCAAAAACCTAAACCAACTAACAATCATACAGTTACACGCAAACATACAGCAGCAAAAATCAATATAATACAACAGGGGTGCTAGTAAATTAGTAAATTGGAGAAGTCCAGAAACCAACTAGCCGTAACTCTAGAACAAACTTAAGTCACACCCTAGAAAGCAACAAGACCAAAGCAACTAACCAGCATACTAGCTTAATCAACATACTGCAACAAAAACAACAACATACTTCATCACATATAACATACTACATCGAAAATGGGAAAAGTAGCGAAGAAAACGAAAAGCGGAGTTTTGGGAGAGCGACGTTATTGAAAAAAAAAGCGGAAAACCGAGAATTGTAAAGTTAAAGAACGAAAAGAACACGGACAAAAAACGTTTCATAAACGAGCGACGAAAAAAATTATAGGAATTTGATAATTTTTTGTAGGCCGGAGGTTGTGAAAAGTGAAAATTTTCACAACTTTTTCTGTTTAATGAGTGTCACTCAATTAACGAACCTTCTTGTTGAGAAAATGATTTTTTGACAAATTTGTCAAAACTTTATGCATTTGTCCAATTTTTCTCAAATTTTGGTCAATTTTTTGCAAATTCTTGTTTACGGAACGGTAATCCAGTAAACCAGACGGTTTTAAGCTCGAAAGTACGATTTATCAATATTCGGTATTGATTTTCTAAATTTTCTGATTTGCCTCAAAATTGACCAAAGATTTTCAAAATTGAACATTTTAGCATTATGTGCTCACATTTTTTTTCTCATATTTGAGGTTATTTTTTGCTATGTACCCATAAAGGACCATTTTGTCTGAATTTCCCAACTTTCAGCCAAAAATTTTCAAAGTCGATGTTTTTTTTTCTCTTAAAAAAGTTTCTCAGCTCCCTTCTCCGAAAAGGATTGTATTTCGCTGAGACTTGTCAAGATAATACTACTTGCTTTTCTTTACAATCTGGCGGAAAAAGATTTGTAATATTTTAAGTCTAAGTATATATAAAGGTTTCTCAGCTCCCTTTTCTAAAAAATATTCTATTTCGCTGAGACTTGTCAAGATAGTACTACTTGCTCTTCTTTACAATCTGGCGGAAAAAAGATATGTGAATTTCAGAAGCTTTGCTCTAACTCCGAGCCTCAGGGTTTTTAAACTCGAAAAATTCAATTGTGGGGGTTATTAGTGACCAGTTATTCAACAAAAAAATTTGATTTGACTACAACATTCCAAATCAAAAGTTCAAGGGATTGGGTTACTTGCCGTCTAACTTAATCTTTAAATACTACACTGCAAAGAAAAAATGTTTTGGTTCTGTCTTACAGTTTTAGAGGTTGTAGTCCGACTTTTTTTTTTGAGCCATTCTCAAAAGTTAAGCAGTTCGATGTCACAAATCACATTTAGTAAGTTGGGTCCTTTTGCTTGGGGATTGATGCCATGTGATGTGGTGGATCAAAGACAAGAGGTCGGTGGAGTGGAGCGGGAACTGGCATCAAGAATGTGTCAAGCCGCATGGGACTGGCCAGCCACAATCGGGACTCCCTTGGGTTCACTGACATTCTTTTAACCTTGTTATTGCTGCATCTGTTTGATAGTGAAGCTTCTCGTCGTGTCTTTGCAGGGCTTGTTCAGGAACCAGAATTGATAACATTCGAAATATGCCCAGTCATCTCCGTCAGGGCAATGGGGCAACGCAGGGCTGGCGTTATTGAGAATGCGAAGAGTGTGAAATAATTTTTCATTCAGAACTCTCCAAATACGGGTGCGCTTGCACTCGTCTTTGATTCGTTGCTTCTCATCTATTAAAGTGTTCGTAATTCGTTTGCGGCATCATAAATGTAGCTGTAAATATGGCTCGGAACAACAGTCTACCGATAAGGTTTCAATTCAATCAAGCGATTATAACATCGACAGAGCAACGTATTTTTGGAAGCAAAGATCAATAAATTAACGTATTATCGGCAACACGTATAGGCATTAATAACACGTATAAGCATTAGTACGTATTAAGATTACGGCGAACATATCAACGTAATAACTCATCGATGATAGCACGTAGAAGAACAACGTATTCAGATTACGACAAACATAGCATTGGTGATAGCAACGTATTAACATTGGTACGAAAATAGCCACAAGTGAGAGTTTAGATGGCAAAGTCTTTTTGCTCATTTAACTGCTATCAGTCTGTTTTTGATAATTGTGATCAACGCTGGTCACCATTCTATTCGAAACCGTGCAAAAAACCGAAAATAATTAAATTCAAACGATTCTTACTTGATAGGTTTATTTATTAGGTTTAACGAAATTATGTTATTTGCACTTTTTTCGAGCTTTGTACGTAAATTGGAACGATTTCTTTGCGTATTTAAATACTCGATTCTGATTGGCTGAGAAAAATGACGCATTTTGGTATATTTCTCGCTTAGATTTATTTACTTCCTAACAGTGAACTAAAATGACAAGAAAAATCCTTCTTCTTCTCTCCAAAGAAAAGTTCGTTCTTCACATGAGGGGATGAACAGTAAAACAATGCCGGGTTTTTTTTTATAGGACCGCCATAAGATGGAAATAAAACAGTTTGGTGGCCAATTTCAGAATACACAGAAGTAAAAAGTAATATTCTGATAGCTTTCAAAAAATTATGTATTACATTTACATTAACTTCTTTAGCCTGGTGATCCAGAAATTTTTTTACTTCTAAAGTTTTGTGTAAATCTTTGTTCTAGAGGAGGATAGTTTTGATAGTTTGAACTATTTGCTCTGACTTTTTACGCCTCTAAAGTTTTCAAAAAACACTGAATTTTATTCTGTCTGCATAGGAAGAATTGTTTGCAAAGAAAACTCTAAAATTTAGAAAAAATACGTTATTCTGCATCAATTTTCACCTTTTTAAAGTTGATTTTTAATATTATAGGAGACCTAATTTGCTTGAAATCTGCCTGAAGAAAAAATTTTAAGCGAAGAAAATTTGGTTGGTATTTTATTTTGTAAGCAGCAGAAAATATATAGAGGGTTATAAAGTTTTTTAACGAATCTTTAGGAAAAAGAGACAAACTGATTGATTTGTTTTGGAAATTTTTGGTCAAACTTTTAGGTTGTTCCGTTTTAGTCCTGAAACTGTAGGGAATTGCTGGTGGAAACTCTACATTTAACCTAACTAAAGTGACTACAAATTTCTCTGTTAGTTTTTATCTGACATTTCAACGGCGAGCTGTCCCCCCTTGAGCAAAGTGTTTTTTTTTCCTTTTCACTTTTTCCTTCGAATTTTAGAGACACCCCTTTTTCCAAATTTTTGATAATATCTTTATAGAAATCAAAACTAGACCCAGAGGGCTAAAAAAACGGTGTCTTTCAATTTTCTGACCCAAGAAAAAGCCAGCCTCGCATATATATTCGCCCATTTTTGAAAAAGTGTTGGATCAATTAAACAGCTATTCAGGTTAAGCAAAAATTGTTTAATAAACGAGCAAGGAAGTAAGAAAAGATCCGATGCTGCAGAATTAGATTAAAAAACACCTGCAGAAAAGCTCAATCTCAAAAAGGATAGAAGCGAATTTTTGTAAGTATTTCAAAAACCTTGCTAGAAATAAAATTAATTTGGGAAAAAAGAATCGTTGTTACATTCTTTTTTATTGTAGCTTAAAAGATTGCGTTCGAAAAGGCATTCATAACAACACGGAATAAAATTTAAAAAACTTTAATTAAAAACGTTTTTACTGATAAGCACTATACAATAACTTAACTGGTACCAATCTCTTCAAAAAACATGCCCGTACCTTGAATAATGGGCCACTCTAATTCCTATTTCCAAATGAAAGTTGGTACTAACAAAGAGACTGGTTCATGTCAGCTAATTGGTTTTTCATAATTGAACAAAATCAGATTTTACCATTGTCTAACATGAGTCCAGCTCTTTCTATGAGCCAGAAACGTCCATGAGCGGAGCTCAAACCTCGGATCTCTTCAATTCAGGTTTCCAGCGTATTCATCTCAACTACCGTCTACAGTACTGTTTCACGCTTGAAGTTCTGTTCGGTAATTTGATAACCTTTGTATTTTTTCTGTTGTAAAACACTCAAAAACGATATTTGCATTACCTACGTGCTTATTTCAATTTATCGCTGTCGTACTTAATTTTGGAATTTGAAAAATTTTAATTTAAGTGTTTAGGTTTCTTATAGGTTCATATAGTTAGTACATTCACGTGGAAAAAATGTCAAAAGGTTTATCCAAAACATTTTTTGCAGAACCTAATTATGGTAGTTTTTTCATCAAAACCATTTCGCGGATTGATATAACTCAATAAATGGCCAAAATTGTAACAATTAAGACTATTGGACTAAATTATACTAAAAAATATTATCAAAAAAATGGAAAGCCGTTTTCTATAGAATGTATAAATAACAAAAAATTGACCAGGGAATGGCAAAAACTTGTTTTTGGGTATCCTCAATTTTCTTTCCTCAATACGACGAATGGTGCAGCAATGTGAATACAATCAATCTTCTGAAAAACCATGGCGATGTGAAAAACTGATTGGCAAATCTTTTTTTTCGTTATATCTGATAGTTACTTTGATTTTATGTCATAATGAAAGTATACATATACAGCAGTTTTGGACCAACAAAGAATTGATTTATAATGCCTCAATCGGCATGTGTTGCCTTGCATAAAAAATAAATAATTACCCCGTCTTTTTCTATTTAAATTTGAACCCAATAAACTGTTACAATTCCTAAATTCCAGCCAACGTCAATGTTTTTTGATGGCTGATTTGGAAATAATTTTTGGTCATATAAAAACGTTAATTTGCCGTCCTATTTTTGATATCAATTACCGAAGATATGTCCCTATCACATGCTTCGAAATAAAAAGAATAGTGTGTTTTACTGCCCCAAGTGTGTTTTACTGCCCCATTACATTTGTTCTGAGCAAGAAAGCAAAAGTTATGGACTTCCTTCAAGTCAAAGTAACCAAATTGTTCTGAACTGAAATTATAAGGCCAATTAAATTCAGTACTGGTTAATTAATTCGCGCTAAGCAATTTGTAGAATTAATAAACGACTGTCAAAAGTAACCAAAATAACTTTATTTTTTTTACAAATTGAAAAAGATGTTCTCAAAAAATTTAAAATTCAAATATTGAAATTTGAGAAATGGAAAATTTTTTCAATTTGAAAAATTCTCAATTTGAAAAATTCTCAATTTGAAAAATTTTGAAAAAATTGAGAAAAAATGAAAAATATTTTTTAATTTAATTTAAAAATAACTTACTTTCCGTAAGTGGTGTCTCCAACTAGAAGCTCTGGTGCCCGGTACCACCTGGTGGCCACGTAGTCAGTGTAGATCTCCCCAGGGGCTGCCAGGGTCCGGGCAAACCCAAAGTCACACAGTTTCACCACCTGGCTTCTACTCACTAGAATATTCTCCGGTTTGATGTCACGATGAATTATCTGCAAGAGAATTATTGTGAATATAATAGGGTATATTTTACTTTCAAAAACCTAAATTACCTCAGCATTTTGAGTAAATCTGGCTCCTGTGACCTCGTCTAAACTTAGGCTACCCTCATCAGATTAATAAACAATTTGCTGCAGTAACTCATTTCAAAATTACCTTAACTTGTTAGTTAAACGGTATGGGATAATTTTTGCCAATGCAAACTTTTCACTTTTCAAATCTTCTCGGGAGAAATTAGAGTTCCACGTCAAAGTTCAGGGCCCTCCGAACAGTTATGAGAATTTATTTCCAAAGTAAAGATATATGAGGTCACCGGTAATTCGTGCCTGCTGAAGATATGGTATAATAGGTTTATAACATTGTAGTTACCCGAAACCAGACTGCTTGATTTCTACAAAAAATACAGATATCTCTTTTAAAACTTAGAAACACGACGATTAAACACTTCTTTAACGCGATATTTATCAGTTCAAAAAAGCATTTAAAACTGAAATTTTGAAAAAAAACAGTTATTTCAAACTCTTCTTGTACTTTTAAGCAAAATGTTGAAACCACTCGATAAAAAGAAATATGCTTTAAAAAAGTTTCGTTTCATGCGAGAACTTGTTATCTAATCTTTAATTAGATTGTTGTTAACAAAAACACAGTGAGCACAAAACTATTACTAGAACAACGCAAATTTCTTTGGAATTGTTGGTCCAAAAAATTGTTATCGTAAAAAAATCTATTGGAAAACTGAGCTTAAGATATTAATTCAATCGAAACCTGTCAGCTGCTGGGAAAATCTATGTATCTATGTAGAGTGAAACTAGCATAGAAAATCTCTTTCCGTTGGTGCAATCAATTTTACGTTCCGTGGCCATGGAGGGAGGGGGGGGGGGGTTCAATAAGCTGCCCATTGCTCTGATCAGTTGTCCTGATTGCCAATGAAAAAAAGCCTTGATTATTGGTGTTTAAGTCAGCAGAGTTTGTTTCGCAATTGGTGACTTTTCAGTAAACCGAATGTTGCTGTCATGGTTACATAAAGAAGCTCTGATTACTAAAGTCTCTGTTTACAAAATGTTAGGGTTTTCTAAGCAGGCGAAGCTGCTGTGGAAATGGACCAGTACTGGATTCAAACCAGCATTATTTACCTGCACGCCGATTGTGCCAACTATTCAAAAAACTGGTCTTAAGCTCTTGCTCCTGGGCATCGCTTTTAACCCACTCTCGCTCTTTTTGTTCCTCGAGGCTCCATCTATTTGACCAAGTAAACATCGAACAAGTACGTTTTCTCAAGCTTTTTCAAGATTATCTTCACAGTTTCCATTCAATTGTTCCCTCAACCTTTTAAAACTGCTTAATGTGCAACCTGCTGGGCCAGTTACGCTGCCAGTAGCCGCAAAATTGGCATGCTGTAAAAAAAGCATTATAAAAGAGATCCGAAATTATCCTTTTACTGACAGAAATCAGCCATATTTGTGCCTCGGCATTCTCCATGAAAACTTTCAAAATGAAAAATCCTGCGCTAATTTCCCGTAATTTGCACTCAATTTTTTGTTTGGAATTAGTATGGAACTGCTATTTTTTCAAAAAAAATTGATGTTCAAAAATGTTAACTTCAAACTGTCTTCTTTAGAACAAACGTAGGTTGCCCTAGCGTAAGAATCATATGCGATATCTGTTAGAATATCGATCAAACTATAGTCTTAAACTTAGTGAGAATTAGAAAGAAAGTTTGACTTACCAGATTAGAAAGACAAGCAATATGACTTCGATCAAAGAAATTATTTAAATGAATCGTCAAGAAAAGGTGCTGAGAATCAATATTCGGTTCAAATTGGTGAATCTAGATAACTATTATTAGAGTTAGATTAATTGATGTAAAATCTTCCCAGCATGTATTAAATGATGATGATATCTCCGGAAGTGTGAATGAATTCTTAGAAAAGTGCAAATGCATTCCATTCATGGTTCCCTTTGCGACTGATTTGCAGAAGCAAACCATATTGGGTAACCTTTGCGACCCCCACTATAAATCACGGTGCTAAGATTAGTTTTGTATCTTGACTTTTTCACACTGATAATGGGTATATATACAGCTGATTTTTGAGTCTTTTTTCATCCCCAAATTCAAATCACCATCTTGATCTATTAATCAGATCTCTCCTGTAAATCTCTAAATTCTACTGTAAAATATCATTTTGTTATTCTCTCATTTTTTGAGAAATTAATTCTTTAATTAGTTAAAAACGCTTTTATTCCGCTTGCCAAAGTCCATAACCCAACAGGTTATGGGCCCAGCAATTTTCTAAGTCATAAAATTAATTTCCAAAACAAAACTAATTTGTTGTTGACAGTCATAATCCTTTTCTGCTTAGTACCTTTTCTTTTCACAACTGTTTTGCCTGCTCAAATTTCAATGGATCAACAGACAGTGAAGCTGCTGACCTACACAGGAAAGGCACAAGACTTTCCAATCTGGAGCACAAGATTTGTGGCGATGATGCAGACGAAGGGACTCTACAAATCACTATTGGGGACAGAGGAGCAACCCAATGAGCCTGCGCCACTGGCCAATGGGGCAACCAATGATGAGAAGAAGAACCACAAGGTGCTGAAGGATGCATATGAGAAGGAAGTTGCTGACATCAAGGAGAAACGGAACAATGTGTGGTGCCATCTGGCACTGACTCTAGATGCAACAACCCTCATGCTGATGAGACATGACTGTGTGGGAGATGATGGCATTGGAGATGGAGCAGAGGCTTGGAAGCTTTTGCAAGAGAGATTTCAGAGTGTGGAGACACCGACAGTGGTGACTTTAGTGGCAGAGCTTGCTCGACTGCAGCTCGAGGTTTCTGAGGATTTGGACAGCTTCTTCATCAGAGGACAGGAGTTGCTCACAAGGCTACAAAAAGCAGGGGAAGCAGTCTCAGAGACCCTCTTCAACGCCTTGGTCCTCAATGGTCTGCCAATGAGGTATGAAAGTTTTGTTATACAGGAAAGCTTCAACCCGGCAACGAACTTCACAGAGTTGAGGAAAAGGCTGCAGAACTTCCATGAGAGCACGGTGCAGAGACACAAGGGACAAAGTGGTTCAGTGGCACTGGCAGTGAAGCGTGACTTCAAGAAGGGACCCAAGAAAGGAAACTGCTTTGTGTGTGGGATCCCTGGACACTTTGCCAAGGACTGCAGGAAGAAGGAGACAGCACAATGCAGCAAGTGTGGTGAGAAAGGTCACCTAGACAGGGCATGCAGGAGACAAAGAGAAGGAGGCAAACATGAGTCAGTGGCAATGGGTCCAACATTGGCTACACCAGACGAGGAATGCTGGGCAGCTCTTACCCAGTGGAAGACAGCAGGCATGCTAGTGGACAGTGGTTGTACAGATCACATAGTGACGAACATCGATGCGTTCCTGGACTTTGTGCCCATTCAATCAGTGGTCAGAAATCCCAACGGAGAGATTTCCAGAGTGGTGGGCAGAGGCTGTGTGAGGATCAGCATACCCTCAAACAAAGGGGAATTCCAATGCGAACTCAAAAATGTTCTGTGTGTGCCGGACTATTCTTCAAACCTCCTATCAGTCTCAAGATGCACGGAGTGGGGAAATAGCTTCACTTTCGAGAGGGGAAATAGCTGCATGAAACTCCAGAAGGGAACTCGGGTAAAACTAACACAAGAAAATAATTTGTTTTACTTACCCTGCAGCGTTCTAGAATTCAAGATGAGTTCCAACAGCGTGAAACTTGACAGTGCAAGGAAGTGGCACAGACGATTGGGTCATTTGAATCAAGCGGATGTGGTCAGGAATGCACCAGAGACAGTGGGGGAACTCGATGATGTATGCAATGTGTGTGCATTGGCCAAGATCACAAAGACTCCAGTACCAAGAGTGGCAGAGACCCAAGCAGAAGAGAAGCTGGAGAGGGTATTCACAGACGTGATGGGACCTTTCAGAGTAGAGTCACTGTCAGGGTTCCGGTTCTGCATAGTGTTTGCAGACCAGTACACGAAGTTTGTGTTTGTGGACTTGCTTAAGGCAAAGAGTGAAGCACTGGCCAGCCTGAAGAAATTTGTTCTCAGTGTGGGGACGCCCAAGAAGCTGAGGCAAGACAATGCGAAGGAGTTTCTCTCAGAGCAGTTCAAGGCGTACTGCTTAGATGCAGGCATTCTACAGGAGAAGACCATACCAGAGACGCCAAAACAGAATGGGTTAGCTGAGAGGTGCAACAGGACACTGCTGGAGATGGCAAGATGTTTGCTCATTGACTCAGGATTTCCCAAGATGATGTGGGGAGCAGCAATTCTTCACGCAGCAAGGATCAGAAACTTGGTTGTGAGACGAGGAGAAGAAAAATGCCCAGCAGAGCTGATGAGAGGTATAAAACCTAAGCTTCCAATTAGTAAATTATCTATTTTTGGTTGCACAGTCTTCATGAGGAAGAGGGACAGAGACGTCAGCAAACTTGAACCCAAGGCACTGGAAGGAAAGTTTGTGGGGTTACACTGAAGGAGAAAACGGATACCTGGTGTACATACCCAACACACGCAAGGTAATGGCAGTTCGAGATGTGATCATCAAAGAGTCTGAAGTGGGCTCAATCCCTGACAACAAAGAAACGGCTGACCTACTAGATGATGGGTCGGAACTGGGAATCTGGCACCCAGATGATGGTCATCAAGAAGATGACAACAGAGAACGAAAGGACACATCTACTGCAATAAAGGAGGAGTGGCATGACGCAGGGAGCGTGAATACTCAAGAAACAACACTGAGACAAGAGGCCTCGGATGTTGAAGAAACAGCACTAGATGAAGGATCTACTGCAACAAGAGGGAGTTACAGAGACTCAGAGTCACTGGAAGAAAGTGACACAGAAGACTTCTCACAGTTAGAGACAGTTGGCTTCAATGAATATGCACTGGAACACGCGGACAGAGCAGAGCCCAGACGAGGGACACGAGCAAGGAATGTTCTGCAATTTTTTGGAGAAGTCAGGACCCATCTTGCTGTGACTGAGGGCGACTATGTGGAACCCAAAACAGTCTACGAAGCCAAGCAAGGTGACGATTGGGACCAGTGGCAACGGGCAATGAAGGACGAGGTCAAGGCACTCCAAGACAACGAGACTTGGAACCTAGTGAGACCACCCACAGACAGGAACGTCATACCGGGCAAATGGGTCTACAAAGTGAAATTGGGACCCAGTGGTCAAGTGGACAAATACGAAGCGCGCTATGTGGCGAAAGGCTTCAAACAAGTGGAAGGACTGGACTACTTTGAGACTTTTGCGCCTACCTGTAAGCCAGAGACACTCAGGATTCTACTTCAGCTATCAGCGAAGCAGGGCCATGTGATGCACCAATTTGATGTCAAGACTGCTTTCCTGCACTCACCAACCGAGGAAGAAGTGTATCTGGAACAGCCACAGGAGTTTGTAAAACGCGGATCAGATGGGGAGAAGTTAGTATGTCGACTAAATAAATCAATTTATGGTTTGAAACAGGCTGCTAACAACTGGTACAAAGAGCTGGCAAACTTCCTACTGAGACAGGGGTTCACCAGAAGCAGGAACGATCACTGCTTGTTCGCAAGATCAGAGGCAGAGGATCACACCTTCATCTTGGTCTGGGTTGACGACATCATAGTAGCATCAAGAAGTATGACAGTGATCTCTGATGTCAAGAAGGCACTAGAAGCAACCTTTCACATGGAAGACAAAGGGAGACTACACTGGTTTCTGGGTCTTAGAATCAGACGAGAAGAGGGCAAAGTCACAGTCGACCAAGAACGCTACATAGAAACAATGCTTGAGCGGTTTCAAATGGATCAATGCAAACCCTCAAGAACTCCAGCTGATTTGAATTTGAAACTTCAGACAGCACAGAACGGAGACGAAGAAGTGGACCAGAGGATCTACAGAAGCTTGGTTGGATCACTTCTGTATCTGGCCAAACAGACGAGGCCAGACATCATGTTCACAGTCAACATTCTGTCCAGACACATGAATGCACCTACCAATCGACACTGGATGTGCGGAAAACGACTTCTGCGATATCTTCAAGGTTCAAAAGGTTTAAAACTTACTTACACAAAAGAGGCTAGTTATGATTTAGTGGGGGAAAGTGATGCAGACTGGTCTGGAGACGTGAACGACAGAAAATCAACAACGGGCTATTACTTCAAGCTCAACGGACGTGGCGCAGCACTCAGCTGGGGTGTCAAGAAGCAGGCCACAGTTGCTCTTTCTTCATCAGAAGCAGAATATCAGGGCATGGCAGCAGCAGTTCAGGAAGCACTCTACCTGAAACAACTTCTAGAGGATTTTGGCATCCAACAGAAACGTCCAATAGCAATTGGAGAAGACAATCAAAGTTGTATCAGACTTTGCCAAAACCCAGTCATGCACAAAAGGAGCAAGCACATCGAAACAAAGTTTCACTTCATCCGGGACAAGACGGAGGATGGGACTATTTCAATTCATTACGTCCCTACAGACAAAATGGCAGCGGACATCTTCACAAAGTCCTTACCCGTTTCGAAAGTGGAAACATTCAGAGCAGTTTTGATGGGAGCAGACTCTACGCAATCAGCTCAAGTCTGAGTGGGGGTGTTAGAATATCGATCAAACTATAGTCTTAAACTTAGTGAGAATTAGAAAGAAAGTTTGACTTACCGGATTAGAAAGACAAGCAATATGACTTCGATCAAAGAAATTATATAAATGAATCGTCAAGAAATGGTGCTGAGAATCAATATTCGGTTCAAATTGGTGAATCTAGATAACTATTATTAGAGTTAGATTAATTGATGTAAAATCTTCCCAGCATGTATTAAATGATGATGATATCTCCGGAAGTGTGAATGAATTCTTAGAAAAGTGCAAATGCATTCCATTTATGGTTCCCTTTGCGACTGATTTGCAGAAGCAAACCATATTGGGTAACCTTTGCGACCCCCACTATAAATCACGGTGCTAAGATTAGTTTTGTATCTTGACTTTTTCACACTGATAATGGGTATATATACAGCTGATTTTTGAGTCTTTTTTCATCCCCAAATTCAAATCACCATCTTGATCTATTAATCAGATCTCTCCTGCAAATCTCTAAATTCTACTGTAAAATATCATTTTGTTATTCTCTCATTTTTTGAGAAATTAATTCTTTTACTTAGTTAAAAACGCTTTTATTCCGCTTGCGAAAGTCCATAACCCAACAATATCTACGAACTACGAAACAAGTAATAAACAGTTTCCTTATTGGTCTACTGACTCTACGTGCCCAGAAAATTTAACACGCATCAGCTTGGTATCAATAAGTTGTGACTGGAAGACCCAACCGATATTCGCTTTAATGATTGATTTCCAAATGTTATTTGATTTCCCATAGTTTCTTCAAGCTCACTGGTTTTAAATCATAAGTGATCTTGAAGATCAACTTTGGTTGTAGTCTTCTGTTAGTTTTTTTTCAGTCGAATCATCATTACGAGCCAGCGCCCACGACATAAAGTGCATTTGGTTCATACCTCCTTTTTAGTTCTACAGAGTGTCACTAACATTGTGTAAAAAGGGCCTTTTGGTGGGAAGAAGTTCAACAACGGAACGATTGAAGGGTCAACTAGATTTCGGTCGCCGATTCCACATACTATTTTTATGGACGTATAAAAATACCTCCTATTGTCTGATTGCACAGCTTGAAGGCCCTTAATATACCAGAAAGTTAGCAATTATTTAGAGCAATTCCCATTTGATCATGAAATTAATACCATTAGTTCTAAATTGACAGAAGGAGGCTCGTTAATGTGCGTTCGCACATAATGTTTCGACCACGCTCATCCACGTTTTCATTTGATTGTCTATCAGATGAGGAAGAGTTACAAAACTTTCAAAAATTCAAAAATCGTTCAAGAAACAACTAAAAGAAAAAATAATGCTGGGTTTCGGGCCCATGGTACCATTAATGGCAATACTGGACAATACAAACATAAAAATCAATTAATATCAATTATTAGTTACAATTAAAACTCGATATCCACATTTTTAGAAAACACTCAACAACAAAAATGAAAATTGAATCAGAACCTTTACTAAACAGGTTAACCTGTACTCTATTAAATAAGATATGAGACTCACTAACAGGACGATAAAGACGAGAAGAAATAGGCAACGTTAAAAAAACGTTTCTAACATTGAAAACAACCAACTACAAATTGATTGAAAACCAGTACGTATCAACGAGGCTGATTAGGTTAGTTTATACATCATAGTAAACAATTGAGACTTGTCATTATCCGTAATATGTTAGATCACTACAAAAAGCACGGCCGAAATGATAAATATCAATTAAATTTAACAACAAAGCAGTGTTTCAACCAATAAAACCATAAAATAATCATGAATAGCTATAAATACCTCCAACTGCGCATTTTTTCGACGCCGATTGGGCCAACAAATTGGTGTGATAATTAGGCAATGAAACAAAAAGACAGAGCAATGGAAAACATCGAAAACTCGCACTTTTTTTATAAAAAAATACGTAGTACCAAAGCCAAGAATCCATAAGTTGAATATAAAACCATTGTAAAGAGTGGATCTTGTTCACTAGAAAGATGATGCCACCTGCCGTTACAGAGACCAAATAATACATAAGTGACAAAGCTAAGAAATCCGCTGATTTGAAAAAAAGTATTTTCAAATATTCAAACAAGCCATGAGCTTTCAAATTGAAACGAAAACAGAATATTTTGCAGTTGCTCAGCAAGCCAATTGTGCTTTTTTCAGTGAGATCGAATCATGAGAGGACAAGAAAAACAACAAGAATGGAGAGAACTCAAAATTTCTTGAACAATTTTATCGAACTACAGTGTTGAAGCCATTAAACTATAAAACATTGAAAACACTGAAAAACATTAAACACAAACACCGGTTTCAGTTCTTTGCGTGATTCTCCTTCGACTTTAAATGCGTTTCCTTGGTAGATTTTTTTTTGCAGAAAAGACAACTTAGAACGACAAACATTCACAAAATTTGAAAACTCGCAAACTTTTTATGGAAGCAAATCTCTAAGCTCTAAAGACCCTAATCAAAAAGTAACCAAAAGCGAAAAATTTTTTTCAGAGCAACAGATAGTTGATGAGAAATGTCTATATTGAGACTAAGTTTCGTTAAGGAAATCAATATTTGGAATCATTCAAACATTCGTATAAGCAATTAAGGCTTTTGATTGTCAAGTGTATGCCGTAGAGCAACAAAGAAAGACAATTGGAGGCAACAAAAAAAATTCGCGAGAAAGTTGTTACTCTTACACTAAAATCCTTAAAAGTTGTAATTTGCACAGTCTGTCATTGTCAACTCATGTTTCGTTAGTTGGATTTTTTGAAACGGGGAATAAATAACAACCACAAATACAGGAAAAAAAGCGAATATCAAAACTTGTATGAAATTTCATAGTAAAAAAGCAAAGAAACTATTAGTTAAACATAAAACCGGGTTAACGAGCATATTTTATTTCACTTGTGATATATTTTGTCCTGTATATATTCAGACTAAGCTACATGTTTACAGAAATAGGTAACAAATATAGCAAACTTCACACATTCACTGATAGTTTCCTAAAAGTATTTATTCAAAGTAATAACAGGCATTAGATAACAACTGAAAGTTTTTCAAAGACAACTCTACAGCCCATAAAGAACCCAGTTGGATTTTGGATTATCAACGCCAAGTCAGCAGGCCGCAAAATGAAGGACAAATGAAAGCAAAACAAAAAGATTTAAAAATTAAGAAGACACATTGTCAGTGCCATTAAAAATTGTTTTTTCTCTGGAGACATAATATACATTTGTTTGGCCTCATTTTGTTGTAACTAGGCTGTGTCATCACTTGGTCATTTGGGCCTTGATTTGAAATCATTATAGCCAGTAATTAACATAAAAATAAAAAAAATGCAAAAATATTTTGAAAAAGACAGCGCCCAAATGTCATCCGACTAATTATTGATTGCAAGAATCCAAGAAAATCCAATCCTAGCCCTGAGTATGCTGCGTGTCCAACTGAATCCATTTTTTTGCAACATAGATTACTTTGAAATTGAAAGAATTCTTTAAACCAAAAAATAAATGCATTTTGTATAATTTTTGAGTTAATTTTTCGCAAATTCGCTAGAATTTTAATTCCGGAAAGATCCTACAGGAAGCAAAATACAACTAGTTTTTTTGGAGTGTTCACAGATTTTTAGAGCTGATGTTAGGTCTACACTTCGGGCTTATTTAAACAAATTGGGATAAAAAAAGCGTACTTGGGGCAATTTTCGATTTAAAAAGACTCGGACAAACCCATTGGCAAGCCTCCTCCATTCTTAAAATCAAAACCAATATCTTTGTAATTAACAATTTTAACAAATATTAGCAAAATTGACGAAAAATTGGTCAAAATGCGGAAAATGTGAATGAAAGCAACAGAATTTTGATTACCATTCGCAAAACGTTAAACCTCGATAGCTCCCTATAAAAAACGGAAATCAAAAAATCTTTTTAATTCCAAATTTGACAGTGGACGGGCTTTCCATTGATACCAATCTCACTCTCTACTTTAAATATGTCGATCGGCCAAAATTGACTGAACAAAAAAAGACATTTGTGTATATAGTTTCTCCTCCCCCCACAAGTGGGTCGGAAAAATGAACTGGTCTATCTAGTGTAAAATTTAAACTGAATAGTTCAGTATATAATTTCTATGATTGATTGTTTACTCATACAAACTTAAATCAGAGTAAAATTAAATATTATATATAAAATATTACAAGCGATAAATTTGAAGTGTTTTAATTTTTGGATAGTTATATGTACTATAGTTTAAACTAGCATAATCAGCTTTTAAGTGAGATTAGCAGGCGTCGACAACAAAATCAAAACCGAGAACAAAAACGTGCTGAAAACACAGGATTTTATCTAAGTGAAATCGAGTGACCCATTTTTGAAATTGAAAATGCAATTTTATTGCAAATTTTCAATGGTTTACCTAACCCTAATTCTGCAAAATGCCTAAAAGAGCAAACCTACATTCCAAAAACGTCTAAAACACAAAATGCGTCAAATGGTTTTTTCCCTTTACCAGGGGTGCTGGCTCGTTAAGTAAAGTCCAAGTCATTTGAGAGTTTAAATAATCAACTCTAAATAAAATAAATAAATATATAGCGAATGCTGGAAAATCTTGAGACTCTTTCGAAGCCGAAGATTTTTTTTACCATGAATTCACTTTAATCTTAACCCATTTTGGAAAAACTGTTTCAGAAACTTGTTCTGAAGCTTCCAGTTTATTAAATGTTTGAGCGAAAGTCATCATTTGAACATAAACAGGACATCCTTTCACAATTTTACAGTTTTTGATGATTTCATATTTAATAACGCGCCGCTATTTTGATTTCGTTTTGATGTGCTACGTTTTGTAAACAAAAACACACAAAACCATCACCATCACGTATCAAAGAGATCCAAAATAGGGATATGAACACATTGGAATGTGGGAATGAAAACATTACTATTTCATCCCTTTCCGCCATTCTTGTCACAGGAAACCAAACAAGCGTTTTGTTTTGTTTGACAGTTCCCCTTGTAAATAACAATCGATTGTTTTCACGTTTTCCACGCTTTTAATTATTCAGATTTAATTCACGTGTTCAACACGCTACCACTCAAACATGAAAAGACTCGACAAATCGAACGCGTCTGTATGTAACGCAATTTAACAACCATTAATAGATGGCTGAATTGAGACTTTGAACAAAATCAATCAAAATTGAAACTATAAAATTTTTCTGCTTAAATCTTTCATATATTGAAAGCAGAAAAAATGAAACTCAGCTTCAAAAATAGTTCACTGGCTATCTGAATAAATTGAGGGGTCAATAAAACGTAAAAAAAGAATGCATACAGCTTCAACCATCTTATAGATGAATTTTGATACAAACAAGGCGGCTCGTTAATGTGCGTTCGCACATGATGTTCCGACCCGAGCTCATCTACATTTTTGACTCAACCAAATGAAGAGATAACAAAAATAGATGTTTCAATTTAAAAAAAAATGCTACATTTTAAGTTGATTAAACAAACTAAATTCTGCCTCGATGAAATAGCAATCATAGGTTTCATTCATGTGACATCAATAACTCATCACAATAAGTCGTATGGCAAAGAAAAATACATCAAAACCACGAAACTTTTGAGAAAACCCATAGTATCAAAGTCAAAAAATTCTACAGCTTTCAACGGAAGGCATTTAATACGCTAAATTATGCCTAGATGATGTGACAACTAGTATGTTTGTCATTCAAAATTTATCAATAAGACACTACAACAAGTCATTCACTATGAAAACAACAACAAAAACAGGCAAAATCCAAAAGTTCGGTAGAAAATTGAGAGAAGAAAGTGTCGAAGCTATTTAAACCATAAGCTTTTTCCTCTGAAAACTTTTTCAACGATCCATTGATCGTCTTCAGTAAGCCAATGGGAGCTATCAATATTAGGATAATGTAATACGATTTCAAAAGGAACCAAAATTACTAAAAAAAGATCCTAAAATTATAAAAATTATGAAAACTCGTGCACCGAAGTCAAAAAAACCAATAGTTAGAAGACAAAACCGCTAACTAGATAAATTGTTGCTGATGTAGAAAAAAAAGCGGTTCTGTCATTACCGAGACTGACTTACAATCCACGAAAATAAGCTAAAGATTGATTTATGTTAAAAAAAAATATTTTTAAGGTCTTAACATCCATTAAACTCAAAAGCTTTCATAGGAATTCAATGAACACGCTCAGCTATGCCACAATGTGAAAACAATGTTGTTTATGATGCCTAGATAATCAATAAGACATCACAATATGTCTTATGACTATGAAAAAAACCAACAAATACAGGCAAAAACCAAAATTTCTTTAGAAAAACGGGAGAAGAAAGTGTTGAAGCCATTTAAACCATATTTTTTTCTCAGAAAGTTTTATCTATGATAATTTGGACGTCTTCACTAAAAGAAGATGTAGCCATCAATATTAAGATGACGTGATAAGATTTCAAAATGAACCAATAAAACGAAATGTCCAAAAAATTTTTTTAAAAATTTGAAATCTTGTGGCATTGAAGACGTATAACCAATAGTTATTTGATAAAGCCGCCAATGAGATTAACTTATGTTGCAGTGGTATGAAGGAGTTCAATCCTGTTTTTACTGAGACTAACTTACAGTTCATAAAAATAAGTTTATGATTTACTAATTTTAAAAAAACATTCGAAAATTTATTTTCAAAGTCTTAACAGCCATTAGCTGTCCAGTTACAGCACTAGATAGGTTCACTTAGTGCTCATTAGCAAATCTATTGCACCTTTAATCAACAAGTTTATGCCATAGGATTATAAAACCTTAGTAACACCCTCAAAAAATAAATCCAAATTTCATTTGAAATTACGAAATTTGAGATACGAGTCCAAAAAAAAACATGAGCGATCCCTTCGAAACCAATTTTTGTTCATTGGGCTTCATTTGATCGTAAAAGAGGTTTGTCATTAACGGAACTTCGATATTAAAAGTGTCTAGTAGTCTCTAGGTGACTTGAAAAAACATTAAAATTGCAAAATTTTCTAAAAAAAAGCTCCCAAACCTAATTCGAATTTTTTTATATATTAAACTTCCCTCTAAGACTAGAACTAGTCTTTTTTATCTCCTTTCGTCTTTTAAAAACCTAAAATTGATTTACTTTTTGGCGTGAAATCTAGTTTTGAGTTAGGGTAAAAGTGAACCAAATATCCTGTGTTCACATGAAACTTTAAACCGAAAATTACGGTAAAAGTGAACCAAATATCCAGTGTTCACATGAAACTTTAAACCTCGATAACTCCTCGAAAAAAACGAAATTCAAAAAAATCTTTCTAATTCCGAATTCTACGCTGGACGAGCTTTTTAATGATACCACGCACATTTCTCTACGATGAATATATCGGTCGGCCAAAATTCACGGAAAAAAAAACCCATTTGAGTATATAGTTCCTCCCCCCCACAAGTGGGGTGGGAACAAAAAAGCAGTAATAAACTAAAGTTTTCATAATAAAATCGGTTATCTGCGCAAACATTTACCATCCGTGCAGGAATTAAAAAAACTTTTGAGTTCTTCTTGTAATGTTTCGATCAAATGAAGGACACTCCACAGATATATTGACGGTTCTTCATACAAAAACAATTGCTGAAAAAATTATGTCTCTTATTTGAATGACACTCGTGAAGAAGCGATGATTAATTGTTAGATATGAACTGTCTTTGAGCCCGACATCATAACAGTCAAACGCTTGAACGAAAAGAAAAACGAAAACAAGATATTCAGTATCAATACGCACCATTTAGAAATAATCGTTAACAACAAAAATAAGTAATAACTTAAGAAAAAATTGTTACCTGTAAGAGTTAACTGCACAAAAAATGCAGATCGAGCTGAAAGATAAACAGTTGTCAAAACTTGTGGCGATTAAAACAGCTACGTAACTTATCTATGAAATAATTTGATAGCGCCCGCACAAATATGAAACTGTGGCCTACGAGTGGCTTTGGGATTAGACCGCAAAATTCGTGTGGCAAGAAGAAATGGCTTAACTTTTGAGGCTAATCAACGCAAAATAGGATCAAGTTGTGCTGTTCAAATCGCAAGAAAAGTTGATTGCCTGAGTCCAGAAGTCCGAGCAAAAACGACTTAAGAGATGTTCAGTATGTACGGTTTTCCACGTAAAAGTTGTGAGTGAGTTCAGTTTCAAACGCTAGAAATCGTCTGTATGCTTGGTACCTTATATTTGGTATGTTTGATTTTAATCGTAAGATAATCGTCTGTAGGTTTGGTTTTGAATGTAAGATGATCGTCCGTTTGTTCGTTTTCTTAGATTTGGTATGTTCAAACAGCGGAAATCGTCGGTATGTTGACCTCATAGATTCTGTATGTTGGATATTAGATTGAGTATGTCCGGTTTCGCACATAAGACATTGGTAGTTTCTTCCAAAGAAAGTTTGAATTTTTTGTTTATAAAATAATTTAATAAATTTTGTGATAAGTTTGTTATCACAAGAGTTTCAAACGCACCTTTTGGAGAAAACTTCTTTGATCAGAATTGAAAATTGGTCGACTATTCTCTTCAGTTTATTTATATAATTAAATGCCCAAATGTTTTTTTTTGCTTTTTCAAGTTAAAAATTTAACAGATTTCTTGAACATTGGTTGGGATTCAGTTCATTAATTCGCAAAAGCCGAGTTTTGATATGATCAAGAGAAATTAAGAGCATCAGTCATTTTTCATGATATCTTGTTGTTTGAAACCTAACATACCGACGGTTTCTTACGTTTAAAACCAAGCATACCAAATCTAAGAAATCGAACATACCGATAGCTCCTTACTCTTAAAAGCCGAACAAACCGACAATGTCAAAGAAAAAAGTAAAAGCTTTCGTCGTTTTTCCTAACTAAAACCAAACACAACCACAATTTTCGTACGTTTAAGTACGACGATTTCTGGGCTAGGTTAAAAACATTGCCACAATGTTGCCATTGCCCTCTCGGAACTATTACACAACTCGGCTTTGCACAAGAATTTGATATTTTCTTGATGAATATTACAACCCTCTGGTAGATTAGTTACTCCGAACAATAAAACACGCTTACACCGGTGATGATGTAAACTAAAGAAAGGGCACGTGTCATAACTAGACTTTGGAACTGTGGGCTACAAATAACTAATTTATATTGAAACTGTCTTGGTAACTCGGGGCGTTAGTTCGTTCTAGATATTGGTATTACAAGTAAACTTAAGTTTTACCAGAGTTTTTTTCATGAATTAGTTGCGGGAAGCATCAGAAACTGTTTTCGATCAAAACAGACGAGAGATATCATTCTCAGATTTATAACTCAGCTCTTCCTGAAAATGTTAAGTTAGAACAGCTTTCAAAAACAAAAGACACTTAGATTAAGAAAATCGAGATTAAAGCTGTTCATCTTACATTGTGGCTGTGACAGAACTCAGTTCCCTTTAACACCTGCCAGAGGACCTTCTTGCATCTGGTCTCGTCCAGTCCATGAGGGTTCCTCTCCAGGTCATCCAGCACTGTGTGGTCTACAAACTCAAACACCAGATAGAGTCTCTTCTTCCTCCGGAATACTTCCAGAAGGTTCACAAGATGGTCGTGTTGTAATTGCTGAAAACAAATACAATCATTCATGTTTGTTTTGGTCAAATAACTCCCAATGAACTGGAACTTGTCGAATCCTGCCAAAAGCTTGCCATGTTGAAAGACAAAAAATCATGATAGGACTTAAAAGATCTTTGTAAGGGTATTAAGAAACAAGATCTTGGCAAGAACTTGGGTGTCCCAAGTTGCAAAAACTGAAGTACAGAAGCCGAATGAACAATTGCTTGCGAGATATCGTGGATGTCTGTTTGTTTCTGATACGGATATAACCTTGACTCAAATGAGCTTTTATCTAGTGAGCCCTTATCTTAACCATCCTTATCGGCCATCCTTGAAGTTTCAAACATTGCTGTAAGCTTTGCTATTGTCGACAAAATACCCAGGCTGAGATTTTAGCTTAGACGGAAGTTTGCTATAACAAGGCAGTCACAGAAGGAAAGTTCCTTTCACAAGGCAGTCACAGAAGGAAAGGGGCACATAATCTATATCAAATTTTTCAAGCTATCTCTGACAAAAAAGGATCTTTTCCGTTTGTAACCCCCGCTTATTGGATTAATATTATTTTCATCCCCGGACGCACGCACCATATTTGTACATATCGATTTACTATGTAATAGCACGTGCTCTGTAATTGGGGGTGCATAACGTACTGGGGGCGGGAGCAAACGGAAAAGATCCGAAAAATATATAGCTCCTTGATCATATCTTTGACCCTTGCTTGCAAAGAAAAAATAACATATATAGTTTAAGATTTTTGGCTACATGAAAGTCAAACACAAATCTTTGTTTAATCTTTGAAAACAAATCTTTGAAAAAGGTTGTTGTGTTCACATGATTAATCAATTTTGTCAATTTCAATCTTTCAAAAGTTAATTTAGGGCTCATCATCGACCTCTCTTTCTCTCTCGCTTTCTCTCTCTCTCTCTCTCTCTCTCTCTCTCTCTCTTTACCTATTTCTGTCCCGCTCTATTTTCCTTTCCTATCCCTCTCCTTTTCCTCTCGTCCCACTGCATAACTTCCAGTCTTGAAAAATTTCAAGGAGACCAAAACCAACAAGGCAAATGAAAAAAAAGATTGGTCATCCTCACTGGCAACATACGTTTTGGAATATAGCATCCCTCCCGTTAGGCGAGCAAAACAACATTCCTGAGCGAGCCTCTCTGTGACCATAAATTGGATAATTTTCATACTTGAGCCTAGACTATATCAGCCTCCAATTGGAAGTAGTGGACAATAAAAATCCATGTATTTTCCTCAGCCGAGTTATTTTTCTAGTCAGTTTATGGAGCAATTTGAATAAAAATTAAGAACCAATCAGAAATTTTTTACTATCTTCAAGCTCTTTCAGCAAATAAGTTCAACATCAGGCAAATCCAGCATACTGAGTTATCTGCTTGTTTCAAATTTATGAGTATGCCACTTTCTAACTGAGTATCAACATGTTTTAGTTCACATATTTGAAAATTTTGCAATGCCTAGAGTCTGTATTTCGGAGAAAAAATTGATAAAAAGTCCTCTAGAAGTAGAAATACCCAAAAATTGACTTCCAAGGGTGAACAGACAAAACAGTCCCAGACAAAACAGTCCCTGACAAAACAGTCCCAAATATCAAAATATTTCCAGACAAAACAGTCCCAGACAAAATAGTCCAAAGAAAACAGACAAAACAGTCCCAGACAAAATAGTCCGAACTAAAGATATAATCAAACATATGCTCATCAATTAACAAAGAAACCCCTTAAGGTATTCATATGATTGTATTTATTTGAACAAAAAGTATGCTGATTATAACATATTTTCTGCCAAATGACATATATTTAAACCAGTTTTGGTTTAGTCCTTATTGACTGACATCAATTAAAAACATTGCATTCGGAAGCTTAATCATAGATTATGTTTGTCAATTGTTTTTTTAATTATATTTACAATTGTTTCAATATTTTATTTGGGACTATTTTGTCTGGGACTGTTTTGTATGGTAATATTTTGCAATTTGGGACTGTTTTGTCTGGGACTGTTTGTCCGGACACGCTTCCAAGTACTATTGTCTACAACGGCGTAGCTCTTGGAGAAATCAGTCAGAAATTTGAAATGACTTTAGCAGAGCCACATAACCTTCCTTGACTTATGCACATGGAAGTTTTAGAACGTTAGATTGATAGAGTTTAAAACTGCCTGCATTTGCAAAATGCGTGCCAAAAACAAGTTTACGTAACACTACTAAAATCACTTCTAACTTCTAGCCAATATCTCAAATCGCAACGCGGCTTTAATTGAATGCCGGAATATCTCGTGACATATACTGTTTTACAAAATAGTCATTAGTCTTTTGTCTCTATAATTAATTTGATATATTTTGGTTTATGCTAATACGGTTTCTGTTGTTCAATTAATTCGAGGAATCTTAGCATGTTGAAAATTTTTTATTGATAGAGTATTGTTGGCAAAAATAATTTTACACGCGCAAATTTTGTTGTCAAGAAGTGCTCACAATTAGTTTTGACAACGATAGCTGACTCATCGAAGCAAAATTTTTAAAAATAGAATATAAAACAGTTGAAAAATTTTTGACTGTCAAAAACCAATAAAGGAAGAATATAGAAGAAAAACATCCGGTTTCTGAGCAAACGAGAGAAATATCTTTAGCGAGAAAAACAATGAAGACGTCAAATATGTTACTGGATCTTTCTAATCAGCTGATAGATTCAATTAAATGTTGAACATTCTTTCTCTTAATTTTTGTTCGGAAAAATCAAGAGTTAATATCAAATTAAGTTTTTTTCGGACACTACATATTTTCTATTACACACCAAAATTTAATTGAATTGCTTTCTGAAGCATACCGTTATCGCTATCTCAAGTAATCGTTTGTTAACATTTCATTTTAAAACGAGACTTTTCAAATTTTCAACAACTAGAAAATTTTGTTCGTTAATTAGCGTGTAGTCAATACTTCTTTCTAAATGTGTAACAAGTAGACTTGAAAATTTTTCTTACCCATTGAATTGCCTCAACTAATGTTTACTATTCAATTAAGCGTTCTTGAAAAAAAAACATTTATACGGTCTTAGGAACAACTGTTTCAGACAGCGTACAAATTCAAAAAGCAAAGTATAAACACTCTAGTTTGGCAAAAAAGTGTTAACGGCAAGAAAAAAAGTTGGACAATCTAATTATATCTGTTCGACAAAATTACTGAAAAAATGAAACAGTCATTTGAACAGGTATTAAATCATGGAAAATGTAATCTGGGCTCAATGCTCAATCAGAACTCTGATTATGCTCAAGTAATCGGAAAGCTCTAAGAAAAAGAAGCAAAAGGAATGCGTGTCATTCAAGCGTAAATGTGGTTGCCTTTGTTCGCAAACCTAGGGCTAAAAAGATTCATTTGAGCCGGGCTTCCTGAACGTATACTCTTGAAATTTTGAAAACGTGGTTTCTTACATCCGACTCAAAAGCTTACTCAATGCGTCACTCAAAAAAGACTATCACTCTCACACACACTCTCGCAATCACGAATATACATATATTTATTTATATATATATATATATATATATATATATAATTATAAACAATAATACACACACACACACACATATATATATATATATATATATATATATATATATATATATATATATATTATATACATTAACAAATATACACATATGTATACATATATACATATATATATATATATATATATATACTTGTATATAAATATATATATATATATATATATATATATATATATATATATATATATATATATATGTATGTATGTATGTATGTATGTATGTATGTATGTATGTATGTATTATAAATATATTGTAGTGGAATTGAAAACATATTATTGCAGGAAGTGCACAGCCAAACACAATCTTTGTAGACTCATAAGGAGGCTATTTCTACTTCATTTGCCGTTGAGAGTGCTCTGTAATTAAAACTTTGCCGTTCTTTGCTAACTTTATTCGTTGTTTATCAAAAGCGCAGCTTTTATTTTTGATTTTTTAACTAACAAAATATCTATATCAATGACATTCGAAAAATAAATATTCTTAATGGACAATCAGCATTAGCAGGACTAGTTTTGTACCAATATTGGACCGTTACAATCCGATAAAAGTTCGGATTGTCATCAGTCGGTTTTTTATATAAAAAATTCGATCTTTTTTATATTTATGAAAAAACAGAACTTTTCAAATCGAAGCTCACTAGTGATAGGTCCTATTGGCTTCCTAAATTGATCTCAATTAATTTCTTAGTGGATTGCTTGAAAGCTCATGGTCGTTTTGACTTTTAAAATATTTGATTTTTGAATAAAAAATTGCTTGTTGAATGCTGCCTCCATTTTTCTCTTAATTTGGTCAACTTGTAGCTCAGTGTCAGCAATCAAAGGGTGCTCCTTCTTTCTGCTGAATTCAGAATTTTTGCTGATTTTACGCCTTAATTTATGGTGTTCTGGCTTTGGTACTACTAGATTTCACAATTTTTTTTTAATTTTTAGGTATTTGCTCATTTTTCATGTTTTCTAGTTTTGTCAAATTATCATTGTAACGGAAGTTCAAATATCAGATTTTTTGAATTCAAACTAACGCACGATTGATAATAATTTAATCCTTAAAGATATAAATTGTGGTTCTTTACCGCTTCGACAATTATTTCTCGAAGAATTTATTTGAATTTTTTAATTTTGTCTATAACTGTCGTTTTTACTTTTTCTTTTTTAGTCGTATTTAACTTCCCGTACAATGAGCCAATTTAATTGGCTTTTCATGGAACAGTAGAAGAGCCGATGTTCTGATATTGGAAGATAGATGATGGCTTTCATGAATTTGAAAACAATTGTTTTCCAAAATGAAAAAAAAAAAACACTTCAACTTCGCAATTGTGTTCCATTTATTGTCTGTTTGTTATCTGTTCTCGTTAAGTAAAGGTTAAAGATTACATTATTTTTGTCAAGGGAAGGTGTCATAGGGGATTGGTGTCACAAATCTAATGTTTTTAAAGAAGTCATTCTGACTTTACTGGCTTCGACAAGAGTTCCTTTTGACGTTCCTTTTGTAGACGTAAGACATATTCTGGATAAGTGCAGGTCTCAAGGGTTTTTTTGGAAGAATGAACGAACCTATTTATATTTTTAGTTTTTTAATTAATGGCTTTCATGTCTTTGGAAATAAATTTTTTTCTAAAAAAAACAGTTATTACATAATTTGGCATTTTTTTATTTTTTGTCTAATTGATACTTAGTTTCTTTAAAGAGCGGTCACATAACACAGTATCGGTGTTCGACGAAGGTGCAATTGAAAATATTTTGGCGGCCAAAATAGGGCTTTACGGCTTCCAACGCATTTTCTGGCAGGTTTTTATTGATTTTTTGTTTTTTGTCTATTTTTTGTTCTTTTTGTAACTGCATAAAAAAATGTATACCGACAATTCTTAATTCCGTT